>NC_143052.1:97993030-98296060 GCF_052426305.1 Pelodiscus sinensis
ACCCATATTACACCTGCCCCAAAATAATGTGACAAATTTACTATCAATAAAACCATATTTTAATGCCAATGATTAATAAAAGTTCATATTTCAATATTGCTCACAACAATAATATACAATTTGCACAAAACATGGCTGTCCAACAAGAATATTTTGCAGGCTATAATATATATATTATTTTCCTTAAAGAACTAAGTGCCAGAGTTCATGCAAATAAATTTAAAGCAATAACACAACATGAGCAATCTTGTTTGGTTTTTTAACAAATTATCAAACCCATTCAGACAGAGACATCAGGATACAGCTAGATAGGTTATATACACGTTTTGTTGTGGCCCTTTCTGCATTCAACTATGGATTTCTTCTTCCCATACCAGGTCCCTATTAAAGACGGGGCCAAATAGAATTCTGAGTATTCTCCACCCACTTGGACCACTAGAAACTCAAGCACTTGCCTTCTACTGTAGATGACTATGAAGGAGGCACTTATCCATTGACCTCGTACGTGGGCAAGTAACCTTCTCCAAAGCTAACTTCAGTCCTGATCCACAGTCTCAACCACATTTGTAGCGGGTGGCTGTCACTCCATCTCTCCTGTTTGTGACTGGTCCTAAGGATGATTTGCTTCATCTCCAGAAGTCTTTAAAGTTGGAACGCCCAAACTAGAGAACTAAACAGCAGTGCACCACACAGCACACCCACCTAAGTGACCAGATTTGTACAGTGAATGACATGTATCCTCTGATTTGAAATTTACATGTAATATACACAAATAAAGCTATTCTATCAAGGTGCAAGTTTATTAGTTTCTGGTGTGTTCCCTTGAAGTTTGTTTGTTTTTGGCCTATACACAAAACTACCAACAGAGTTTATACAAGAATGGTCTGTCTGATATAGTTCATTATGTGGATCCAATTATACAGTCCCTACAAAGAAAAATACCTATTGACTTCACTGCAAGTTTTGCTTACATATTAGACCAGACCCAGGAAATTAAATTGATCTCTGCTGTTATTCCTTTGTTATTCAGTGCATTTACAATCCGTGTGAAGTAGCAGGATCTGTTTTTTCCGAGAAGGAATCAGTTTTACTGATCTGAACCAGCACTTGTATTCATACATGAGTAAATTTCTATAGTCCATAGACCAAATCTTGTTCTCCTTAATTTTGATGAGACTACTTCTGTTTGGGTAAAGGAGCAAGATTTGGCCCTATGTGCAAATTTTTAAAGTCCTTTGGCATTATTCCATACTTGTTGGCCTCAGGTGCTGCCTAAAAGAAAGGGATATTTAAAAAAAAGATGAAATGCAATTATATTAAATCATGCTATAGATTAGCCTTACCAGCTAAACACTTGTGCATAGAATGTCACTCCCCTAAAACTCAGATTGCCAGTATTTTCTCAGCAAGCTTCAATTCATGAAAATGCTTTACACCCACACCTGGGCTTCAATCTGCAGCCTGTAAATATGTGATACTTCCAACAAAAATCACTTCAAGTTTGAAGGCCCTGTTCCACCCAAGCACTTAAATACTTTAATAATCCTGTCTCTGTTTAACAAAACACTTAATAAGTAGGTGCTGAATTTTAATTTTAAAACACATGCTTAAGTACAACTGAACCAAAAGCTCTTAAGCACAGGCTTAAGTATTCTGCAGGAGAGGGATGCTTAAAGTCACACATCTTAAGCACATGCTTAATTGCTTTGATGAATTAAGGCCAACATGCACAAGGACATTAGGATTGTGACTTCAGGGCATATTCTTTTGGGAGCCTCTTGTTGATAACCACAGTTTTGCATATGGAGAGAGGGAGATATATCCTTTAGAGCAGTATTTCTCAATGCCTGATGCATGGGCCAACACTAGTCCCTTGAGAGCTCCCTGACACAATTTAGGAAGGCAGAAACTGGTCCCTGGTGTCAAAAAGATTAAAAAACAGGTTAAAAATTATAGGCCTGATCCAACTCCCACTGAAGTCAATGGAAGATTCCCATTGATATAAGTGGGAGTTAGCTCTGGCTCTAAAATAAGGGCTTGTCTCTATTATGCTGCAGATCAACACCAGAGAGATCAATCCACCAGCTGTTAATTTATCACATCTGCTTAGACATGATAAATCAATCTCCGAGTGCTCTCCTATCGACTCTGGTACTTGTCCTGGTGAAGAAGAGTAGCCAGCGTCAATGTGAGAGGAGCCCCCGCCAACCTTAATGCACAGAAGGTGCCACAATAAGTACATTGATGGCAGGGATTAGTATAGACAAATCCTAAAAGTGTAATTTTTGCTCTATTGCAGATAAATCTCTCTTTAAACCCAGCTTCCCCCATTTTGTAACTTGGTTATAAGAATTCACTCAGAAGCTTTGCATACATAGTCTCAAACTAAAATTATTTTACACTTGAAAAGAAGATCTGGCTAACCAGATTAAAGAAAAAAAATCTTGACTGGTTTAAAATACTGTTTTGTATTTGTACAATGTTGACATTGGGTTTACAAAATGGCATTTGGCAAGGCATGAATCCTAATCTCTCTGAAGATTTTAAAAGATTTAACATCAGCGACCAAAGGTTAAAATATTCTAAGGTGCACTCAATGAACTTGTTTTCAAAAATTTCCCTAAGATATTTTAGCAATGATAATGTGCTAAGGGTCTCATTACATGACTGAATACATAAAGAGCCATCAGATGGTCCTATCAAAAATTTTACTCATTTGTCTTAACTCTTGCTTAACTTTTCAAATTGTCCATAATTCCTCTATTTTTTTGTACAATGGCTTCTACTATTGTGCAGTTTATACAATCTTAAATGGAAAATGAGAAAGGCAAACAAATGTTCCAGTTACACTGTTCATTTTAAAATAACTAGAACACTTATATAAACCCAAAATTCAGAATTTAAATGATGGCTGCATAAAGTAGGACATCACCTCCTTGTACTCTGGATAGTATTACCTGGTTGTGCAATTTTTAGTTTGTGTCCCAATAAAGAAACCTTTTCCATAGAAACCTCCTTGAGACATGTCATATGAGAGCTTCCTGTGCTTAATACAGTAATAACTGTAATAACTAAAGTTCCAAAAAGTAATCAAACTATCATTAGTATACAAGGTAACAGCAGGAAGGGTTTACAAAATCTGCAGCAATCAGCAGTTCTCATGCTACAGTTTTGTTTTATTCTTGTAAGCAATTTTTTCCATCAGGTATTCTCTCTCTTTTTTGTTTTCCCTAATAACTTTATGAATGCAACTTAAGGGTTTTATTGATACCTGAAAGAGGTAACTAATAGACATGGGCAAGGATGAAGGAAGGAAGGACGCAAGTCTCCTGTACGTGTTAGCTCTTCTGTGTCACCAAAGCCTTGGCACTGGGATGCTTTCATCTGTTATTTTCTGAGGTAAATAATCACAAAGACAGGCCTTTGAGATGAAGATGGGGAGGTATTTTTCCCTACGTAAGCACATAGATTCTGGTACCCCATGGTTTCACTTTTCTGCTTAGGTGCAAAAGGATCTACACTTCAGATTCATGGCAAATTGTTTAATGTCTGATTGGGGCCCAATCCTCTTGAATTCAACAGGTATTGCTCCTAGTCTTTTAGTTTGTTTTTTGAATGGCTCCACACTATAATTTGAATTGATATTTTTTTCTGGAATATCCACTTCTCCCTTATTTAACTTACAAAACTACTTCCAATGATCTTATATCAAACATTAAAAAATCCTAACCTATGTACAAAGATAAGCCCTTTTGGGCACATGGAGCTGGAGGTTTACCTAATCCTCACTACTGCCTATTGCTGAACTCTTAGCACCTGGGAAGGCTGACTGACATTAACAAAAGATTTCATTTACAGACATGATTTTACATCTCATAAGCTATACAGTAGATTGATTTATCGTCCAGCTATTGCTCTCACACACGCACAAATTTTAAAAAATTTCACACACAAAAAACAAAAGAAGCAGAACATGAGCTGTTTAGATACAGAATATCTGATTTTTTATAAAGCGCCTTTTGTCCCAGAGGGCCCTAAAATGCTTTACAGATTCAAACTCCTCCTCTGAATAGGTTCACTGTGTGCAGGTGGAAGGTTTGTGGACGAGCTGGAATGAAAGATGGTCCTGTAACCATACCATTAGAGCAAAGAGGCTGTGAGAACTCTTTTCAGCACACCGTACTGCTTTTTAAAAAGAACAGCATCCAGCCCTCTTTACTGTGTGATGCAGGACACTTTATACATGAGAGAATGAGGTCCTGACCACACCACCTTAGGGCCGTAAATTACCAGGACACACATTAGCCAGGCCACTCACACAGTGCTGAAAAGAGCCCTAAAAGAGTATCATACTTTGCTGCTTTGTAGTTGCACTAGTGCACCATAGGGTGTGAGTTTGAGTTTATTATATGCATAATTTTCTCTCACACACAAATTTCTTCATCTACCAATGCCATACAAGCAAAAGGCTAGAGTGTAAAGCAGGTGCTTACAATAGCACACTGCAATGGTTCAGAGAAATTTAGGACCAAAAGCGAAAATACACAAAAGGAATTTTGGTAGGTACAACATAATTACTAAATTGGAGTTTGGCCAAGACCCTGAGGCTGACAACTCTAACCTACTCTTGTGTAATGTGCCATCAGTTCTTTAATGAGCACAAAGGGTTGAGACCTCATCTTTATGTCTCATCTGAAAGATGACATCACCCATAGCACAGTGCCCCCAAACACCAGGGTTCAGGGACTCAGAGGGGAACACACACCTACTGATTCACCAACACTGCTTTCTGAAGCACATGATTTATTGGAGGTCTTGCCAGCCTTGACCCTACTTAGCTTGGGCTCTCTGATAAGCGGAATCATTTTACTTTATTGCAACACTGTTCATGTTGAAGGATCTCAAAGTGCTTCATGAATTAGGGACCCTACACAGCACCACTGCAAACCAGCCACCACTGGAGCCCAGGGCAGCATCCAACTAGCGCACAGTTCACTGCACAACAACGAGGGAAAGGGCAACTTTCAATCAATGATAATGGGGCAAATCTCTGCACTTGAAGTGCTATGTGCTGTGTAAAGTCTACATAGGGCAGAGAGGACTAGACTTTATAAGGTCTCACCTGAATGACACCTATCCTCCCCACAACAGTAAACTAGATCATATTGAATTTATCCACATCAGGATGATGAAAGGGTCAGTCAGTGGTGCAGGGATTTGATAATGTGGCTTGAAGGACTCTAGTTATTTTGAACTTTAGATCATTAAGCAATCTCTCCTGGCATGGCTGGGGTGTTATGGCTGCATCCCTGATGATATTGTGTTTTAAGTTGACCATTTCAAACAGGGGTGGCCAACCCGTGGCTCTTCACCCCTGAAAGTGCGGCTCGCGAAGCTGCCCCATGCACCCCTACAAATGGCCCCTGGCCACCAGCTCACTGGGTGCAGGGGAGCCATCCGGCATAGCAAAATGGCGTCGACATGATGGTGGTGGCTGACGGGAGCCTGATGTGGCCAAAAAGCCTAAGCCCACGGTTTTTAAAGGGGGCAGCATCCATTTTTTCCCCTCCTTTCTTTCCTCAACTCTGGCTGGTGGGGAGCTCCTCCTTTCTCAACAATTCCGGTGCACCTCTTCACATTTTTTCCCGCTGCTGTTTTGGCTCTCTTCATTTAATGGGTTGACCACCCCTGAGTTAAAGAATAAGCTATGTTCTAATGTGACTGTTAAAGGTCACATCTTTGTATGGCTAAGCGTCCCCGCTTTCTAATGTGATCTATTGTTAAACATAAATTGTTTATTTTTGAATATTTTTTTCCTTTGTTTGCTTTGGAAATCTGATAAGAAAAAATAATCTGTAACCACAAAGAGTGGGCAAGGTAAGAGAAGTTTTAATGAAAACACAGCAGCAGAAACGCTGGGAAGTTGAATGTCCAAGATCAGCCACCAGCCAAAGGTGTTTAGACAAAGTCACTCTCTGTGATGCAGTGCAGACATTCACCCGGGCAGAGAAAAGTTAATGTTTGCTAAAGCTCAACTGTCCAGTCAACGGGAGGTGTGTATGCCTTTCGAAATGACAATACAGCTCCAGACGAATTATTACAACATCTAATGTCAGCAGAACTCGAGAGTTCACACTGAGTTGGACAAATTGCTTAAGCTGCTTGGCTACGTCTACACTGGCCCCTCTTCCGGAAGGGGCATGTAAATTTCACCAGTCGTCGTAGGGAAATCCGCGGGGGATTTAAATATCCCCCGCGGCATTTAAATAAAAATGTCCGCCGCTTTTTTCCGGCTTTTAAAAAAGCCGGAAAAGAGCGTCTACACTGGCCCCGATCCTCCGGAAAAAGTGCCCTTTTCCGGAGGGTCTTATTCCTACTTCAAAGTAAGAATAAGACCCTCCGGAAAAGGGCGCTTTTTCCGGAGGATCGGGGCCAGTCTAGACGCTCTTTTCCGGCTTTTTTAAAAGCCGGAAAAAAGCGGCGGACATTTTTATTTAAATGCCGCGGGGGATATTTAAATCCCCCGCGGATTTCCCTACGACGACTCGTGAAATTTACATGCCCCTTCCGGAAGAGGGGCCAGTGTAGACGTAGCCCTTATGTCTCCAGTCACCAGTATGTCAGATGGATATAACTACCTGCCTTGCAGAGATGTGGTGATGTTTATTAAAGGCTAGATCCAGACACCCTCCCTTTCCTAGATTAATACCACACTCCATCCATCCTTGGACCTATTAATTTCAATGAGACTATTTCTGGGATAAGGTATTAAGCAGCATAAGAACAACATTGTCAGGCCATAAATATTTGTAAAGCATTTTGAGATTCACAGCTAAAAGACACTAGGGGCCAAAGCCCAAAGTCCTTATTCAGCTTTTACTGCACTTTTATTCATGCAGAACATGGACTGACTTCAGTGCCTGCTTTGACAAGTACGGATGTCAGGATCTGGTCCTATGAAAGAATTATTATTAATACAGAGCTGACTCCTGAGAGCTACAACTTTCATTGATTTTAGTGAAAGCTGCAGATACTGTGCACACCTCAGCATTTGACCTGTGGTCAATAATACAAGGAAATAGCGTTTGGGGTTTTTTTTTGGTCTAGCACAGCTCAACCCTAGCTTGAATCTCAATATTGTATATAAACTTAGGTGTGTTAACGTTAATGGCAGCTGTACGTAAGTCAATTACAAATTGACGGATAAATCCCAATTGACTTTGTTTGGTATTACGCATAAAACTGGACCTTGCCATTTGATTTCTGGTGTTGAAGAAAAGCCCAGCTGTCTCTCTCACTATTGCCCCATTTATATGTCGCTCATTTCACTGGGAGCTGAGATCACTGAAAAAAACCCACCAAAACTTCAAAGGTCAAACTACAATACCTGTTGGCACAGAGCTGAAGGTTCCTGAAAGGCGCCCTATCACACCTCACACTGTAATGCATCCAAAAGGGACTGGTACAATTTTCAGTATGAAGACAATAATCAGTGGATTTTCTACACACACACAGCATCAGTTTACAAAGTGGGCACGTGGAAACTTATCAGAGCAGCTGTAATTCCCCATGCACCACTTGGGAAATACACATTTCTATACTTTGCACCATCAATTCACTTGTAAGCCAAGAACTTGCATGGAAAAGGTTAGCATGGAGAAAGGCTCCCTTAGGAAATTGGCCATTTTCTAGCGTAAAAAACATTTGGCAGCTATCTGTTTCTAAAGAAAGGAAAGGGGTGAGGAATGGTCTCCGGTCTGTGCAGAAGGGAGGATTTGAGTTATGGGGAGGCGGTTCAGGAGTTTTCCCTGGGAAGAGAACAAACCTTGCTCCCTGAAGCTCCAAAACTTTATCATATGTTTCTACCCCACCCACCTCCTCAGCCAGTTCTCAAGCTAACCATTAGGCAATGACCCATAGGGGAGAGCTGGGTTACTTGAGATAATATCTGCCAAGATCAGGGAGAGAACCAACATGGTTCTAGAACAGGGAGGCTGGTAGGGAGAATGCAGGAACTGCCATAGGTTAGCCAAGGTGGGTTTGTTCTGTAGGTGTTCTGTAGGTGCCCAGATAACACAGGGCCAGGCAATCTTTTAAAAGCCTAGGTAGGAAGGAAAAAGTCCTAGGTAACTTTGCAGAGGGAAGGGGAGTGCAAGTTAGGATTGAAAAAAAAATTACACTTTTTTTCTAAGGGATTTTAAAAGAGTTACTAGTTCACCCAACTGTCTGAAATTCCTTGGGGTGGGAGCTTAGGGGGAATTCTTCCCCCAAATGGATGAATCAGTACTGAGATTAATGAACAGAGGTGCTGAAATAATAGCATTGTTTCTAAAGGACAGAAATGCACCACTAGATGATCGCTGTATGGAAAGGCCTTGTTTCGTAGGGATCATGTTTACATTCTAAGAGGTTTTTTTGATGAAATTCACCACCAAAGGCCTCTACTGAAATAGAAAGATAGCAATTCTGATCTGGTTGGTTTAGTAGCAGAACAGATGCTGTAAAGTTAGGGGCACTTCAACCTTACCATCCTGTGTGTCTCAGTCCTATCCTACAGTGGTTAGTTTTCAGGATGAGACAGGATTGAAGTCTCTCTTCCCCCGTCTTTAATTGTTGTTGCTGATGCTGCCAAAGAAAGTTACACCTCTGTGGTGGTTTTCTGTGTTGGTAACCTCAGTCTACATCAACATTCCAATAAGTAACACAGGGATATAGCCCATTACCAATGCCCTGGGCCACTATTAATGTATGCACCAAAGCCACTGCTTCATAAGCAGTGATTATCATCCTGTTAAACACCAAACTGTCCAGATGAATTTACAGCTGTGTTTTTATTTCCCACAGAGAAAAATTCTGCTTGTGGGTATGAGTCTGCAATGTCTGATGACTTTAGTGGGAGCTGTGTGTGTACCTGAGGATAGAATTTGGCCCACTTGATTACTGGGTGAAAATCTGGAGCTTTATGATTTTATATTTAAAAGAAGTTAACATTAAACTGCTGGGTGAGAGTTGTTTTTATTATGTAAATTGTTACCAATAAGGAAGAGTGGGTATCAATGAGTGGGGAAGCACACCAAAACTATAATATAAGTACACCCTCGCCACGAGTTGCAATTGCTTTTATGAGGTTCTTGCTTCTCTAATATTGCAACATTCACAGAAAAGTAAGTCGCCAGTAGCTAAATGTTCTAGACAATATCTTATATGGCATATCCTATGCAGACACAAATTGTCTGATAATTCATTGTTAGTTGACATGCTGTGTCTCTGAGACAATGGTAGCTTAGACAATTTTGTAATTTGTTGCAGATACTGTATAGGCTTTAAAATGATCAAGCATACAGGAGGATTTACAGATCAGAACAATAAAACAGCTTCCTATCATGTTCATAACTAATGCAAAGACCATGTTTTCTGAGCATTCCAAAAGCTATAAACATGAAATAGCACCTGACAAAAATACTCTAACAAAAGACCAAGAAGTTACCATGCACTGTTAAATTAAAGCTTCTAAAAACCTGTGAACTAGGCACAATTTTAAAAAAGCATGCTAGAAAAGAAATACATGTAATTTTTGCCACTGAAAAGGTAGCGCCTTTTTCCTACTCTTTACTGAGGTCTTACCTATGTTTTAAACATCAACTGATTCATGAAAGGTATCATTGAATACAAGGTGTCAAGAAAATTGTGGCACTTAACAGATATCTCTTGCTAACTGAATGCTGCAAAATAAATTGAGCCCTGCCATTGGACACTTCCATCATAGATACCCTGAGAATGTACAGGGTATAATAAGAAATTCTACAGATTTAATAATAATTTAAAAAATTCTAACTTAGTCACAATTTCTGGCCAGTGGCGAAGTATTGACACGGTACTAGAATAAATACTGATATTAACTCTTCCATGGATATCAGCATCTTCTAACAAGTCTCTGTGGGAATTATCTCACTACCATTTACACCACCAACAAAAAAAAAGTAAATATGCTAGTTTTACAAATGGAGTTTGACAAGAAGTAACATTGCATTTGTCTTGGCAAAACAAAGCACAAACATAACATTTCACAGGTACAATTACCATGCAAATGCCTGTTGAGTTTGTTATGGTCTTTAACTCCAAAACACAGTTAGCATGCAGGTTTTTATTTCCCAACTACTGTATTAGGTCGTGGTAATGTACCTCTTTGGTGTAACCATAGCCATTTAGGCAAGATTATACCACCCCAGGAAAGAATACAAGCAAAACCTGATCATATGTATACAGTATTTACAGTGTACCTTTAAAAAACAAAACATGTTACATAGATTCTCAAACACAACTCTGTCAAAAATGAATTTTTAAGCTTAAGAAATAGATTTTAAACTACAAGGCCACCCCATTTTTATGAACAATTTAAAAAAGTTCCCACCCCTAAAAATTTGCCAGTATATTTCCTCATTTGTAACAGTCTTACGAACTTTCTAACACAGTTGACCTTTGTGAAACAGTAACTAACAAATCTTACACTTCTTATATGCACAATAAAATGGACTCTGGGATAGGTACAGTACAGTTCTTAAATGTATAACACGGTGGAGCAAAATAACCTTAAATAACTCATTTGTCAGTTTAAGTGGTCCATGGCATCTGTGATCAAGCAGAGGCTTCTGCTGTTCATTGGGGAGTTCTGGCTTTTGTTGGCATTAGCTCCTTGACCACACTTTTGCATTCAGAACTTAACATAATTGTAATTCACAGAGCAGTGCTAGATCCTTGCTTCTCAAAAATGTGTTGGAGCCATATGTACTGTATTTCATCATCTAAGTGAAGCTGCAGCCTAAAAGCAGCACCTTTGGCCACCAAAAGAATATTCCAATGTGAAGTTGAATTTTGTGTGTTCATTTAAGCAACTGCAACAGGAGTCTTAACTCACAGGGTCTTTTCTGAGTGTGATCTCCTTCCTGAACTTTATACAACGGAGCCCTTTGAAGAAGACAAATGAATTGAATGAATTCGTGTTGCCAACGTCCTCTGTAAGTCTTGTAGAACATTCTGACCAGATGGGTCTCCGTTCTTGTCATACAACAGTTGTTTGAATGCTTCATTTTCAATGAGGACCATCATATTTTTTAGAAAGTAGCCTTCACAATAGGAGGACAGTTCTGTGACTCCGAGAAACTACAAAAAGTGAGGGATTAAAGAAAAGTAACCACTCTCATAGGTATGTGTCAATGAATATTGTTCATGAGAAATAAAGTATACAAACTTCACGCAAACTATACAAGCTACATTTTTCAGGTGAAAACACTGACATCCATACACACACGTGTTTTAAGTAATATTTCACATTGTTTGCTTCAAATGACAAATTCCAGACTTCAAGACTATGTCAATAAGCTAAGGTCACCTTGGAAGCAAAATGCCAAGATTGACATACAGATCCCATGCAAATCAATGGGATTTTTGTCAAGGATCTCGGGGCTAGGATTTAAGTTTCCACTACCATTACCAGTAGATTTGGGGAGATTTACTGGAGGCCAGATCTATCAACGTCTCCCAAGATGCCTGCCAAGCATGATACACCTGGTCAACTCCACCATCAGAGGTAACTGCATCAAAACATGTACTCTTGGCCTGGAGTGAAATGGCTGCTATGTGCACAGCATGTGAAGTATGTTGTTTTTGGGTCCATTGCATCCCTTTACACTCAATGTACCCCATCTTCTTTGCCAGTAAGCTAGTGCTACATGATCCAGTAGAGCACAGGAATCAGCAGTTGCCTCATGAGAAGCAGGGAGCAAATGGTTAGATCCTGAGTTAATGCCAGTAGAAGCTCTGAGCATTCTAGTTAAGGACTAAGCCCTGAGTGTATTCTGCCAAATATACAGAAGGGTGCCCCATGGATCTACTAGATTGGGTGAACTCCTGATGTGTTTGAGCTCTGAGAAAAAATGGAAAGCTTTGGACATGCAAGTGGATGGTGCTTCCTGGAGGCCTATGCAATCCAGCAGAGTAGATGGTTTTTCTGATCTTTAGCCTCAGAATCTTTACTTTGGGTCCATCGTACAGCCTCACCACTAAATTAACATCATCTGTGGGTGACACAAATGTTGACTACGAAAAGTGGGATGGAATTCTGTACAGTTCAGGGCAGGTTGGGAGCTTTCTAAGGGGGAGAATAATTTTGGATTTGGAAGGTCAGATGCTCATCTGGTGTAAACTGAAGTAGTTCCATTGAAGTCAGAGAGTTGAGTTACTTTACACCAGCTGAGGATCTAGATCAGACTGGATTAGTTTTCTGTGTTGGATTTATATTGTTCTTCTTTACTCTTCTTTCCATTCTTTTTACTCACTAGTTCAATATACAGTACATTGGAGTGAGGAAATAATGTATTTTTCTTTTCTTTCTTATTATTAATCCCATCAGCAGCTGGCATGTTGGGGAAGTGCTGATTATTATGCATATGCTCAAAATTCCTATTGACCTCACTGGAAGTTAGGGAAGAGCATGGCTGGTACCTTGTAGAAACAAATCAACTAGTGTCACCAATGCAATTTGACAACTTACGTGGCTTTTCTCTGGAAAGAACACACAGTAAAGAGAACCATAAGTAAAAAATGAAAATGTGAAAGTTATAGTAATCAAACGACCATTTCTTGTTAGGGTCCTTTACAATCACAGGAATGGAAAGTCCTCAGCAACTATCTAAAGGAACTGAATATTCAGAATATAACATTATCCCATGCCACAGAGTTAACTAATGCACTGTGATATGGGGATACTGTGTGCCAGCAGAAGACAAGAAGAGGAGACTTTGTTGTAAAACCTTCATTCCGAGCAGAGTCAGAAGAACAGAATGGAATGAAATGCGAGCAACTTAATTTTAGATCATCAAGCCTAGATCTCACAAGCCTCCCGTGTACACACCTTCCACGAGCAAAATTCAGTGACAGCTCCATGCACTGAGCACTTGTGGGACCTGGCCCACAGAAATGAAGTAGGGCCCAGATTCAGCATGTGCCTAACCTTGACTTTGACGAGGCTACTCACATGCTTAAGAGCATTGCTGAACTGGGACCTAGAGAGACAAAAAATCTGATGCAGCTAATGTCACTTTTTGAAGAAACGGCCCAAGAATGAAAATAAAAATGGAAATTATTCATTTTATCCAGGATTAAACACCCTTGGTAAATCCAGAAGTTCTCACAAGATGCAAAATAAAACAGGTGCCTTTCAAAGTGGAGGATGCTTCTGTTCCTTCATTTGTTTATATCACAAAGGTAGGGCTGTAGAAAGAGGTTACTCACCTGTGCATTTACTGACATTCTGAGATGAGTGTTCCCGTGAGTGATCCACATCAGGTCAGTGCGCCACCACAGAGCCTTCGATCGGAGTTTTTGGAGCAGTGTTCCTGGGGCTGTGCACTACTAGTGTGCAGGCAGTGTGTATGGGCAAGTGTCCTCCCCCTGCACCAGTTCATTCTCTATTTTGGAATAAGACCTCTTAAGGAGGCCAGAATTCCGAAGCAGAGTGGAAGAAGGCAGGGTAGTGGAGCACCCACAGGGACACATCTCAAAGAACACCAGTTTCTAAGTCTAAAAATGCCATGCTTCAATGTCCTCTAACTCAGGACCCTTCGGAGGATTGTGAATATTGGATTTAATTGGGAAGCTGTGCATTTCTTCTCTCCAATGGTATAAAAGCCTCGTAACGACCCCTGCTAAGTTTTAAGGCATTAGATTTCGACAATGTGTCATTTTCAAATACAGAAAAGCTGTTAGCTACTAAGGCTGAGCATCACTCATCCTGAACCTCCAGTGAGGGTAATGTTTGTGGGAATATCCCCATTTGTGAGATAAAAGAAGGCAAACAGATTTTTTTTAAAGGCAACTTTTTGAAATAGCTTAGGGGTGTGGAATGTTAGGGTAAGTCCCAGAGACAGCGCCTACTGGGGCAAACGATGAAGTCACAGATGTGATGAATTGCACAAGCATATGATATATTTATCTATGCCTATCACATGACTATGAACTTCACAGACAGACATTCATGCACACACACAATTGTTTTTACCTTGGCATGATTATAAATATCCACACAGTTTTCTGTGTTTATACTTTTAGCACAGATGATCTCACAGTGTCGTTGCAAAGCTTCAAGCTGAAAAAATTTAGCAGCAGAGAGAAGCTAAACAGCAGATTAAAAAAAAAGTGTTAGAAGTGCTGAACAAGACAGAATTAAACAGTATCATCTGCAATGATTTCCTTGCTCTTTTATTACAGTTACACACAAGACTTATAATCAGTTCAGTTTAATTTAATTATTGTCAGTTGTTTAACTGCCATAATAAGGTTCTTTAGCTGATTTTACTCTTTTCAATCCTACAGAGGGAAGTAACGTAACAGCTCAAACTATGATGAGCAGCTGTCAATAAGTGATGACTGGAAAACAGAACATTCAGAACCAAATGCTGCCATTTTAGGAGGGAAAAAAAGTATGTTCTGCTGATCTCTGGGCAGTATGGAAGCAGAGACATAACCATCAGAGCCTACAGTCTTTCCACAAATATGACTCTGAATGGAAGAATCTGCAGAGCTACACTTTAGAAACAAACAGCCAAGGTTCAATTCTGCTTTTTACAATAGCACTAGGGGGCTGCGCCCCCTGCTTGCTGTGCTCGCCAACCCCCCCACCCCCCCGGTGATCCTGGCCGCAGCCTTCCCCCCCTAGCCACTGAAGAGGGTCCAGGGCCGAGGCCGCCCCAGCTCGTCCCCCTACCCTGGCTGCCGGGGAGGGCCCGGCCCCAAGGATGCCTCAGCCCTTCTCCCCCTTGGCTGCTTGGGAAGGTCCAGGACCAAGGCTGCCCTGGCCCTGGTTCTTCCCCCCTGCCCTGACTGGCTCCTCCTCCCCCAGGCTTTTCCCTGCACACACCCCCTTACCACCAGGCAGAGCTGATGCCATGCTAGCCTAGGCTCTCCTTTCACTTGCCCCCGCCGCGGCCACCAGGGAGAGCCAAGGCCACTTCAGTCCCAGCTCTATTCCCTTTCCTCCTCACACACCAACCCCGACCCTCTCCCCGCAGCTGCTGGCGGGGGCAGGCCAAGGCCTTGCCAGGCCCCACACTCTCCTCCTGGCCACTGTGGGGGGCAGTCCAGGCTGAGGCCATGTCCAGGCCAAGGCTGAGCCAGCCCCATCTCCCCACCCCGCTGCCAGGGAGGGCTGGGCCAAGGCCGTGACAGCTACGACTCTTTCTCAGCCACTGGCAAGGGGAAGGAGGGACCGGACTGCAGGCAGCCCCAGCTCTACATGTGGGATCTGGGGAGTGGCTGGGGCTTTGGCTACTGTAGTCACAGAGTGACATGATGATATCACTCTTTCATCCCGATAGATCAGGCATGTCCAAAGTCCGGCCCGCGGGCCAAATGCGGCCCGCGGTCGGATTTAATACGGCCCCCCGCTTCTCCCGGCTCCCCGGTGCTTTTTTTAACCGCCGCCGCGGTCCCAAACCCTGCCCCTGCACTCCGCTTTGGGGCTGAGAGTGCAGGGACAGCCCCCGCTTCCTCCCCCTCTCCTGGCTCCCCGGCGCTCCTCTGACTGGCGCCGCTTCCGGCCGCGCTGCTGCCGTCCATGGCAGCCGCTGCGGTCCTAAAGTCCTCCATGTAGGGCACGTCCGCAGCCCCGCTCCCCGCTTGGCTACGGGTTCGCCCTGCCCCCGGGCCGCCGTGAGGCCAGCGTGCCCTGCGCTCTCCGCCTGCCTCTGACCCTGCAAGCCCTCTACCTTGGGGCTGAGAGTGCAGGGACGGACTCCGCAGCTGCTGAGATCAGGGACTGCCTTTGAACCAGACCTAGCCTATGTACTGCAGTCCAGATCTCAGTTTCACCCTTCACATTAGTGTAGGCAAGTTTTTTTTTCAATTGAGATGAATACATTGTAAAATCTCAGTTAATGTCAGTTGGTCTAAATCAGTTATAAATATATTTGGACACAACATGTATAGTTGGTGTTATGTCGTTTGCCGTTTGCAATAAACTTTGCATAAAATAGTTAATTTGCATTTAATTTTAATGGTTCAAAGAATGTCAGGCAAAATGGTCGGCCCTCACGCATGTTCACTTCATCAAATCTGGCCCTCTTTGAAAAAAGTTTGGACACCCCTGCGATAGATAGATAGATAGATAGATAGATAGATAGATAGATAGATAGATAGATAGATAGATAGATAGATAGATAGATAGATAGATAGATAGATAGATAGATAGATAGATAGATAGAAAGAGAGAGAGAGAATGAATTATGGCCTGGATACAAGAATTGCAGGTTGAAAACCTATGGTAGTGTTATGTAGGTAGTCAGATCAGATCAGCGGTTCTCAAACTTTTTGGGCTCCGGAGCCCTTTACATGCGTAAAAATTTATGCAGAGCCCCAGCAGTCCACTGATTGTATGTGTTGATGTTTCCAGTTTGTCAACCTCACGGAGCCCCTGGAGATGTCTTGCGGAGCCCCAGGGCTCCGCGGAGCACAGTTTGAGAAACACAGGATTAGACAATTCCAATAGCCCCTTCTGGCCTTAAAATCTACAAAACCAGGTGGGTTCAAACCTGTTATCTCAGGTGGTGGAAGAGGGTAGTGCAGGTAGAGCACCAAAATAGACTCTCACTGGCTAATCATCTCTTTTGTGGCTGATGGGAGACAAGTGCTTCTGGGTGAAATCCTGGTTCCACAGATGTTAACAAGAGCCCTGCTATGATGTCAATGGAGTCAAGATTTCACCTGCTATCACTTTTCCTTGCTTTCTTGTGGGTGAAAGAGCCCGTGTCCACTTTTCATCCCTCCAAAAGGTGGTCCCATTGCCACTCCTCTCTTGCTTTGAAGGCAAGCAGTGCATCGGTTTGTGCTGATCAATATACATATATTGGTTGAGCTGGGGGGGGGGGTCTACCTTTATGCATTTAATAGCACATATCACTGGGAATACCTGGCAAAGTGCTGTGCAGTGGAACCCAACAGTGCTCTCACACTGCAAGCCAAGGCTGTTAGGAAAAAAAAACTGTCAGAAAGTTGTTCTGTCCCTGTCCATCCCACTCATCTTCAGCTCTTCTATAATCCCCTAGAAAAATCAAAATTCTGGAAATCTGCAGTGCCGATGTGACAGCAGCCAGCTGGCCCCAATTATGAACTGCAGCAAAGATTTCAGTATTTCCTGTGTTTCTCGTTGCCACATTTATAATAAAGCAAGATGCTAAATATAACTTTAGAAAACTAGGGCTATATCCAGGCTTCTGTTGCCACCGTGGCTCAAGGAGGCAGATCTTGTGAGCCACAAGGGACTCAAACTACAGAAGACAAAGGAAATCCTGTGGGATTAGGAGCCTTCTTTTAGGCAGCTGAATAGTCTTTACACAGCTACCCAATGTCTTCCCTTTTGTCCAACACTGCTGCCATAATTGACAGTCAAGCCCATAGAAATGCTCTTATATGGAATCATGTACAGGGCTTGGACACCTATATAAGACCAAATAGCTCTTTCTCTTTCCCCATCCAGTCAACGGTTGGGGAGGTCTATACATATAGCCTAGATTCACAAAGAGAAATGGGGTGTCCCAATAGTAGTGTGAATGACCAGAAGAGTTCCAGTAGGCATCTTGTTAGTTACTTAGTTGATTATGAGTATAGCTTTGTAGCTATAAAACTGTTGTATTTGAGAACACTTCTAGCAGAAAGGATTAAGGTTTACAGGCCTCTTTGCAAAGCTGTGGGGATGACTTGGAAAAATAGCAGCTGGTTTTAGTAAGAGAAAGGAAGTTAATTCAACTCAGCTTTGGAGTTAAGACTGCCCCAGCGAACTGGAGAGGACTAATTCCAGTTTTGTCTCCCTATACAAATACTCCCCCTCAATATTTCCTCAGCAGGATTATTATAAGGGTTACGATAGCCACCAAAATAGACTTTCATTGGCCATTTATACCCAACTGTTGCCAATTGCTGGTTGCAGTAGCTCTGTAAAAACTCATACTTGCTTGAGTGACTCACAAGCTGCACAATAACATAGTGCAAGACTGTATAATCTGTGCACTATGATTTTTACTAGCTGTATAAATATTAGTCAGTGATTTTAATATTTAGTGTCCTATATTAGTTGTACCTGCTATAACTTGAATGCTGTTCATATGAAAGCTTCCAGCTCAGACTGGTGAGGAAACTGCCGAAACAAGGAAGCTGCTTGTGTTTTATTAGGCGCTACTAGGTTGAACAATGACCAATAACAATGCACAGAATTCTGGAAGGAGATCACATACATCCACATGGGTTTTGCACATTTGTCTGGGGTGAGAAGGAGTCAGATTCAATTTTGGTTGTGTTTGGGGGGCAGGTGGAGGAGAAATATGACGATGTATAACTGGACTCTGTGCACAAGAGGATACGCTTTTGGGATAAAAAAAGATTTCCCCCTTCTCTCCACCTCAGGAGGCAGCTTTAGGTCCCATTTCAGCAACACATTAAGCATATGCTTACTTGAAGCTGAACTTTGATTTCAATGGAACTATTCACATGGCATGGTTAAAGTTACACATGGGCTTTCCTATTTTCCTTCTGGAATGAAGAACTACACTTGAGATATTTCTTCTCTTCTGGACAGATTCTGGACATCTGACTCTTAGCTAACACCCCCAGAGACACAGCTTGGAAAGCGTAACAGATTGAATTAGAGGCAAGAGACTTCCTATTAAGACTAAGAGAATGAGGCTGTTTTACCTCATTGAAGAAAATATTTCCATGTTCTGTTACACAAGCTTTTTGATCCACTGGAAGAGCTAGTCAGCCTGTCTGGTCGGATATTTTAGTTAAAACTACAATATTTTTTGCTTTATGATTTTTCTGTCCTATGTCCAATAAAACCTACTTTTATTTACATTAAGTGGAACTGGAGGTAGAGGCTGCAAGCTGGGTATTCATAGTTGTGGCACCTCCAAGAGGATCAACTCTCAACTTAGGGAAGCAGGAAGATGTAGTGGAGAGACAGTTGGAGACTGGAGGAAGAAATGAAAGCAGGTCTAGATTTATTTTCCCCGAAAGTGCAGCTAGATGCTACTGGAAACTTGAGGAAAACTGAATAACCTACTGAAGAGTTCTTTGCTCTTTGCCAACACTTGTTGCAGTCCATTTCCCTGGGAAACTATATAACACTGGAGAGATATTGTAACTCACATCTGAATGAAGAAAAATAATTCTTACCTCCATTATTTCATTATTCTTAATCAGGAGTGATTCTGCACCACCATAGTAAAGATACTGCATAACCAGCTGAAACGAAACAAAGAGACTGTCTGCTTATGAAAAGCAACCCCAGAAAACACATGCTTATTACATATGTCTGTCTTTCACTATCCTGCCTTACACTAGCAACAATGACTGCAGAAGCAAAGTAACAAGATGATACACTTAGAGCTGTATCATTCCTGATTGAGTAAAACACATGAAAGGGAAGAGGAGGCAATGAAAAATTAGCAGCTTTGGAAAAGCCACTCATGACCAGCATCTTGAACTTCACATCATGGGAAATGTGTGGGGTGCGGGAGCGTGTGAAGCTACCATACAATATTCAGGGCTAAGGATTTCTCAGTTAAACCAGTCAAAAACCAGCAGGTTTCAAGCCATGCTTTCTCTGTTTCTGCACAGTTCTAGGTTTCTCTTCATAGATACCATGTCTTTTCTCCCAACCCCTATTAGCCACAGTGCTGGTATTCTCCAAAGAGGTCCAGGTAGTTCACAGGACAAGTTGATCCTGGCTCATTCATTTTCTGATAGCATTTTTACTCAAGTATCAGAGGGGTAGCCATGTTAGTCTGAATCTGCGAGAACAACGAGAAGTCTTGTGGCACCTTACAGACTAACAGATTTATTGAAACATAAGCTTTCGTGGGCAAAGACCCACTACGTCAGATGCATGTGACGAAGTGGGTCTTTGCTCACGAAAGCTTATGCTCCCATACATCTGTTAGTCTATGAGAAGTCCTGTGGCACCTTGTCCATTTTTACTCAAGAGATCATGCCACATAGTGGCAGTTCCCTAATTCCTTCCCTTTCTAGGAAACCACATACCCCTTCTACACATACTTCTGTAGGCAAATGGCTGGTGAGAAGGTTTCTGCTTTGCATTTTATTATGGGCCAAACACTATTTCTCCTCAGAGAACTGAGAGCAAAGTTTAAAGGTTATTGCAGGAAGCTGTAAACTAGACCGAAAAATATCTGCAGCTCTAAGGCCAGGTCTACACTGACGGAGAAATTTGATTTAAGATAGGCTGCTCCAGCTACAAAAATTGTGTGGCTGGCGCCAATGTACCTTAAATTGGATTTCTAGGCTGGCCCCGCTGTGGGAGGTTATTGACTTCCTTTATTTCTCATGACCCCATGGAGTACCCGGATTGAAGGGGCATTCTCAGCATTTGAATTAGCAAGTCCTTATTAGACACATTAAATTGAACCCTGGAAGATTGAGCTCCAGAGTGTCGATCTTCTCGGAAGTATAGATAAGGCCTAACAATCAGTAAATTGAACTGTCATTGCTCTGGTTAAAATAAACTTTTCTTAGAGGTGCAAGCTCTTGCATATGCTGCATCTAGCACAATATGTGAGACAGGTAAGTTTGGCTCTGCATTTTCACAGAAGGCATTACAAAATGTGAGTAAACAATACTGCTAGGAAAAGAAAGGCCTCAGAATACTTGTGTATACAAATGCACCAAACATGAGACAAAAGAACCCAAAAATCTATGCAAATGTTTCACTGAAATGCACTGCTCTGTCTTCAAGCAGTACAGACATGAAATATATTGCCTTCAATCAGGATTATAATGCAGGTTACTATATAACGGAAATTAAGGACTTTTCTTAGGAAACTACACTCTAAGGGTATGTCTACACTACCCCGCTAGTTCGAACTAGCGGGGTAATGTAGGCATACCGCACTTGCTAATGAAGCCCGGGATTTGAATTTCCCGGGCTTCATTAGCATAAGCGGGGAGCCGCCATTTTTAAATCCCCGCTGCTTCGAACCCCGTGTAGCGCGGCTACACGGGGCTCGAACTAGGTAGTTCGGACTAGGGTGCCTATTTCACGAGGAGTAACGGTAGTTCGGAATAGGCACCCTAGTCCGAACTACCTAGTTCGAGCCCCGTGTAGCCGCGCTACACGGGGTTCGAAGCAGCGGGGATTTAAAAATGGCGGCTCCCCGCTTATGCTAATGAAGCCCGGGAAATTCAAATCCCGGGCTTCATTAGCAAGTGCGGTATGCCTACATTACCCTCCTAGTTCGAACTAGGAGGGTAGTGTAGACATACCCTCAGGTATGATATGACTCATTTACTAAATGTAATTACATTAATTTGTGCAGGCTACATACAATTTATTGATGGCACACATTCCATTCAGATGGTATGTGGCACAGACTTTACCTGAAATATGGGGTACTTCACATAGCTGATCTCAATACAAGTGCTCTCAGCTGAGGGTTTGCTAGATAGCAGTGCTTTAAACCTAAATAAAAAGGAGCAAGATTGAAATACCACTACAATTACCTTTCCGCTGAAAGGGAAGCAACCATCAAATACTGTGAAACCAAGATGTCAGAATGCAGAGAAGCTTAGTGAGATTTGTACCCTGAAATATATGATCGTTTATATACTGTGGTAGAGGGTATGTTGATAATGTATTTGGAAGCACGACTGCAGCACAGCAAAGCCGGGATCACTCTCATCTAGTTAGCACAACTCTCAAAATATCAGTGAAGACATGGCAGCGTGGACCCCACAGGCAGGCTAGTAGTGTGAGTTCATACCCAGCTTATGGGCAGGCTTTGACAGGCCCATGCTGCATTGTGCTGCTTCACCTTCACCGCTGTTCTTAACCGAGCTAGCTAGACGACAGTGAGCACGAGTATGTCTGCCTGAGCCACAATCACATCTTTGATTGCAGTGTAGATGCATCCTTAGTGGCATGTAATCAAATTCAAAGTGAAATTAGGTAACCTCATTGATTAGGATGTGTCATTCTGAGTTTCTGGAAAAACATATCTAATTTTGTGAAAAAAACACAACCTAGAAAATACAGATGCTGTACCCATTTGGAACCTATAACAGGATCGGGGCTGAATGTTTTCTTTGCTTGAAATAAGTCTATTTTTGAGTAAAACTTGCAACTATGAAAAAATTCAAAATTTCTTTTTGGATTAAAATCAACTTGCATTTTAAATATTTGTAGCTTTTTTCCCCTCTCTCTGCTCGCTCCATTGTGCTGGCTTGCAAGACGGCCAGGATAAAACACTGAAGATTCTACACAAAACAGTTTAATACTTTAATGTATTAATGAAGATTTAATACAATTGTTCAGGGATGGGGAGAAAAAGAATTGGCTACATTACTGTTCTCAGAATGTTAGAATTCTCATTTCAATAATAGATTTGGACATAAAAGCAGAGTAGAATTCATTTTTGCTAATTGTAATTGTACGTGAAATTTATACAGCTATGTAATCATGACTGGTGTGGAAAAAAGCGAATAAGGAAAAGTTATTTACTTATTCGTACAATAGAAGAACTAGGGGTCACCAAATGAAATTAATAGGCAGCAGGTTTAAAACAAACAAAAGGAAGTTCTTCTTCGCTCAGCGCACAGTCAACCTGTGGAACTCCTTTCCAGAGGATATTGTGAAGACTAGGACTTTAACACGGTTCAAAAAAGAGCTAAATAGATTCATGGAGGTTAGGTCTATCAATGGCTATTAGCCAGGATGGGTAGGAGTGGTGTCCTTTGCAGCTGTTTGTTTGGAAAAGGATGACGGGAAAGGGATCACATAAGGATTACCTGTTGCATTCCCTCCCTCTGGGGCATCTGGCATTGGCCACTGTTGGCAGACAGGATACTGGGCTAGATGGACCTTTGGTCTGATCCAGAATGGCCGTTCTTATTTTATGCACCTATAAACCTAAGATTCCCCTTTTAGCTTTTATATATGTTTAAGTGACTAGATTGGGATTGATGCACTTAGAAACTGAAGACCTCTTTTGGGCTTGATTCAAGAAGATATTTATGTTCAGGACAGCTCATCAGCATTATCCTAGACAGGGAACAGACTTAAGCAAGAGTTTAAATCAGTGTTTCTCAAAGTGGTAGGCAAAACCACTTTGAGAAACCTATTAACTAGCCACTCTGGTGTGTTTATTTATTGGTGCTGTGGCCGCAGAACCTCGCTGCTCCTATTGGCTCCAGACTGCTGCTTCCCATGGCTCCCCTTGGCTGCAAATGGCAAAACTGAGCCAACAGGAGGTGCAAGGCTCAGTAGCTGCGGCACCAATAAGTACACACACCACAGCAGCCAGTTAACAGGTTTCTCAAAGTGGTTTCATGGACCATTTTGAGAAACACTGAGCTAGGAATTCTAACTTGGAACTTCCTCCCCTGCCTAGAGATCCTCCCTCCATCCACAACCTGCCCCAAGTCTTAAAACACAGACACTCCTGAACACTTAAAAGGTGTGTTTGTTGGTGTATTTTGAATGGATCCACCACCATCCTGGCTACTCTTAGGTGCCTCTGGAATGCCCAGCCTCCTAAAGATTAATGAAAAAATGACATTGCTAGTTGTTACATCCCTTAATGTAGATCAATAGCAATCATTTCTGGGGGGAGAATCAGAGACTTTCCATGTTCACAGAAAAGTGGTACTTCATAAAGACAGCAATACTGAAAGATGCCACTATATATATCATACTGCAAGCACCTGTTTTCTCTATCTGCAGATATTCCACAATTGTCATGAGAACTAGTCTTTACTTACAATCTGAAAAATTAGTTGCCTAGAAAAAAGGTATTTCACATTTGTCATTCACCAAGAGCGCCCAGCTCCGCAGTTTTCACTAAGGCCAAATTCTCATTGATTTCAAGGGGAACTTTAATTTCACAGTGGCTGCAGGATTGGGCAGTTGTGCTATTTGGGTGATCTTCCTGGCTACTGCTCTTCCCACTTTCATTCTTAAGGGTTGGCGGGGGGAGAAAGGGGGTTTGGTTCATTTCTCTTATTTTCTGACTACTCACAGCCACAGCTTCCTCTTGTTTGCCAAGCAGCTCATGTTGATGAGATTCCTTTCAATGCTAGGCAAGTGAGTCTGGGACTTGACTATCAAAGAAACAATCTTCCCTTCATATACATCACCCCCACCCCGAACAAATGAGGTGCTTCTCTCAACAATCTCAAGAGTTGAACTCAGGTGAAAGTAAGCAGGGCACTGTCAGAAACATTTACTCTGGAATTCCTTCTTCATGGTTGTTAACTAGACCTTCTGGATGGAGTGCAAGCCCAGCTTATCAGTTAAAAGTATTTGCTGGAGTTGGCCCAATTACATCAGTTTAGCTAAAATAGGTTTGAAAACCACCTTAGTTAAGCTGTTGTATGGATGCATTTATATCTGTTTACAACTGACTATTCTGATTAGAGGGCACCCATATGTTTACAAACACATGTTAAATGGAAATAAGCCATGAAAACCAAAATAAAAATGTTTATACAACATTTGCACTGAGCTAGCTACAATATACCATTATTAAACTGATGCAAGTTGTTTTTTTTGTTTTGGTTTGGGTTTTTTTTAGACTAGGCCTGTGATGTGGAGGAAGCCCTACTTGAAGCTGGCTTGGAGCTGGTGTTTCAAGTTCTAATCTTGTTGCCACTGGAAGTTATGTGGTATGTTTCTGTACACTGAATTCCATTAAAAAAATGTAAACTATCCCAATGGATTGTGTGATGGCCACTTGTTTCTGTAAATAAAATGCCCATAGGAAAGGTGCAAAGCAGGCTTTGGCAATTCAATATATATGAAAACTAAGCCTACAAGGAGTTTGACTCTTTCACTACTAGGGCTCTAATACTGCAATGAGCTCAGTGCAAGTATATCCCTGTGTTCACATGGATCACTGATGACTTTTGTACAGGGGCAAGGATTTTTCTGCAAGCACAAAGCATATTGCAAGATTGGGGCCTAGAACCCATCATTTGTTAAATATCCTTCAAACCAATCAAAACCATACTATCAAGAAATCATTATCTAAACAAACCCAGAGAAAGAAGCCCATTTCCTGAATCATTAGTGCCAACAAATCTCAACAGAAATGTTCAAATTATTTGTATTTATTTAAAAAAAAATCTGGACATTTACCGTGGGGATGCAGTAAATAGTAACACTCGATGTGCATAAAATGGTCTTCCTTCCACAAGAAATGTAACATCAGACATCTCTTTATTGTTAAGAAAATGGGGATCTAGAATCACAAAAGGAAAAGAAAAACTTTAGTCAGGAACAGATTAAAAGCACAGAAAGCATTTTCCTGTTTTGGTGAGAAAAGACACTAGCTTAAGGGGACATGTTTTAAATGAGAAAAACCTGCAAAGCTGGTTTGAAAAGTATGATGTAGAAGATATGTAGATATTCAAAAACTCTGAAAGTCATTTTAACTTATATATGATAACAGCCATCCATCATCTACTGTTCAAAGTTCACCCACAAGTATAGAATGAATAGCTCTCTAGTCCTCTTCTCTTTCTGCACCTGTTCATATCTGAACCTAAGCAACACAAGAAGCCCGGATTCTCATGTACACTAAAGCCCTTTTATATCACTTGGCTGTGTGGCCTTAGTGTAAAGGAAAAAGACCCAAAAGTAACTTGCAAAACTACAGCCCCAATCCTGGGCGTCTGAGACTCCTGTCGATTTCAGTGGAAATTTTAGGTGAGTAGATATGCAGGATTGGGCTCCTAGACTAGTTTTTCCAATTCTGCATTTTACAATTAGGTGTGTTCTGGCCACAATGGCTGCATAATACATAGAAGAATGTCGTAGTGCCAGAGCATTCAAACTGAAATCACATTTCTGATGTGAGAGTTCTTACAGCAATGCTTAGAAACCTAAAGATTTACTTTATTTCAATCATTTTCATTGACACTTGCTCTCTTTCCTTTCCTTTGTTCTCTACAAATCCTCGGGCAGCAATTCTGTGAACACTGTGATCTGCACTTCACCTGATACTTACCTAAACGAGAGGTCTGCTTTCGTTTGATTTCAACAAGCTTTGGAATAGGATAGGGTCCATAGCAATGAGTGAAAATGACAGACAGTTGCTGACTTATCACTTCATTCTAAATAAAAGAAATAAATAGAAGTATAAGCTTATGAATTGACAAGTACTCTCTCAAATAATTCCTTAGAATTCCATGAATAGTACACAATTCTAAGGTGAAAAAATTGTGGTCAACAAAAGCACTATTAAAAATTTTAATTTACAATTATCAATTCTTCTTCTCCAATCCCTCATTATTCTTTTTTTTTAATTTCTCCTTCCAAATATGCATCACATAAATGAAAAATTACTTTACCAGAAGCCTTTTTACCCAAATAAATTTCATATCAATGGCTCTGTTAAGATTAGCAGAGTTCTACTGAAAGGTGGATTTAAATTCATTATTGAATTTCATTTTTACTCTAAATGACTAAGCTGGCTTTCTGAAATGGTTTATTTTCTTTTTTAGAGGCACAACAGTTACTAAATAAATATATCTGCAATGTACGAATGCTCCTTGAAAACAGATCTCGCTTTTTATGTTGATGGATGTTCTATATCTTGTAATATTATCTCTTAATTTAATTCTAGTTATGTGTCGGATGGAATTTTGTGTCTTTTCCCCTGCATGTGCCCGAATGGTGTTATACTAGCTTCTCTAAACAAGGAAAGATCATCTAGTGATTCAGCCACTAACCTGAGTCTCCATGGCAGAGCCAGGAACTGAACCCAGCTACAAGTTTTCTGTGTGATCTTGGGCAAGTAATTTATAGGTAAATGTTCAAAAATGGCTGTGTCTTAGGAGTTCAAGTCCTAGTCTCAAAGGTTTTTAGGTGGCTAAAGATGTAGATAGGCACAAAGTGGGATTTTCAGAAGTGTCTAGGTGACTAACACCTGCTGGTATCAATGGGAGTTAGGAGCTGTGAAAAATCCCACTAGGCATCTTTAGGAATCGAAATACCTTTAAAGATCTGGTGCTTCAGCCCTTAGAAGCCTAAAACTCACTGAAAGTAAGTGGGAGTTTGGCTTGAAAGTGCCAAAATCACTTTTAAAAATGGGACTACGTGCTTCTGAAAATATCAGATTTCTGCTGGTGAAAACTGGGGTAGCTTCATTGAACTTAATGGACTACTAGGCCAATAAACACAAGAAGAGAATCTCGCTAGGCCTCAGTTCCTACCTGTAAAATGAGGATAATAGTACTTCTTTGCCTCACGGGGTGCTACAAGAATAAACACATTAAAAGATTGAAAGGAGCTCAGATACTACAGTGAAGGGGGGCCACAGGAATAGCCAGGTAGATTAAAAAAATCCATAACCTTACAAATATGTGCATAGAACAGAAAGTGAAGCTTTAATTGTAAATGCATCTGGAAATACTCACATGTTCCCTAATTTACATAAAATATTAGGCGATGCAGAAAAGGTACTGGAAGTACTGTTTTAAAGTATTGATTAGTGTAAGAAAATTGCATAGGAACAAACTGTGCTCTCAGACGTGCACATAAACTCAAGGATAGAATGTATCTCCTGTTATTTCAGGCTTAATGTTAAGAGGAATACTCAGAAGTGCCTTGAAGTAACTCACATTGCCAAAAAAGGTGAAATGTGTTTTTCACTGAAAACCTGAGCAGGAGTTAGGGAATACAGCTCAACAGGGAAGAAAAATACTGCTGCTTTGCTTAAAGAAATGAATTACAGGGAGGACATTATACACCGGCAGCATATTTGTATTTAGTGTTTTTCATAATAAGCTTAGCAAAGCACTTGACTCAGATGCCTAAGAGAAAAGGAAGGGTTAAGGTCAGATTTAAAGAGGAAAGTGACTGGATGGTGGAACGCTCTGCCCATGCTATTAGTACAACTATGGTTTGGTTACTGGTTCATGACACTCACCCTGACCCAAAAGGTTGAGTTGCATCCACAAAGCAGGGTTGGTTTTTTTTGGCAGCACTCCCAAGTGTCAACAAAGATTAAGCATCCACATCTAGCATGCTGACAAAAGGTATTTATACCAGTGCATCATGGGGAAATCTGGGCAGCTATCCCCTAGTGCCTCACGAGGGCATAGAGTGTTCGGATGACATGCCCGGCAGCGGCACCACTAGCATGATGTGGAGCACTGCTCTCTAGAGTGTCCTACCACACAGAGAACTGGGAAGGAGAAGGGCTGGCCAGCCTGGTTACACAGGGATGTGGGGTGTGTGTGGGAGGAGGGGCATTTATACTGCAAAAAATGGTGTGACAAATAGGTTACAGGAAGACAGCTATCTACTAGCTTAGGCCACAGACCTGGGCAAAGCACAGTCAGCAGCTACAAGTTATTAACAGAGTATTACCCATATGGCATGCAGGCACAAACCACATCTTGAGTTTTGAGGGAGTCACGTCACTGACTACAAACCCGGCTACAATCTGTAGTGTCGACAGGGCCTAAGTTACAGTACCTGGCTGTGCACTAGATTTACACGTTGTGTCCCAATGAAGAAAAGTGGAGCAGGGCAGGCGATGAAAGGGGATAAGGGACGGAGGTCAGAACATGGAGTTGTGCAGCCCAGGCTGTGTGACTAACAATGGTTGATGGTGATAGAAATATAGCCGTGTTAGTCTGGTGTAGCTGAAACAAAAAACAGGACTATGTAGCACTTTAAAGACTAACAAGATGGTTTATTAGGTGATGAGCTTTCGTGGGCCAGACCCACTTCCTCAGATCAAATAGTGGAAGAAAATTGTCACAACCATATATACCAAAGGATACAATTAAAAAAATGAACATATATGAAAAGGACAAATCAAATTTCAGAACAGAAGGGGGATGGGAGGGGGGAGGTAAATGTCTGTGAGCTAATGATATTAGAGGTGATAATTTGGGAAGCTATCTTTGTAATGGGTAAGATAATTAAAGTCTTTGTTCAAACTTAGGCGTAAAGTGTCGAATTTAAGCATAGGTCCACAAATAAAAACCAGGGTGGGATGTATATATGAAAACAAATCCCTCAGGTGCTTGTGTGCCTGGCTTAGGAACTTGATCTCTTCTGGGAACATGGATTTATAGAAAAGTGATCATATAATTAGGATCCCATCCTGGTGAAGACCTTGCTTCAGTCATTCATGCCCTCTGCGCCCGATGGCTGGATTACAGCAATGCAGTACATCTGGGCATGAAGCCTTCAGCACTTAGGAAATTCCAACTAGTTCAGAATGCTGCAGATCACCTCCTCAGTAACACAGGCTAACAACCTGTCTCCCGCTCTTCACACCTACCTCCCACAGAATACTGAATTAAGTTCAAGATCTCAGTCCTTCACGTCAAAGATCCTTATGTCCTGGGCCAAAGTCTCTAAAAGATCTTCTAAAGCTCTGGGATGAAGACCCTTGCAACAATGGAACTTCCGATAATATAAGTAAAGCTTGTTTGCGCAAGAGACAACTTTCACCAGGAGTGGTCTGAGGCTACAGAATGAATTCCCCAAAGAACCGAGGACCTCCACAAACCTCACCACTTTCCCATGACAAGCGCAAGGTGCATTTTTTGACCTTGCCTTCTTTGACAGAAAGTAACAGGTGTGTATATATATATATATATATATATATATATATAAACTCACATGGTACCAACACAAGACACTCCACTGCACCCGTTTCTCCCTCTGGGAGAAGATGAGAGAGCAAACAACACATGACAGATGCACAGTCACATTGCTTAATGCACTGCTGGAAGGCATTCAGATACTACACTGATGAATGCACCATAGAATTCTATATAGACTAGAATATAAGAGAAAACAAAGACCAGACAAATCATTCTATTTTACCCAGTGTGGAACTTCATATTTGTAGCCCTGTCAGTAGTTTTCATTTGGGGGGCAGTCCAGACATATGCTTGCTGTTGATACAATCAGTAGTTCACAAGATTGACAGACATGACTGAAAGGCCAAAACATTTCTAATCTGAAAAACCAACAGGAGGGCAAGTAACTGCTAGTTCAGATTACTGGTTCCCAAACAATACATTTACACCAAGGACATGGAAGGGAAAGGGGAAAGTCATTATAACAAGGCAGCTCAGACTGTGACACATATGCTGGCCTTTGAGGGATGTGGATACTGGAAATGATCTCTGAAGCCTGCAGATTTTAACAATAAAGCAGGCAGGAAGAAGCAGCAGAGAGGGTAGATAAAAGGAGGCCTTCATCATTGATGGAAATCTATGATCCTGGGCTGCTGAGTAAGAAATAGCTGGCACAGAGAAAATTAAGGCCAAATTCTGCTCTTGGATGTGTGTGGGGTGGGGTGGGGGAAGGCTCCTGTTGAACTAACTGGGAGCTAAGCACAGGCAACTAAGGATGGCGCTCGGTCCATGACAATTGCCATACCGGAAGAGAGAAACAATCCAGTAAAAGTCCAACATTCCTTCTGACATTCGCATTACTGATACGATAGTTCAGTGTGTGCCATAGTTACCTAGCCCACCCTGTGAAATACCTTCACAATCATGCAACACTGTGGGAGGAAATTCTTCTTTTCCCCATAGGATCAGCTTATTCCTGTCCCCCTGGCACAAGATTAGAAAGTAAAGGCTGCAGGAGCTTCTTTTGTCTAGGATGACATTGAAATTGAAGGATCAAACAATGTGTCTTTTTGCTGCAGTCTGATGTTGGTAAGATTTTGCCAGCATGTGTGATGCTGAGCTGGACTGAGGCCAATCTCCTTTCATCCATGGATATTCTGTTGCTGGGAGCAGAGCTGGATGTGTTTCTATATGGTATGAGGGGGAATACAGTTTGACATTGGATATAATGAAGATATTCCCCAACCAAGAGTTAATTGACACAAAGGCGAGGGGGAACCACAGCTCCTCCAGTTAATGGCGATGGTATTTTGGATAGAGAGGCAGTAAGAAATTTTGCTTTGTAAGGACAGAGGCAGCTTCCTGCCTTCACAGCATTCTTTAGAAGAGAACAAAAGCAATTTACAGTATTTTGGGGATCGCATGCATTGAATTGGTTGGAGAGAAAAATGAGTTTCTCTGTCTAGACACAGCTGAAGTTGCGAGACCAGAGACCCTTGCTCACTGTTCTAGAGCACAAAAGGGGTTGGGGGGGGGGTTGAACCAGCCAGTGGATAGTATGTGTGGATGGTCTTCCAAAAGCCCCTTTGCTGAAGATCTGCAGTGCTCAGAAAAGGCTATTCCAAACAATTTGCTCCTTAGAGCTCCCTGCCTCATCCTGTCCTATGTTATGTCCTGATCATGAGAACTGTTGAGCACAATTTTGGAGATACTGAGCACTCAACACTTACTTTCAATAGCTATTGAGGGCATTCAGTCCCCATAGAATCACCTCCCATGAGAGAACCATAATAGGAACAAATTGCTTTTTTTGCATCCAGTTAGGTTAAAATTTAACTCTTCTTTTTTTCTCACTTCTAAGACACTTGTCCATGTCAGGATTTTCTTTTACACCCTCATTCATTCCTATACTGCTTTTCCTCAGTCTGTTCAAAATGCAGCTGCTAAGACTGTCGATTAGACCATATCACTCCTATACCTCCCCTCCACGGTCTCGCTAACAAATTATGATTCCTGTCCTTTCCCCTGAAGCCCAGCACACCTCTGCCCTAGAGTATGGTTTGAATCTGGTTTTTAAATCACATTCTCCTGCCCCAAACTCCACCTATGCCAGCCTCCCCATCACCCTGGTTTCCTTCTCCTGCCATTGTTCCTGCTAAACCCAATGTGCTAGGCCCTCAAATCTCTCCAAAAGACTCAGTTTGCCACCAGGCCCCCAAACACTAACCTACAGTAGACACGGACCTTCTAAACAGAAAAGTAACATTCTAAGGTAACAATTCTTCTAGGCCTCTCAATCCCTGCCTTTTAGTTAGTATCCCTCCTCTTTGAGGAGACACATGGTGCAGCTCAGGGGAACAGGGATGTATAGAAAAGATGCCTTTAAGCCACTTTTGCTTTCCTGGATCCTAGAGCTGCGTGAAGCCTGGCCACCCCTGACAAAATATAATGTAGCCTGAAGGCAGTTCTACCCTATGCTGTTTGCTGATGGCCTTAGTGGACAATTCCAGCAGGGAGACATCACCAGGGTGTACCAATCTGTTGAGAAATCAGTCCATGGCAGGCAAAGAATGATTATTCTACCCAACACTTCTCCCTACCATAAAAGAAACATATGGAGTTAAGTGATGCGGAAACTTTTTTGTCAGTCTCTGTTCCCTGGATAAACATCCCCACTTCAGTAAAAGATTTTCTTTGCCATCTCTGTGAACCTTTTCATCTTTCTCTAGGTATTTCTGCTGTAAAATTCACTTTTAGTAGCTGCAAGAAGAATGGTTAAATGTCACGTTAGAGGGCTGTTCCTAGACAATTAAGTGGCATACACATAATTAGTATTCATCAAAAACTGTAATGGAGGGAAGCCCTAGAGGTTGAGTGTACAGTGAGAGGCAACAAACTGCATAACAAAATAGATTTTATTAGCACCGGATGTGGGCCCTTCCATGGCAAAATGGAATTAATCACTGGTGATGCTGGGAAAACTGCCAAGATTCTGTTTCAAAAGGTTCTTTACATCACAGCCATGTATTGTGTACAGACACCACAGCTCCAGGAGCTGAGTCTAATCCCTGGGTGATGAACCAGAAGAGGGCAGGCGTATCATAGAAACAGTGCATCCAGTCTCTGATAACACAGGTGTCATATACACAGCACGTTTTATTCACGGTGAAACCTCTGCTCCAATGTCCTTTGGGTCAAGTATGTGAATAGAAGGAGGTAAAATCAAATCTGGGTGAGTATGAATATAAATCTATGCTACAGAAACATGGTGACAGTGGGTTAACAATCTGTTATTAGCATGCCACCCCATACCTGTTAGTCACTTCTCACATGGAGAATGCAAGACCTATGTGTGTGGAGGACTCAGGTGCTGGCCATTTTGAATTGCTTAGACACAGAAGTACAGGTTGTAGCTCCCTGGACCAGCACCCTTGGACCTGACTGGTCCCAAACCAGGGAATCTGCCAGACCAAGGGAAGTCAATGTTGGCCCCTTTGCTGCCACAGGCTGCAGGGCTCCACCCTAGCAGCAGCAGAGGGGCCACAGTGATCGAGCAGGGACTGGGGAGTGCTCGGAGGAAGAGACAGGTGACTGTGGACCCTGCAGCTGGGGGCCAGAAGCGCAGCCCTCTTAGAGCACACCAAGCCCTTCAGCCTCTCGGCTGTTTTCCTGACCCCCGCCACCAGCTGCGGGGCTGCGCTCCTGGCCCCCAGCCATGAGGCTCTGCAGCACCCTGCTTCTTCCCCCAGCATCTGCCACATCCATTCTCCTCCGCCCTCTCCTCCTGAGCACCTCAAATAAGCTATTTGCAGCTTTTGGGAAGCTCTGGGAGGGCAGGGAAGTAGTTGCTGAGTGTGGGGCTCAGCTTTTTTCCTGTGAGTGCTCCGGCCCAGGCGGCACCCAGGGGGATGTTGGACCACAGATGATGCCAGACTACAGAAGCCCGGATGATAGAGGTCCAACCTGTACTGAAAAGGATGGTACACAACACTATAGGACGCTGCAATTACCAAAGTGTGGGGAAACTTGGTTTAAGAGATCAATTGAGGGCCCAGAAAAAAGATCCATCATTTATTTATCTGAAGTTCAGACTAAATTGCACTAATCATCTTGGGAATTCTCTAAACCGGTCACTGCTCATGGCCAGGGTTCACTCAGAGGTTGCACTGTATTTTTTTGTTAGCTGAATTAGTACAAACTTTTACAATACAAAAAATAAAATGAAAATTATTATAGTCTCCAGCCCCTACCACCTGCCGGAAAGAGCCTTCCATTATGTATGCAACGGCTCCTAGGACACAACAGCGTGCATCCAGGCACTGCTAAGAGATGAAAGGCACCCTTGGATGGGTGCACAAGGACACTGGGGGATGAAAGCAGTATTCCTGACCCACACCATTATTTAGGACCGACCTCAAGCTGGAGTCCCTGCACTATCCCAAGCACAAAGACAGCTTTGGGCAAAAGCCTCTACTGGAGCTAATCTCTCCAAAGAAGGGAAAGGAGAGGTAGTGAGAAGATGGGGACCATAGGCTTAGAGATGGCTGGGAAACGTCCCCGCTCTCCTAGAAAACATCCACTTTTCAGTGGAAATTTATAAACCTTTTAGGTGATACTTCTTTCTCTAGTACCTCTGGTTCCTCGCTTGGTGAAGGTTTCATGTTGACTATCAGCCTTCCCCCACGGGGCTGGGCACACGAATGTTCTGTGCATTCTGATATTTCTCTCTCAGCAGAATGCAAACATCTCTGTATTATGCATTGGCTAAAGAGGAGATGCTTAGAACCATAACGGGAAATTAGGAGATCAACTCCCATTGAAAATCAATGGGAGCTAGGTGCCTAACTTCCATTTTTGCCTTGGAAATCTTCCCTAATTGCCACAGTGCATTGCTAAACATTTACTGACTGTTCTACCCCTATGATTTCTGAGACGAAACATTATTTGGGATTTCAGCTCAGTCGTGCGCACCCGTCTTGCCTGTTTTTCTAGTTTTTGTTTCCATTCTTTGTTTCAAAGGTGGAGTTTCCAAAAATACGTTTTTCTTTCTGTGTTCAACAGCAGCAGCATTTTGGTGTTTAAAGGGGAGCAGAGAATGCCAACTGCAATCAGTCAGTCAGCCAAACGGAGAGAGCAGTTCTGCCTGGCTGCAAGTTTTCCATTGGAAAGTTGGCATCTGGATCCTAAAATCTGGATACTGCTAGGGAGGGGGGCCAGAGCCACATAGGACTCAAGTCCAAGTTTTGTCATTCTGCAGTGTGGATGCAAGTCAAGCTCTAGACCCGAGTCAAAGGAGTTGCATAGTGCAGTGTGTAGACTTGCTAGCACAGCTGTGAGAGCCTGGTCTAATAACTGTAAATCTAGATATACAATGCAGTGTGGATGCTCAAGGACAGGTATGGAAACACCGAGTTCACAAGCCCAGTTCCCACAGTCCCGGGGTTAGTGTGCAGTTTAGATATATACTGGATGGCCTGGGAACTTCCAGGAATATTTCCTCAGGCTCAGTCTGAGTAAGGGGAAGAAAGGTCTTTCAGCTAATATACAAGAATAGGCATAACCAAACCAGGTTCTATTCATGACTCTGTTCTGTGCTTTCAGTGATTGCAGGAGAGTCACTTAGGCCATACTTTTAATAAGTAGCCAGTGGGTGCTTCAACTTCTGGGTGCCCACCTTTAGACAGCCTGGCCTGATTTTCACAGTATAGAGCACTCTGCAGTGCACCATGGTGAAAATGTGGCTGCATGCCTCTCTGTGCTTCAGCTTCTCCATTTGCAAAATGAGGATAAGATTTACCAGCTTTACAGGGGCACCATGAGGCTCAGTTCATTAATGCTGGAGATTACTGGAAAAATGGAACTATTTATAGAAATGCAATGTGTTGCTATTCTTAAATATAAATTGTCATTCAAGTACAACACATTAAACATCATAATGCGCATCATATGGGACATGCTACTATACATTGACCAAGAAATTTTAAGTGACTTTCTGTCTCCTAGCTACTTATTTTACCTTTATTTTTTACTCCCCAGCACACTTAAGGAAATGTTTGGGGCCAGCCTGTGGTATTTAGCAAAAGAGGCACAATACCTCCCTGAGATCACAGCACACACGGGAGGGCACATCCCTTTGGATAAACCATGCCACCCTCTCTGCAGCTCCTTGGCTCTACAAATTGTGGGGCAGAGTCCAAACCATAGCCATGCTCCTTCCCCACCTCTCAGTGTGTGGATTTCCATCCCTGGTGGTGCATGGAGGCAACAGTCTCTGCCCTTGCATGGAGTATGCAAGTGGGGTGAGTACCCACCGGTAGCCGCTCTATCATCTCCCCCTCAGCTCCTAGGACTTCCCGCCTGCTGGTGGGCCCCATGAATCAGCACCTCCCCTGTCCTCTCCACACCTCCCGCTTGCCACGATCAGCTGTTTCATAGTATTCAGGAGGCTGGAGGAGTGAGGACACTGCGTGCTTGGGATGGGCTGGCATTGAGCAGGAAGAGGCAGAGTGAGGGTGGAGCAAGAAGAGGTGGGGTAGGGTGGGGCTGTGGTGGAAGATGTTGGAGCCTGGGGCAGACCTGGGGGTGAAGCATTCCCCAGCACTTATGAAAATCAGCGCCTTCCAATATTCTTAAATCCTTTTATTTTTGGTATTGCCAAAAATTGCCTGGGTTTTACAAAAGCCATTATTCAACTGATACTTATTTTTATCCAAATTTCAGAAATGCCACAACTCCCAGGTTGCTGAGCTATTGTTTTTGAGAACACCCATCTCTCCATCTGGCATGGGGAGCCATAGTAGAACTCCTGGAATTAGTTGCTGATGTATATGCTGGGGACAGTCCCATGCCTGCCACGGACATGTTACTAGCTTTACAGACAGCATAAATCGCTGTCAGCATTCAAAGCAAATAAAAGTTAGCTAATTATTTTTCTTGATAAAATAGGTTGAAAACAAAAAACCTGTGTCTGCATTTCAGAACAAAAGGGGCTTTCCTGAAAGTTTAAAAAGAAGCACAAGTAAGTGTCACATCTACTCTAATATTTATTCTGGAAAACTCCAAACATTTTTTCAATTTTTGTAATAAACTCTGATAATTTGCCAAGAAATGTTAAACAAACTAAATACTAAACACAAAAGGCCTTATACATAGTGGCTGTGTCTAGACTGGCAAGTTTTTCCGCAAAATCATCTGCTTTTGCGGAAAAACTTGCCAGCTGTTTACACTGGTTGCTTGAATTTCTAGAAAAGCACTGACGATCTCATGTAAGATCGTCAGTGCTTTTCCGGAAATACTATGCTGCTCCCGTTCGGGCAAAAAGTCTTTTTCCAAAAGACTTTTGCGCAAAAGGGCCAGTGTAGACAGCACAGTACTGTTTTCCGCAAAAAAGCCCCGATTGCGAAAATAGCGATCGGGGCTTTTTCGTGGAAAAGCGTGTCTAGATTGGCCACGGACCCTTTTCCGCAAAAAGTGCTTTTGCAGAAAAGCATCCTGCCAATCTAGACATGCTTTTCCAAAAATGCTTTTAGCGGAAAACAATGCCAGTGTAGACGTAGCCATTGAATATATTCGATCCTTTCTCTGTGCAGGAGCTGTTCACAAAAGCCCATTTGGACAAGGTGATGGCCATAATTCTTGCCATTGGCAGACATCTTAAAAGTCTTTACAGTGATTCACTGAACAGCTAAGAGCATGAAATGATATGAGTATACAGAGTGTGGAGGGAAGCTGAATAGTGTATTATCTCTTGCTGGCTTTTTCTGCTATTTCAGTTGTTTCCCCCTTTAATAGGGTGTCACTCAGCTCAGGCAAGTGGCCCTCTTTCAGCCGAGTGCCTGTTCCTGCACTCCTAGAAGTGGCAGCCCTCCTGCAACCCAGATCTCTACCCCAAATGAGCCCCTTAAGCTCCATGGAGGAACTGCCTTACTCTGGCCCAACAGCTTCCTTTTAACTGGCTTGCTGGGCCCTGATTTGTTACATCCTTTGTACCACTCTATCTTTCCTGGAGGACTTCTCTATGGTTTGTTGAACAGGGTATGGCAAGGCCGCAAGCCTCCAGAAGAGGGCTTCAGGGTCTGCTCCACCCCTATCTTTTTTGGCTTTAAAGTGAATCCAAAGCATAACAAGAAGGCATTGTGACAAAGCAGAACAATTCTCAAGACAGAGACTTCCAAAGACCTAACACATCAGAAGGGTTTAATTCTGTGTACATCAGGACTGACCAATAAAACAGCAGTGGTTCGCCAGGGTTAGCCCATGACAGGCTGTCACCACTATATTTACCTGTGCCTCTGCAGGTACTGGTGACTGTCGCTCCTGTTGGTCGTGGATCGCTGTTCCCAGCCAATGGGAGCTGCTGGAAGCAGCATGAGCCGGGACATCGCTTCTTGAAGCTCTCATTGGCTGGGAATGGTAATCCATGGCTAATGGGAGCTGCAATTGCCCATAGCTGCAGAGGCACGGGTAAATATAGTGGTGGTGGCCTACCAGAGGCTAACTCTGGCAGACTGGATACAGGCTGTTATTTGCCCACTCCTCGTCTACATACATTATTTTAAAGATGATCATGTGAAAACCACTGGCTTTGGCTGCAGTCATCCACAACAAAACAACAATTTATCATATCCCCCTTCCCAGATTACAGTTCCTAAATGATCCCCTTAATAGTTTGAGTCCAATTAGTTTTACCTCAGGCATCTTGCTGTCAGGTGCTGGGTAAATATGCATTAGGCCTACTAGGCGCCCACATGTTTCAGAGCTTAGAATAATTTCTTGGAACTATCTCTGGAATCCTCCACAGATACCAATCCAGCATAAACTAATTTTCAAAGCTGAAACGCATAGGAACTTGAGGCAGGCTGATCTCAGTAACAGGCCCTCGCCCCTGGAATTCACTCAAACAGGAATATATATTTGAGCCCGAGCCCTGGTCCCTTCTGGAGTGGAATGTAGGCAACATCTGTGTCTAGGCTTCCTACCAACTGCCATCTTTTGTTATTCAGTGACTTTGGCTATATCTAGACTGCAGAGCATTTCCGGAATACCTCCGGTATCCCGGAAAAGTTCTGCCATGTCCAAGGAACGCGTCCACTTTTTCAGAACAGTGAGAGGAATAAGGAATGTCCCAAAAGAGGAGTTTTTTCCTGAAATTTGGCCCTGTGAAGATGGGCCAAATTTCGGAAAAGCCTCTTTCAGAAAAAAAGCAGAAAAATATATGGAAATTGCGAACCACAATTTACATATCTTTTTCCAAATTTTCTCGGCAGTGTAGGCATAGCCTTAGATCTAGGTCTTTTAACATTAACTAAATTGCTGCTGCAGGTACTGCAGAATATACACTGCCTACGTTGGTGTTCAGGAGGTAGGTGGGAAATGTTACTCGCTCTCATGCAAACAAGCAATGGGGACCTTGCTAATGGACACCATCGTCAACAATTCAAATAATAAGCAAATATTTTTCGTATCAGACTCCTGCTGCTTCTCAATTTGGCCACTAACATACTTGCTTCTTATCGATAATAGATTGAGCTTTATTGGGATTTTCCAGGAGAGAAACCTGTTGTGTTTTGAAGTCAATGGGAACAGCTCAGAAGCTAATTTTGGCTGAATCAAGCTTAAAAAGAAAATATCCGGCCTTCATTGGAGAAAGATATTTCCACTGTCCCTGGACACCTGCCCCTGCTCTCTTGTAGCTGCATACTTGTATGTACCTCATAAAAGCTTGGTTGTCTGGGTCAAAAAAGGTCAGACTAAAGAAATGATATTGGGTGGGAGCATTAATGCTGACATATAGAAGAATTTTGAAGGTGTTTTTGCCTGCACATTAGGCCTCCAAGATAGTGGAAGGTTTTTTTCTGCTGGATTTTAAAGGGAAAGAAATTGATATTCTCTGACCTAAATAGGATCTAATGAGGTTGTAAAAGTCCTCACAAAATCTTCCACAATGGGGGCAGAAAGGTTTGGGAGAGGATAATATTTGGATCCAAAAACTGGCTCAAGAAATCCAAAGCAAATATAATTATTAACCTTGCTGTATGGCTCTAGAAAGCCAGCTAGAGAGAGATACTGACCTTGGGTGACACAGCTATCAACATCTCTTGCTGTACTACACTGACCCTGGTGACTTTAATTTTACCACTAGGCTTTGGCTTCTGTTGTCTCTCCTGCTCACTGTTAGCGTCAGTATTCAGCTGTCCTAGCAGTAGATGTATATAGCTGTCTTTATTTTTTTTAACCCACACATCTGTACTTGAAAACCAGGAAACAAATACAGAAAATCTCACACAGTGAAATGAGTTTCAGGAGATCTGTGTAATACTATGGCGGGGGGAGGGTTGTGTTAATTTATTCAGAAGCCAGAATGTCTCTTACCTTACTTGCTTTCAGTATCTCGAACATCAAAGGCAATCCTTGTGTGATGAGCTCCTCAGTGTACTCTTCCTCCTGAATAGATTTAAATTCCTTCAACAAGCACTGGATGAGAGGCCTTCTGTGCTGCTGAAAGGAAGTTCGCAAAGACTCCAACCATGTGTGTAGTGTCCAGGGAACCCCTGTACAAAAAGATGAATGCTAAAGGTATGTGTATATTCCAGATCATCACAGAATGAGGCATAGTTAAATTATTCTTTAATTGTGTGACTGAAGGGCTTGTGAATGATGCCAAATTGAAAGCCCTAGAATTCAACCTCCTATTTTTCCTCCTTAAGTAATGTCCATCACTAGGTCTTAACCCTAAACTGCAGGGATATGCCTCCAAGTATAAGATATCATCTAATCCCAAATTCAGTTCCTTGTTTTGCCACAAATTTTGTGTGTGACCTCAGGCAAGTCACATAGTCCCTGTGTGCCTCAGTTCCCCATCTATAAAATGGGGATAATGACACCTCTCCCCCTTCCCCACACAGGGTGTTGTACGGATACATTTATTAGTGTGTGAAATATTTTGAGACCTCCTAATCAAAGGTGTTGACTTCTGGTTTTGCCAGTGGCCTCTTTGTGCCTTCTGGTTTCACTGCACACCATGTAAGTACGCCTGCCACCTACTGCTAAGTTACGGATGCAGAGCATCCCAATTTTTTTCCAGTGGGTGCTTGCTTGTAGCCCAGAACACCCACAGAGTCGGTGACCCAGCCTCCCCCCCACATCAAGTTTTGCTACTCTGTTCAGTTCCTTTTTTCCTTTTTTTTTTGCTCAACAAGTTCTGCTAGTGTGTGTGTGTGTGTGTGTGTGTGTGTGTGTGTGTGTGTTTTTCAAAAATCAAAAAGGGGGGCGTGATGCCAAAAAGTTTGGGAACCACTGATCTAGACAGACGCACCAGGGATTAAACTGGTGACTTCCAGAATTAAAAAGCATACGCTACTACAGCTTGAACTAACCAGCCAAGCCTCTGGCAGCGTGAGACCAGTAACACACACTCACTGGTGGGATACACTCGTGGAAGAGTGCAAGAACAAACATACCCCTCCCCTCTGAGGCTCTCATGTCTACACCACAGACCTTGGTTCCTCAGAGGTGCTGCATGCCCACTACTTCCTTCCACCACAACAAGTGGGCAGGCCCTTGAGTCCAGTCCTCCCCTGCCCGCTCCCATGGGCACCTCTGACATTCACTTAGTAGGCAGTACTTTGCTAAACCAATTGCACAACCATTCCATCCATCTGTGGGTGGAGTGTATGCAAACCTGTTATAAACTGCAACTCAGAGTGGAAATCATGCTCCATGTGATGGGATTATAGGACTCGGTGTTCTTGGATATGCTGCTCAGAGGCACGATTGGCAGCAGAAGTCTTTTGGTCTCTCACTAAGCACTGATTCACACATGTGGTAAAAGAGTCAACAATCAGAACAAAATGGTTTCCTTGAGCACTGACTGACTGCCCCTGGAGAAGGTGTTTGAAGAGGCTGCAGAGCTACGCCATTAGTGCACTGAACAAATCACTGCCTCTCTCCCCCTCTGGGAGGGTGTAGCCAGACAGGAACCCCCCTGTAACATCCATCTTTGCTTGCCTGGAGCATGCAGGGCACACAGAGCAGTAAAAGCCTTGAACAGGAGGCTCCGGATATGGCAGGCTGCTGTGACCGTGAATGGCTGTAAACAGAGATACGCCAATTGCTGACCAAGAGGCTGCCGAGGAATGCCCTTGACTGAAACCCAATTTGATACGAACACACAGCTGTCCGAGGGGGGAGGAATCTCTCGCCCAGTAAAAAAATGTCTAGTACTCACAATTTAGTTCTCTCTCTTGCAAGTGTAAATTAAGTTGAAATTTGCTTGTAAGAACTGGCGCCACAAAACGGACCAACACAATTTGGCATCTTAGATAAGAATGAGGATACAGACCCCTATGGGTATAAAGATGGGTCCAGCAGCACATTTACTCTGAGTGTCAATCTACCATCTATCTGCTGGTCGGGTTAGGTGTTTGACCTCCCGAGGTTCCAAGGAGACACCCACCTCGTATTCGTCTTTCCTAGGAATTGAGGGACCGGCCCTGGCTTAACCCGCTGGAGTCGAGAGGCACAGAAGGGGGTAAAAATTGTCCCTGGATGTAGTCCTTTGTCTTAAGTGTACACATAGACTTAGAGCTCTTTAAAGATTAAGCTGTTACTTGGTACCATTATTTCTATTTTTCTATCTTTATTTTCTTTGTAACCATTTTTAAGATCTATATTTGCTAACAGTTAAGAAATAGAACAATAGCCATTGTAACCATATGATTTATAAGCTTCTTTAATAAACCTGTAACTGTTTAAGTTTTAACCTGACTCCTTCAGTTGCTGTAACAGAACCAAGCACAATTTAAAAGAACTTCAGCCGGTCATAAGGGACAGGTACAGAAAGAGCTTGGGCGTTTTGGATCGTGTCACTCCCAGGTGACAGATCCGTTGGGGCATCTCTCAGTCTTCCCTAGACTGCCCGCTGCGAAGGGATCCTGTATCCTAGCAGCTGAAACCTGAGATGTAATAAGCTCTTCCTATAAACTCTGGGGCGTCTGTCAGCCTGTTGGCTGCCCTCCGCGATGGGACCCCGGCCCTAGCGGTAAAGTCACGGACGTTAAACCTTTTCCCGGTAACACACACACACACACACACACTGCCCTGACCGTCGGCTGACAGAGGGTTGCATTCAGCAAAAAGGAGAAGGTTCTCTGATCGTTAAGAGGCCAGTTCCTCAGGGCTCTGAAAGGAGCGTGGTGTTTGAAAGCAGGTGGGTGGTTGTGAGAGCTGGTGCATGAAGTGATGGCACAGCTGCCCAGTTGTTTTAGTTGGACACCTAGCTAAGCAGAGGTGAAGAAGCCAGTCCTAGCAATTCATCCTTTCTTTTGAGCCAGAGTGTTTATTGAGCTCCACCAAGGGCCAGAGCCTACAAAGCTGAGCAGCTGAAGCATTTTGAACAAATGAGGCATGCCTGGCATTCTACCAAGTACTGGGGCTGAAAAGGCCTGGTGTATCAGCTCTCCAGCACCTCCACGTGAGGGGGTGACTACCGCTGTATGTGGCTCACGCTCAGTGACTCCCACCCAACTGCCCAATGTGCTTCTGAAGAACGCTGTTAGAATACGCCAAATTGGAGCATGTGGCTGACCCTTCAACCCCCTTCATGAGGGAACACAACAGAAAGAAATCTGCCTAAATGTGTGAGAATTGCCACATTTTGTGATGCGTGGCATACATGACTGTGAAAAGAAAAGCAAAACACGCCACACTGGGAATATTACCTCAGTCAGCCATGGCTCCTCAGCATTAAAATAAAACGGACTTCATGGATCCTCCAAGAATCACAGCTTTGAACCCAATTTATACTGACTTACTTCCCCCGTTCTGCATTCCCACATACATTGAAAGTCCCCCCCCAGTTATTGCTTTCATAAAACTCAGGAACATTCAAAGGTAGTCAGTGGGAGTGACAGGCATTGTGCCCACCAAAGCACACATGACCATTGGGAGACAAAGTGCAGAGGACATCAAGACTGACCTATGCTCCTTATGTCAATGGTGACATCCACATATCCATGCTCTGCACTGTGGTACATGGCTTCTTTCAGTGCTTTCAGTTTGGCCTTGCTGTTGCGGCTGGCACACAAAGGAGCTGGTGCAGCATCTGCCAAGTCAGTTCCTTCAGCCAGTATTTCCTCCAGGGACAGAATATCACTCTTCTCTTTCTCTGGCTGAGCAAGCAGCTTACGAAACACATTCCTGTCAGCCACAATGCAAGAAGGAGAGAAAACTGGAGTTAGCTACTGTGTTTTCCTTCTGAGTGGGACATTTTCTGTAACAGGGCAAGAAGGCCAATCTGGAATTATTGTAGAAAGTGTTAATTCACATAGTGCTCAGTGCCTGCAGTCCTTATGCAGGCAATACTCCTTCCACTTCAGGAGTTGTGCCTGCATCGCAGCTGCTGGGTGGATTCCATTGTTCTAAGGACCAGCAGGAGCACCGTTCAAATGTCATATGTGCAGCAGAAACTTAAAACAGAAACTTATGATCCAGCAGTGACTGTTAAAGGATTCTGCCAAGGTTTTTCCACACAGGCTTCCAATCTATCCCAGACTATGGGGAAATGGGGTTGTCTTTAGAAACTCTTTAGTGCCTTTCACAAAAGATGCAGTTAGAAGCAAATAACAGATAGAGATGAAACTTGAAAAAGGGAACTGTCTAACACCATGGAAAACACCATTACTCTCAATTAACAGTCACAGCAGTCTTGGTAAAGCTGGAGCTACTAATCATCCAACTACATCTGGAAGCGCAGGTTCAAGCAAAGCTGGGACTCCAGCCGCAAAGTCATTTCCCTGAGCCGCAAAGCTCAAAACTCAGCAGTATGGATTTGGATACTCCACTCCCACCAGGTTTAGACCAGTGTAAGCCCATAGGCTTCAGAAGAGTAGTTCTTGTGTAGTGGTGTTGTGTGGAGAATCAGGGTAGGGCAGCACTTAATTTGTAATGAAGGAAGTGCTGGGGTTCAAGCATATTTTTTACTTTCATAACTGGTACCACAAGCCCAGGGGTGCTGGGACTAGGAACTGCCAGGCCTATGGGAACCGGGGCTCAGCCCTGGCACAAATTAAGCACAGGGTAGGGATAAGTGGCAATGTGGGGTGGGGTGGGGAGGGAGAATAAGCAGTATGTCCTGGGGAATGGAGGGTAGAGATGTGTGGGTAGAGGAACAATAGAGGGAGCATTCCTGTAAAACTAGCTGGGAGATGGGGAGTGTGTGAACCACTGAGATGTCTCAATTGGTGTCATAATAAAGGGGGGGAAGCCTTGATTTCCACAAGGGAAATTGCTCTGCAGTTCTCTCTGACAGCATGAAGCATCTCCCACTCCACCCCATTAGGCACCACACAGGCATTTTTACAAACTCCCTCCCCACCCCACCCTACTCCTGCAGGGGACTGCTCTTTGGCTGCAGATGGGCAGCATTGCCTGAACCAGCCCTGACAGCTGCATAGCGTATCATTAGATTGTTAGCGCTTTTCTCTAAGCAAATATAATGTAGATACTGTCTCTAACCTGCATCTACGTTCCTCTGGAAGGCTACAAGTAGAAAAGTATGAATGTGAAGGTCCTAATACTGATCCATAACATTGTAATTAGTACCTGGATTTGGCACAAATAACTGATCATACATAACAGTTGTTCATTTAATTCATTTTTAAATTTATAACACGCTACCAACATGCTGTCTCCAGACACATACATAATCTTAACACAAGCAAAAATATCAGTATACTGTAATACTAATCATAAAAACTTTGTTTAATCACAGTTATGGCTGTAGCAGGTACCTCTAGAAATGTGCAAATAAATTCAGGGGGAAGTCTCCAGCATGCACTGGCACTTCCACATTGACTATAACTTTGTAAACAACAAACTGCCACACTTCAGAAGGCATTTGCTTCCATTTCCACATGCTGAAAATGCAGTGTGTGCCTCAGATTGATCAAAATCACATGCTAACACAAATCTCTAAACCCAATCTCAGTCTCTTGTACACACCGGACTGTCAAACAGTCCACATCATGTGTGCAGTATGATTCAATTTTAACAGTGAAGATCAGATGTCAGTCCACCCATGTCAGTTTTTCAGGCCAACCATACTTATTCCACACAGCCAGACCCATTCCCATCCTACCTGTGTCCATGTGCCGCAGCCTGACTGAAAGAGTTCATGTCACCTTGTGGCGTCATGGAAATTCCATTTCGGTACATTGTTCCTACCATGGGGTCAGCACCTCGCTCCAACAACAAACTCACCAGTTCAAAATTTCCTGTATGCCAAGAGAGATTTTTATTTTTAAAAAATTCCTATATTTATACAACTAAGTCACATTCTTCACTTGAAGAGTTTATTCCCACAGGAGAAGAGTCCTTACCAGCAGCTGCTGCTAGTTGCAAAGGAGTTTCCGAGTAATTTTCCTCGCCGTGCTCTAAAGAACCTTCTACCTTTGCTCCAGCATCCAGCAACAGCTATAAAGAAAATTCACCATTGAGAATTGTTGGTGACATCACAGAATTCAGAGTTTACGAATAGTGAGGAACTGCAATCTAATGTTTCTCGTTATCCACGCATCAGGATGCAGTGAAGACAGGCAACATGCAAATTTTGCTTCTATTATTCCATTCATTTTTTTTCACTCGTCATACACTGTCCAACGGCTGGAGTGATAGTGAATATTCCAGAGCCAAGCGCGTATGGATTACCCAGTGTCCCTGACCTGGGCATAAGATCAGTGGTGTGAAGCAATGCGCTCGACTAACACACTCAAGCTTGGCTCAACTGACAACCTCACTGACAACTTGTCTGGAGCCCCACAGAGACGTGTACTTTTTATAAAATGGATGCGATTTCAGCTGTCTCCACCTTTAATAGAGATCTCTTTCCAGAAGCGACAAGAAGGTTTCAGAGGAAGCTGCAGCAATGCATGCTGAAACCTGCAGTCTCCTGGAATACATTTCTATTATTATTAATAAAGATGAAGGTGACCACAGACAGCACTAGAGATTCCAAGGGGACACATTCAGCCTGCCTAGGGTCATCCCTACCCTAGATCTCCTTTATCTGGTGATCCATCAGTCGTGCCATGACTATACAATTACTTTAAAGAATAAGCCATCTCAACCCTTGATATGCCATACCACAGAACCAACTTATTCACATGTTATTTCCTGCCTGGAAAAGGTGATTGAGCACTCCTCTGACTAAGGAACAGAGCAGAGGATTTTTTTCAGAAATAATAACATTTGCATTTATTAGAGTATTATAATACACGTGATAAGAAAGTGTAATGAATGAATAAACAAACACATGCAATGAATGGTCAGAAAGGAACACGAGGAGTTGAAAGACTTTCTTTGATGCAACTATACTTTAAAATTGTCCTAGTTAAGCCTCATATTGGTTAAGATTTGGATGTAGGGGTGACTATATAAATTATAAAAGTAGTAACCAATATGAATATGACAAGGGTACCAGTTTCGAGATGGATGCAGATTATAACCCAACTGGATAAATAAAAAGTGAGATGCAGGTAGGGAAATACAGTAATACCTGAACTACAGGAATATGTCCATGCAACACAGCAAATGTCAGAGCTGTCCAATGGCGGGTCTCGGGGTGGACGGATGGATATTTATGAGCAGTACTGACAACCTATAAACAAATTAAAGTTATTTTCTTTTAAAATGGCCTTCAAAGAACTATAAATAATAAAACTTAACCTGCCTGAAAGCTGGGCACATGGGTATGAATGATAGAAAGAAAAGCACTTTATAAAATGGTTGGTTCTGTATATTATTTCCTGAAGAGTTTACTTCTACTAGAATTTTCCACGCTGTTTACTGAGAGACTGATTACAGCTCATATCAAATAAAGTCTCTTTTCCAACTGCTGTTGCTCCCTCTAAATTACTGGCCCACAGCTACTTTTGCAGAGATAAAATCTGCACTAGCACTTATACCAATACTCACTGAGAAGGTGGACATGGGAGGGAGGGCTCTGTCAGAATGGCTACATTTAGGGACACTTACTATTGATTTAAGTGGGCTTAGTTAGTATCATGCCCATTCATTCTTCCCTGCTTGTGGGATTGTCATACATGTTTACAACATTCCCAGGGTCTCAAAAATCCTGGACTGAAAACCTGACATTACTGAAGCCAGTGGGAGTTTTGCCACTGACTTCAATGGGACCACGATTTCACCCCTTGTCTCAAGTTTAAAGACATGTATCCCATGTTGCTGTTCTTTGACTGGAGGCAGAAAACTGTTTAAAATAGATGAAGCCTAGCACCATTTTGAAGATTTTTTTGTTTTAAAAATCTGTTTACTACTTTCTCCCATTCTAGCTAAATTTAAAGGTGTGCTGGGCCCCAAATAACTAAAAACTGTTTTCTTTAAACAGAAATCCTTTTATTGTCACATCCATCCTTTCTCTCAATAAGCATCAATAGTGAAGGCCTCTAATCTTGACCTTGGGCAACTGATGTAATTGCTCTGTGCCTCAATTTGCCTGTCTTGAATATAATGCAACTCACACGGGTGGTGACATGTAATGAAAGTTCATAAAGTACGTTGAGATCTTTGGATGGAGCATGATACTGATGTACAAAGTATTTATTAATAATTATTATTAATCAATCATGGGAAGATAGCAACTGGTAGGAGAATTGATGTTGGCCTAAACAAAATATTTCCAATCATCCACTGAAAGACATGGACTTTTTTATTCACTTGGTTCAGGATAAACTAGTTCCTAAATGTAATCATGTACCCAGTTAATCATCTCATATGGATTGGTATTGGAACAGTACAGCTCAGGGAACTTCCTGTGGCATACACTAAGGAAATGTGAGTATCAACATTTTATTTCATTTTTAAAACGTTAATGCTTTGCAGTGACATTAGTGATTGTAAATAATGTGGGACTGACAACTCTGGAGACTAAATTCTCTAATTTAAACACAGAACAGGCAAGAGCCCCCATTGGATTAAAGCAGGGGAGTCAAATTCATTCTGTGGACAAAACCAAATTAAATCTTCAATTATGATCTCTGCCTTGCCTACAAATTTAGACCTGTGCTACCCGCAAGCCACAGCAGAGTTCACACTCACCATTAGAATAGAATATGCCCTTACATAGACATGAAAGGCCAAGATTTTCAAGAACATCCTCTACATTTGGGTTCCTTTATCTTGTTGAAGATACCTAGGCTGGGGTTTTGAAAGCACTCTCCATTGGGTTAACTGCTGTCACTCAATGGTAGTTTTACCACTGACTGTAATGGGAGTAGTGTTAGATCAACATTAAGTGCCTCTTCAAGGCCTGACATTGACATTTGGTAAACACAGTCTCACCTTTCACTGAATTCAGTGTGAGTTTCAGACACTCAACATATATGGAATCAGTCCCTGGAGTCTAAACTTGGGCATTTGAGAGTGGAAACATCTAGAATTAGAGGTAACTTTTGGAAATCTGGACAAAAACTTTTATCTGGCAAAGCAATGTGGAGAAAAATTACATGGGGCAAATTGAGGAATATGTATTTCACCCTTTGTTTATCCGGCCTATCTTCATGTCATTAACCCAATCTGCATACACTATTATGGTAACTGTCTATACAAAATAGCTGTATAATTGCACACCTTACAGAAGTGTTATAATTTGATTTCAGTGCAAACTTTCCTTTGAGATCAACAGGGACAGGGAGGGGAGAAGAGTTCACGTCCCTCTGAAAGCTATTGATTCCAATTGTCTTCAGATTCAGGATTACATCTGGTTCAAGTTTAGAAGGTTATTCACACAGCCACAAGGACTGAACTCCCTTTTTATTTCTAAGGAAAGCTTGCATTCCGCAGAATCTGAATTTGTTAACGAGGGCCACAAAATAAGACATCAACTCAGTAGGTCTGGTGTTCGACAGCTTGGGTTGCAGGGCAGGTCAGTCTCCATGCCTGCCCAGTCTTTGGCCTCTCAATTGTGACTGCCATAAAGGGGAATAATTTTTGCCAACTGATGGTTGACTTTTTTGTCTGCTCGTTTTTGGTTCCATTAGGAACTGAACTTAGCTGAAATCAACAATTGATTTCACATAAGCCACCAAACTGCAATCAGATAGTAACGACTATCAGTCACTATCAATGGACTCCAAGTGGAGACTTACAGGTGAATAATTGTGTCCTGCTCTGGATGCCCCAAGCCATCCATTGTCCATTTTTCCCCCAGTTACATTAAAACAAAACAAAAAGTAAAATGTCTTACTGAAAGTAGCAATTACACTTTAATGGTAGCCTCCCGAAATCCAAACAGAATGGATGGAACACAGATATGCAAGTCAGACAGTTTAATTCATTCATGACCTCAACAAACTGAAATGATTGGTATTTACAAACATAACAAATAATTCTTCATGTATTGTAATTGGCTCTTTAAAAAACTTACATACCAGCACTGCATGGAGTGACAACAATCTGTTTGGTGGGAAGATTGTATCTGTTTGCTACATGCATTCATCAAGAGATATTTTCATGTTGGAAGCCCTCTTCATCCACCAGCTTTCATCAAAGCCATTTTATACAACACAACAATGCACCTTACGTTACTGGTATGCTGTTGGGCAATATAGAAACATTCTCATGCTTGGACAGAGGTATCTGAACACTCTGCCTTCTTAACTTATCCATTTTAACTCATCTGCAAGTCAGGAAGTCCCATCCTTTTCATTAGAACAGTGACTCCTGAACTAGCAGCTTCCATTTCAAGTTCCAGTGCAATGTTCTGTGCTAATTCACATTGTGCAATCCTAGCAAAGTCAGTGCTCTTACACTGGTACAAATCACTGACAAACTAACTTTTGAAGTGCATATCATTCAATATCAATTTTCAAATGTTAATACCTTTGGTAACAGATTTTAGTTTTAAACGCTGTGGGCTTTTTTTCCTTCCTCTGCTATCATTTTAATGGCTGTCTGAGATATAAACAAGTAAAGAAATCAAAGTTGTAATCATAATAAAATGTCCTCACCTCAGCATTCAAATCTGCTCCAGCATCTAGTAGCATCTGCACCATTGCCTCATCACCTCTGACACAAGCATACATCAGTGGAGTCATGCCCTATTCATTGTTTGGAATTAAAAAACAAAGGAATTGAACAATTTACAAAATAATTTTTTTAAAGTTAGTGCTTTAAACATATATTGTCAAAATAAACACTGACTATTGAACTAAATCCTTATCTCTGTTACAAAGAACCCTTTAATATTGTTCACAGCTGAACATTAAAAAAATCTAAGTTACTGTCATAATTTATGTTGTTTCCTTTCTGTGTTTTACTCAGCACAATGAAATCAGATTTGTCAGTTTCATTTCCTAGTTCTTGCATACCAAAATAAAGAACAATATTGTCTTTGGACTCTCAATAGCAGTGGAATATTTAAATCCAAAGCAATAAAGACAGTTAAAAATAACAAATGAAAGCTTTTCTATTCACATTAAGGTTTTTGTAACTCTTGTTTTATAAAACCAAAAAGCTGAGTATTTACTTCTTGACAGCATCCCTTTTCCAGCATAATGGACACTCTTCAGATAAGTTAGACTTGAGCTCTGTCTATTGTCTAATACTGTCAATGTTGTTAGCAGTTGGACATCTAGAAGCTTTGTATACTGTCCTAAACAATGGCTTAATTTTAAATGAAATGAAATTTAAATGAAATGCCAGACAGCATTGTTGAAAGTTGCTAGCTCTTGGGATATGCTGCCTTGTGTTGATGAACACTAAATTACAGAAACACTAGACTGCAATTTGTAATAGTCTGAAATACCCATTCCAGCTGATCAACATTTCCCTTAAGGTTAGTGTTACTTTGGCAATGGAAATAAGTGCAGCTGAAATCACGAACGTATCATTAAATCTACCTGAACTACAACACAAAAAGCTATTTAATAAATAAAAGCAGGGGAGGGTCAATCAAGAATGTGCTTGTTTGTTCCCTGGTAAGTTTGCCAATGGATCGTGATATCTCTAGTCCATTCTATTGTCTGTCAGATGGTCCCATAAGACGATCCCATAAGACGATCATATACTTCTGTATAACCTATCCCTTGTCGTAGAGTGAATATATTTACAGAGACAAATGAGGTGGTCAGAATGGCCACAAGCTGAACTACTGCACTGTTCTCTCTAGGAACATCTGAGCATCAGCATTATTGGCTGAATTAAATGTTTTTCACATTTTCCTTGGGGGTGGAAAAGCCTTTTTTTCCAGGCTGAAGTTTCACTGGTGGGCGGTTAGTTTTGGGAGCAGGTGTCTTTTAGTAAAAAGAAAAGGCCTGATGCTGTGAAGTGATAAGCATCCTCAATTCCCACAGCAGTCAATGGGCACTTATCAGAATCAAGTCTTTGATTTACTGTTGAGAAATGTGTGTGTATATATTAAAACTGTAGAAATGAGGGTCCTGATCCCATTACCGATGTGAATAATCCTGATTCTGTCTGGCAGTCCCGCTACAGTCAACAGAGTACTTGGGTGAGTACAAATCACTCTCAAATAGGACTTGATCTTGTTCTATTGCAGTCAATAGTAAAAGTCCCCTTGGGTAGCTATGGTTAGGCCCATAGTAAGCCCTACAGGATTGGACCCTATGTCTCAAAAGAAAATATTTATACAAGCCTTGAATTTTGGTAATCGGGGGAGAATTTTTAAAACATAATTTAAACAATATAATTTAAAAGAATAAATACTTGACACAAGGATACAATCAATGTTAAAGTTACAGCATGACAGAAAAAGATTAACAAAACAATTGTAGACCCATGTGCATACTACTGAACGACACTGTTGATGGTATGAACAGGGCAGTCTGCCTACACACTACAAGTGAAATCTGACCCATTGAAGCCAAATGGCATTTTTCAGCTGCTTAAAATGGGGCCAAGATTTAACCCTACACATTGCAGGATGAAGGGTCTGAAAGTTTACTTGAGATTCTAATCAGTCCTGTTTTGTTTTTACATATGCCCATCCCTGAGGTTTGCTCTGTAGCTCAGGCTTGCTCTGTATTGTTGCATGATCTTTCTTCCTTTGCTTGTGGAATGTATAGGAATGGATTTTTAATGAGCACGTAATTAGTGCTCAACAAACAATAAACAACACATGCAATTAGCATACAGGGAATTTGGTTTTTGCAAAAAAGTTGTGCTTTCAATATTTAAATCACTGGTGACTGACTCAGTGCTGCAAGATGCAGACTTGCTTGGCCTGATCTGACAAAGCACTGAGGCATGTGTTTAAAGCAAATGGGACATAACCATGACTTTAAAGTGAAGCACACGATTAAGTGCTTTGATAGATCAGGCCACACGGAGAAGTGCTTTGCAGGACTGAGTTCTTGGAGCACAGCAATTTTACCAGGAAAAAGTTTCAAGGTATAGAATTTTTTTAAAAGAATAATTATTTAAAAGTACTATAACATATTAACCATGGAATAAACTTCAAGATATAAAAATAAGAGTAATACTTAGTACTTACAGAGTACTTCACACTTCCATAGTACTTTATTGGGGTTAACTAGTTAATGGTATAGATCAGTATTCTATCAAGCTCAAGCTATTAGAGCTGTAACCTGTCAGGGATCTTCTAGTATACTTAATCCTTCAGTGTACGGTGGTGGACAAGGTTCCCTCTAAGCTGTGCAGCAACACAGCCCTGCAGCTGCTTAATGAGCCCTGCCCAGCCAGGGCCTTAGGACTTGCCCACGCAGCTGCCTGGCTGGGGGAGCGGCACTTCTCCCTCAGGCTATGTCTAGACTGCAAGCCTCTTTCGAAAGAGGCTTTTTCGAAAGATACTTTTGAAAAAGCCTCTTTCGAAAAAGAGCGTCTAGACTGCAAGCGGAACTTTCGAAAGAGCAAGCCGCTTTTTCGAAAGGCAGTCTGGATGCTCTCTTTTGAAAAACCCCTGTTTGCATTCAAGAACGCCTTTTTTCGAAAGAGCATTTTCGAAAGAAGGCGTTCTTCCTCGTAAAATGAGGTTTACCACCGTCGAAAGAAAAGCCGCGTTCTTTCGATTTAATTTCGAAAGAACGCGGCTGCAGTCTAGACACAGGTGAAGTTTTTTCGGAAAAAGGCTACTTTTTCGGAAAAAACGCCTGAGTCTGGACACAGCCTCAGAGACAGCAGCAACTCTGCTGTGGGGAGAACAGTGAGTCTCTCCCAGCCAGTAGGATCAGTCTCCAGCCTACTAACCAGTAGGAACTTAGTGTCCTGTGCTGTTATTTAGCTCTAATTTATCCCTAAATGTCTTCTAAGAGCCCAGCAAGCAGTGGAAGTGTTGGCAATGCTGCTAGACCATATTGACCTCCTGTGGTCTGGCAAATTCTCTGGTTTGGCACCAGTCAGGCCCCAAGGGTGCCGGACTAGAGAGGTTCAACCTGAATTGAGATTTCTGTTTCCAGATCACCAGTTCAAATTGGGGCATATTTCAATATGCAAGGAACATTACTAACACCCACTTGACAGGGGTTTGATGGTCAATGTGAAATGTATCATGAACCTCAAACCAGTATCTATTGAAAAGATATTCACATCACAAAATCAACATCCTAGTAGGCACTATTAGTCACAAGCCAGGGCAAACTATGTAATCAGATCGACTCCAGGCACTCCTATGGAACTTTTGATAGTTTCTCCTGAATCAATTTAACTTAAAAAGTTTAAGCGAACTCATGTGCTAGCTCTACTGCAATACTAAGAAAAAGGATCCATAATTCATAGGGGCCCAAGCTTAGCCTGAATGTACACATGATGCAGTCTTAGTTTAGTATCAAGTGATAAGGAAAAAGGATTAATTTAAGAGCCATCTGTTTATGAAGTTAAAGAAAACAACCCTCCAAAGTACTCTAATAAACAGTCAAGACTCCTGACTCCTAAAGTTAAATTTTGTACCTGTTCACTCATGCTGTTAATTCCATCTGGCCCCAGCAAAGAGATGGCCTGCTTAACTAGATCTGTTCGCCCACAGTTCAGCATTCGGAATCCCAGATCCTGCTTGAATTTAGCTTCTGTGGCTACGGCGTCCAGTTTTCGAGAAGCACAGAAGCAGTCGTCAATTCTGTAAGTCGTGAGAAATAGCTACATCAGCTGACAATCAGAGGGCAGATTTCATCATTTATGGCATCACTGTTTCATTTTACCTTTGAATGGTGCAGTCCTCCTCCCCCCCCAACTCCTCCTCTCCCACTTACACAGTCGCCCTCTTGCCCTTTTGATATTCCTTTGAACCAGTGGCAGCACTGAAGCTCTGGATGTGAAATGCTAATGCAAGTTAATAGCATTGCCCTGGTCCTATCTTTCGTTGTTCATGTTGTTTATTTTAAGTCAGTGATGAAAGGTAGCTTTTAGTTCCTCTTTTCTATTTTCTCCTATTTATGCATGGTAGGAGAAATGAGGTATATTGTTCTCACTACAAATTAGTTCTTTTCACTGGGGGAATGGTCCAAACCCCAGTGATCCCTGCAAAATTCCCATTTGGGATCTGGCCCAGGTTGGAGATGGACTTGAATCCTAGATTCTTAAATAAAAAGAATAAAGTATCATTCCAAAGGCTCCACAAATTATATGAATTCAGGTCTACTAAAATATAACCTCCCAGGGCAGAAGGTGGCAGCTCAGAGCACAACCAGTGCTCGGCATACTGCACACCAGAAGGAGAAGGCAGTAATTTTGGGCAGGTAATCAGAACAAACTTCCCACTCTTAGAAGCAGTGCCATGGAATTGTCAATGATCATGCCAAGTAGATAAGACATCCGATCCTATGGTCTTATTCAAAAGATCCTCAGGCAGCAAACTGGGGAGCTCAATGTATTTTCAGGTCTCTCCTCCACGTTGGTCTTCTCTCCTGAGCCTCCTCTCTCTCTCTCTCCTCCTACTGCCTCCCCACCTCTCTCTCTCAGCTCTCCTCCTCCTCCTGCCTCTCACTCGGGGGACCGCGGAGCCCAAATGGCCGTTTGGGCTTCATACTCCCCGTGCTGCATGGGGAGTGCGGAGACCAAATGGTCGCTCGTGCCGCTTTCTCCCACGCGGCGGCCTGACTGAGCAGCGCAGAAGTCAGCTGAGCGCCACGGTGGGAGACGAAGGGGGGCGGGGCGGGGATGTTCACGGACAGTCAGCGGTGCCTGGAGCCGCTGTCACGCCGCATGTCCCCGCCCCACTCCCCTTCATCTCCCACCGTGGCACTCGGCTGACTTCTGCGCCACTCAGCCGGGCCGCTGCGGGGGAGCAAGCGGTGCAAGCGGCCGTTTGGGCACCGCACTCCCCATGCAGCATGGACCGTCCAGAGGGAACAGCCACCATTTCAGGCAACAGCGCCCCCCAGAGGGAACAGCCAACATTTCGGCGTTACAGACTCTCAGACACTGGGCTACTATATATATGATGGCACAAGGATGAAACTTTATCACAACAACGAATTTGTCAGATTACTTAAGATTACTGCACAGCACCCAATCCCTGAAAATACCCAGTAATGGCAATAACAGATGTTCTTGGAATAATATGCCTACAACACAGGTGAAAAAACAAATCCTTAATATTGCTGTCTTTGCACTAGAGTTTGAGCCCTTTCAAAAAGCACAAACATGCAGGCCTCTGGGTCGACGATGCTAATTCATATAGCAGCAACATGTTTGGCACATGAATGACAGCTGCATTTGTTACTCATCCCATCATAGGATAAAATGCTAGAGATTAAACGTACAATCAATATAAACATAATAGCATATACATTAAAAAGATGTTAGAGGAGTTTGGGTTTTCAACATATGTGAAGATGATTCTGAATGTCTAAATTTTCGCTGATCATTTCCAGATTTGTCAGGTGTAGCAGAATATGGTCCAAATGACAAACAGCCACAGCAAGATTTAAAATAAGTCTGAAAACTCCAAAAGCATCTTCAAGTAGGAATTATTGCTTACACTGAGCCATTACGTTTCCATTTATACACATGAACATATAAAAGACAAACTAAATATACAATGGGCCAAACTGAAAGTTGGTATATGCAGGCAGAGCTCCACCAAAGTTAGTTTAGTATGGTGCAGGCAAGTAATTACTAAATGGCCTTTTTCATAAATGGATTAGGTTTGAATTGCACTATATACTCACTCAAGGCAGTAAGGAGGAATACACACTTCTCTTACATTCCTACAAGGGTTACAAATCCTGGAGTCTGGGGGAGGAGGAATTAGTTTTTCATCCCCAGAGAAGCAGGTTGGAACCTGGGGTCCATCTCCCTAACAGCTGGCCAGTGCACTGGAGCCAGAGGTCATAGAGACCATCACCAAATCCTCACTCCTCTATAACAAGGAGACAGCCAGGAAAGAATGGGGTCTCTGCCATGACTAGGGCTTTTTAGTACTGCAGTAATATAGTAAAATAATAAATAAAATAGTGATTCTGAGGTTCCTCTGAGTCATAACTCTGGAGTCTGCTGCTGGGTGGTGCATGTTATGTATCATCCTTTGCTTGGAGCTGTCATCCAAATCTAACAGTCTATCCTTTCCCATGACATGGAGACAAAATACTCCTGAAGGAAAACTGGAGAAATATGAACTGGCAGGACTTCCATAAGGGAGCACAAAATTGATTAAAAAAAACCCACAAGCTCAGTGTGATTATAGATGGTTCAATGACTTGTGGTGTCCTACAGAGCATCCATCACAAGTGGATTGCTGCATCCATGGCTAGTGGGAATTCTGGTTCCAGCTGATGTAGAAGAGAGAAATCACTGCTAGAATCCCACGGTTATCATTGCTGGGTCCTACTGGTTTAATATTTTGCCCCTCAGCCTGGAGGAAAGTGTAGATAAATGGTCAAATTGGGGAGTGAGTTTTTTAAAAGGTTTTGGGGAAGGATAAATGCTTCTGAAAAGAAAATGTAACAAGATCTTGAAAAGTTAGAGTGATGAAAGGGCTGAAAGAAACAAAAATAAGTTCAAGAAGGATAAATATAAAGTAGTCTTAGACACAGAGCAAAAATCAGAAAACACAAGTCCAGAATAGGAGAACAGTGGTAATACTGCAGAAAAATGACCTATGGGTGGCAGAGTTGATGGAAAATAGAAAGGGAAATGTAATGTTTTCGCCAAACCAAACACACACACCAAAACAAAACACCAACAAAAGCAACATAAACTCAAAGCAAACACAGCCATTTCCCATTGAAATCAGCGGGACTATTCACATAAATAATTGCAGCAGGATTGAGGCCAATGTGATGTTACATAAGCAGAAGTTTAACAGGGAAAGATACTAGTGTAAACAACACAGCACAGGAACAAAATAGAAGAGAATGTAAAACTAGGGCTGCAAGTGAGTCTGTATGTTGCATACTACATTTGGGTTTCCACATTGCCACAGGAAATTTATTGAAGATTCAGAAAGACCAGGAAAGGATGCCTAAAATATTAAAAAGCTTAAAAAATATGGCTTACAAGGAATGGTTAAGAGAAACAAACATGTAGAATTATACTTTCAAAAGTGCTTTTTAGGACAATGACGTGAAATTACTTGTCTGTAGAAATACAAGTTTTTCCCTAAGTGTGACTGAAATGCCAATGCAAATGTAACTTAGCAGCCCAATTGCATGGACAATTTATGGCTCTTTTCCCCAAGTAACCTTCAAACTGCACAGGTGTTGGTTGCACTGCAGGACATCCTTTTGAAAAGCAAAGTCAGGCCATTGCAACAAACCAGCCATCTCCAAATAAACCCACAGCTGCTTATGGATAAAGGAGTTGCTAAAAGCCCAACCCACTTCTCTTTCAGCTGCCTCTTGTTCCTGCCCATCTCCATATGGGGTTGTGGAGACCTTGAGTGCAGAGTCCAGGAATGGAATAACCTCCCTGTGTGGGTCTAGCACTAGTAAGTGACAAGCTCCAATGCTTCTTTTAATTAAAAGAAAATACTTGCCATTTTTTAGGGCTACTGGCTCTCTCATGCCACCACTCATGGATGAAAATAAGGAGGGACCTCAAGTCTTAAATCTCCAGCCATGATGTAAAAGTCCCATTGCTGTTTTATACCTGCATTGTGGATTTGGAAGGAGGTGGGAATCTTTGGCTGACTGGCAGATTCCTTCTCATTTCCTTGTTGATATCTCTGTGATGGTTGCAATTCTGCAGCCCACATGCAGACTTTAGAATTTCTTCCTTGGCTGGCTGATTACCTGTCATCAGGGAAGGACTGACATCCTAATGCCTGTGAACACTCCTTGCACAACAGCTAGGGCAGACAGATTCCAAGAATCTAGTCGTTGGACGGAAACAGGCTCAGGAGGCTACCCAATGACAAAGTTAGGATTACCCTGAACCCTCCTGTCGGTGAGTACTCCTTCTGGATAAAGTGCTGCCTCCATATCTATAACATAAGTGGTGGTGATCACTAATTTTCAGTGGGGCAGCAAGCTCCAACGACATCAGACTGCTTGGAGATACACACCTAACACCAGATTTTCCACATATTGATCAATGCCCTCTTGCTCAATAGCACTGGGATGTCTTCTTATTTGTGCTCTAAAATGCACTGAATCACCATGTTCTAACAGTTGCTTTTAGCTTTTTTAGGTCAAACAACAGCCACTGTACTAGGAGCAGGTGAAACCTTACATTTTAAAACTTGCAGAGACAATATTATTCAATTTAGATTAGCAATGTGACATATTGCCCTCCAAATCCCCTTTTAACTCCTCATAGATTTCTTCTACAGTGGTCACCATCAAAATCATTACAGGGTTGCCATTCCAAGTAATTAACATGGCTGTGGCTTTATATTGCAAAAGCAACATGGTAACATTAATTACTTGCAAGTGGCCGTTGTCAATTATTGTTTTGTTTTTTGGTGATCCTGGTAATTTGTCATCCTCTGGTATATTCAAACTTTGGAAAGGTTTCAAAAGTGATCATTCTGACTATATACTGTGCCCTTATTTGCTCAGTTACTTCTTGTTCTTTGTCTATTTTTTCTTCAAATGCAGCTGTAAGCAGGATGTAAATGAGTTCTCCCCTGACAGATAGCTGGGAGGTGGAGAGACTTTAGGAGCAAACAGTATTTACACAAACACACCTTTTCTGCTTAGGTATTCAGCAGATGGAAGCTGAGTTGCTCAAAAGTGATCAACTTTAGCTGGTGTTGGGTTACAAAACATTAACCCTATGAGAAGCCTCAGAGGGGTAGCCAGGTTAGTCTGTAACTTTAAAATCAACAAGTAATCCTGTGGCACCTTACAGACTAACAAAAATATATATAGTATCGTAAGCTTTCAAGGGTAATTCCAGTTCATCTGAAGAAGTGGGTTTTACTCACAAAGGCACATAATACTATATATTTTTGTTCGTCTCTAAGGTGCCACAGGACTACTATGAGAAGCGAAACTAGACATATTTCTCTATAATTTATTATATCTATTAAGAGACACTTTATTCCAAATGCTCAATTACTTGAGGCATAATCTACACTCATTCCTATATTTACTTTCTACAACCAACTCTCTGTGTAACTTTTCATGAATGATGTCTCTGAGTATTTGGATTCTAAAATCTAAATTGTATTGTTACATTTATTCACTTAAATTTGCGTTATTGCCCATTGTACACTATATGTATTTTATGATGTTTAAACCAGATTTTGTACTTTTAGATAAAGTAAGCACCACACTCAGATGTACAGACGCTTTTCCCTTAACCTGTGCATTATATCATTTTAATATTAGCTTTAATAAAATGTTTAAATCTGCATACAGGGGTAGTGAAATGTTATTATCCATGTTATCATTATTACATGAGTAAACGGGAGCAGAACTGTGCTGAACCTGTTGTGACTGACGGGTCACCATCAACTGAAAGGAACTCGCTAAGGAAGGATCTCAAATGCCAGAGCCCTGTGAAAGTAAAGGGTGAGGGGCGGGGGGAACGACACAGTTGCCCTAGCCAGAAGATATGGACTCTTCCAGTGTGGTTTAACCTGTTTCCCCTCATTGGCCAAGAGCAATCACTGTGAGTGGCCTATGGGAGCAGAGGGGTGCACAGTAAAGGAAACTTGTAGTAGAATGCAAGAACATTAGGCAGAAGACTCTAGCCCACACACTCTGGGGGGGGTATCCTGCTCACAGCTTTAGGAGTGTGAATCTTTCTTAGGTCATGTTCTCTAAATAGTGTCATGTGACTTCTCTGCATTCATTAAAAAGTTTCTTTTCTGCACTCAGACCCTGTGCTTGCAAGTGGGGAAGTACTGCCTCTCACAGACACCCCCAGATGGTAGGTCATTTTCCTAGGTTACTGGGTGGGAGCTCGAGCCGGTTCTGTGTTGTATTGTTGAAAAGGAACCCCAAGATATTGAAGGCGGCCCTGGTTGCTGCCTGCTCCACCTGGCAAAAGGGTGACACACATTATGAAAGAATAAATGTCAAGTTTTATACTGGCAGCTAAGACATTGTTTTCATATTTACTTGGAGTGTGTGTAGAGACTGTATGGGTGTGTCTCTAAAAGAAAGATTTATTGTCAGAATAAGTTTGAGTAAATGGCTGATGCATGGGCAAGGTGCTTCTATTTTAATTGCTAGGCATGGCTTGTGTTACTCTATATTGTACAATTTGTTAAAATTACTTGGTTTGGGTTTACCATCATGGTTGGTGGCTGTCGTGGTCAACTTTGTAATACTTTGGAAATGTAAAAAATACATTGAAAACATATTCTAAGCATGTTCTCACATATATATTTTAAGCAATAACTGATTTGTAAGAAATTGAGAGTGGAACATTATAATTAGAAGGCTAAATGTTGCTGTTAGTTGAAGTGAATATTGTTGCATCGGTGTAACTGAGACCACAAATGGATATGTTTTTCCTCCATGATCATCATCATGATATCTGAGCACTTAAAATCCTACTGCCCAAACTGAGATGTAAACTCTTAGGGTATGTCTACACTACAGCACTAATTCGAACTAACTTAATTCGAATTAGTTAATTCGAACTAAGCTAATTCGAACTAGTGCATCTAGACCTAAAAACTAGTTCGAATTAGCGTTTTGCTAATTCGAACTAGCATGTCCACATTGAGTGGACCCTGAACAGAGGTTAAGGATGGCCGGAAGCAGTGCCGGCAGGGGATCAGATTAGGACTTAGAGCGTGGAGCTGCTGTCTCAGGCTAGCCGAGAGCTGCGCTTAAAGGGACCCGACCCCCACCCCGGACAGACAGTTCTCAGGGGTTCCCTGCTCGCTTGTCTAACTCGATGAGGGACAGCAAAGCAGTCCTGGATTGGAGTGCCCTGAATGCCCACACTCAGCACATAACAGCACTCGGCCATCAGCCTGGCTGCACTCACCGCAGGCTGCCATCCGGGGAGGGGGGGGTCAATCGGGGGGCTGCAGGAGAGCTGCCACCCCAGTCCTCCCCATCGGGGGCTCGTACCCCATTCCTCCCTCACCTCCTTCCACTTACCCCCCCTAACCCCTCTTCCTGATATAAAGGACACGTGTGTTCAAAAATAGAAACTCTCTTTATTGAACAAAACTCAGGGAGACTGGGAAAAGGAGGTGGGAGAAGGAAAGAGAGAGGGTGGGAGAGGGGAGGGCAACTAAAATGATCAGGGGTTTGGAACAGGTCCCATATGAAGAGACGCTAAAGAGACTGGGACTTCTCAGCTTAGAAAAGAGGAGACTGAGGGGGGATATGATAGAGGTCTATAAAAGCATGAGTGGGGTGGAGAGGGTGCATAAAGAAAAGTTCTTCATTAGTTCCCATAATAGAAGGACTAGAGGACACCAACTGAAATGAATGGGTAGCAGGCTTCAAACTAATAACAGAAAGTTGTTCTTCACAAAGCAAAGAGTCAACCTGTGGAACTCCTTGCTGCAGGTGGCTATGAAGGCTACAACTAGAACAGAGTTTAAAGAGAAGTGAGATAAAGTCATGGAGGTTGGGTCCATGGAGTGCTATTAGCCAGGGGGTAGAAATGGTGTCCCTGGCCTCTGTTTGTGGAAGGCTGGAGATGGATGGCATGAGACAAATGGCTTGGTCATTGTCTTCGGTCTATCCCCTCCAGGGTATCTAGTGCTGGCCGCTGTTGGCAGACAGGCTACTGGGCTAGATGGACCTTTGGTCTGACCCAGGACGGCCATTCTAAGCTCAGGGCTTAGGGTCGGGGGTCTCACTGGACCACCTTGATTTTCATGCACACCTGCTCCTGGGTGGCCAGGCTGGCAGCTATCCTGCCCTAGACAGCCACTTTCCTGTGCCTAGTGCGGAGGTCGTGGATGAGGTCCACGATGTCTGCACTAGACGAGGCGGGCGCCCGCCTCTTGCGGACCTGGGAGCCGCCAGCCTGGTCCTGGGAAGAGGCGGAGGGCTGGGTGGCAGCAGGTGGCTGGCTCAAGCCGTGCCAGGTGCAGGGTCTGCTGGCTGGGTGCTGGCAGGCTTGCACCTGGCACGGGCATCATAGCCAGCCCATGCCCCTTTAAGGGCTCCGGGGCCGGGAGGGGGGCAGAAGAGTTTCCCTGGTGGTGCCCAGAGTGGCCACCAGGGAAAGCTGGGGAGGGCTAGCCTCCCACTAGTTCGAATTAAGTGGCTACACAGCCCTTAATTCGAACTACTTAATTCGAACTAGGCGTTAGTCCTCGTGGAATGAGGTTTACCTAGTTCGAGTGTAGCGCCTATCAAAGTTAATTTGAACTAACGTCTGTTAGTTCGAATTAACTTTGTAGTGTAGTCATACCCTTATCTATTAAATATGTTATCTGAGCGCTTCGGCTCTTTGAGACTGCTCACCATGACCTTTGTCTAAAATGCAAAATGAAGGTAACGAGTCTGTAGAGTTGTTTGCTTGATTAGAACTTCATAAAGTTGTGGTAGATTCCACAATGATTTGCATCTTACTATTTTAATTCATTATGATTAAATGTTTAAGCTGTTTGCGGCAAAAAATTATCCTTCTTTTTCTGTTTTTGTACAGCACCTACCTCGCTGGGGTCCTGGCCCATAAATGGGTTTCACAGATGCTAATAATTATATTAATAAGTAACTTATTAATAATACTAATAATTAATTTAATTTAACTTTGTCACTGCTCCTTTTCTCAGGTTTTTCCTGAGTGAAAAATACTATACTGATAAATGTAATGAGATCACAATGTAAATGCCATCCAAAAACAATTGTGTTTTCACTAACAAGGATGGTGAAATTACTTCAGTCAGCCATTGCAGAAAGCCTGAGTTTAATTATTGCCAAAGGTGGAGAAGTGATCTAATTTTTTAAATTTGAAAAATAGAATCTTTTAAATAATTTTAATTAGGATCCATATTACACACTGAAATAAATACATTCTGGATATATGTCAATATAGATGTCATTCTCGTCAAGGAGATGAGGATAAATGAGTTACAGATACTGACACATCTATTAACGATGTGCTAAAATTACCAAGTTTGTATTCAGATTGAAATTTCAAAATACTCTTAATATTCTAGCCTCTTTATAAAGGCTAGTTGCAATTTGTAAAATTTGGATAAAACTTCTAATTTTGAATAATCCCAAAGCTTATGGGGAAGATTTTGTTTCACGCTCATCTCAAATAAGAAGAATTAACTCAATCCTTTCATAATCAATATGTAATACAATATGTTGTCTGTATTGTAACAACTATTTCATTACAGAACTCAAGCACATGGAATATTACATCAAGTAAAATCAAAGTGGGTTCCGTCCCTGACACTGAAAAGGCCTAGATTTAAATAATTCTTTATTATTATTGGCCTCAGATATCAAATAGGCAAAATAGGGTGATATTCACATCAGGAAATCTGCACACTGCCTTTTAAGTATTCAAATTCCCTTCATCTTCTTGCATCATCTGCACCAAGGCACTGCTGGATTTTTTTCAAGGAGTTTGTTTGCAGCCACATACTGGGTTGGCATTTTTGTGCCTAATTACTGCAGCAGCCACCGCTGGTGTTAAAGGATTAGTCAAAATTTGTGGGAAGAACAAGGACACTCAAGGAGAGAGACATATACGCCAATTGCCCTTATTTAAGAGAGACTGTTCCTAATTAGAAAGAAAAATATCTTATTTTTCCACTCTGTCCCTCCAAAGAGCTCCCTCATCCAATATATATTAAGAGAGCTAAACCAAAAGCAATATTTTCCTCCTCCACAGCCCCTATTTATTCCAGTCAATTCAAATTCTTATGCTGCACCTTCACCATGGGATCTGAATGGATTCCAGAATTAAAAAATTAAATAAGGAGACTAATGACTATCAAATGCAGTTGCTCTTGATTTGCCTCCGGGGCAAATTCTGTGTGCATGCGCACGTGTGGTGTAGAGTAAATTAACATGCTACACTATGTTAGGGTATGTCTACACTACAGCGCTAATTCGAACTAACTTAGTTCAAATTAGTTAATTCAAACTAAGCTAATTTGAACTAGTGCATCTAGACCTAAAAACTAGTTCGAATTAGCGTTTTGCTAATTCGAACTAGCATGTCCACATTGAGTGGACCCTGAACAGAGGTTAAGGATGGCCGGAAGCAGTGCCGGCAGGCCATCAGATTAGGACTTAGAGCGTGGAGCTGCTGTCTCAAGCTAGCCGAGGGCTGTGCTTAAAGGGACCCGACCCCCACCCCGGACAGACAGTTCTCAGGGGTGCCCCGCTTGCAAAACAGTCCTGGCTTGGAGTGCCCGGAGTACCCACACTGGGCACATCACAGCACTCGGCCATCAGACCAGCTGCACTTGCCGCAGGCTGCCATCTGGGGAGAGGGGGCAATCGGGGGGCTGCAGGAGAAGTTCCACCCCCAGAAGCCCGCAGAGCCAGCCCAGTCCTCCCCATCGGGGGCTCGTACTCCATTCCTCCCTCACATCCTTCCACTTACCCCCTTCCTAGCCCCCCTTCCTGATGTACAAAATAAAGGACACGTGTGTTCAAAAATAGAATCTCTCTTTATTGAACAAAACTGGGGGAGACTGGGAAAAGGAGGTGGGAGAGGGGAAGAGAGAGGGTGGGAGAGGGGAGGACAACTACAATGATGAGGGGTTTGGAACAGGTCCCATATGAAGAGAGGCTAAAGAGACTGGGACTTTTCAGCTTAGAAAAGAGGAGATGGAGGGGGGATATGATAGAGGTCTATAAAAGCACGAGTGGGGTGGAGAGGGTGCATAAAGAAAAGTTCTCCATTAGTTCCCATAATAGAAGGACTAGAGGACACCAAAGGAAAGGAATGGGTGGCAGGCTTCAAACTAGTAACAGAAAGTTGTTCTTCACAAAGCAAAGAGTCAACCTGTGGAACTCCTTGCTGCAGGAGGCTGTGAAGGCTGGAACTAGAACAGAGTTTAAAGAGAAATGAGATCAATTCATGGAGGTTGGGTCCATGGAGTTGTATTAGCCAGGGGGTAGGAGTGGTGTCCCTGCCCGAAGTTTGTGGAAGGCTGGAGAGGGATGGCATGAGACAAATGGCTTGGTCACTGTCTTCGGTCCATCCCCTCCAGGGTCCCTAGGGTTGGCCGCTGTCAGCAGACAGGCTACTGGGCTACATGGACCTTTGGTCTGACCCAGTACGGCCATTCTAAGCTCAGGGTCGGGGGTCTCAGTGGACCACCTTGATTTTCATGCAAACCCTGCTCCTGGGTGGCCAGGCTGGCAGCTCTCCTGCCCTAGACGGCCACTTTCCTGTGCCTAGTGCGGAGGTCGTGGACGAGGTCCACGATGTCTGCACTGGACCAGGCGGGTGCCTGCCTCTTGTGGTCCCGGGCACGCTCCCGGGAGTCGCCAGCCTGGTCCCGGGAAGAGGGGGAGGCCTGGGGGGCATCGGGTGGCTGGCTCGAGCCGTGCCAGGTGCAGGGTCTGCTGGCTGGGTGCTGGCAGGCTTGCACCTGGCACGGGCATCGTAGCCAGCCCGTGCCCCTTTAAGGGCTCCGGGGCCGGGAGGGGGGGCAGAAGAGTTTCCCTGGTGTTGGCCAGAGTGGCCAGCAGGGCAAGCTGGGGAGGGCTAGCCTCCCACTAGTTCGAATTAAGGGGCTACACACCCCTTAATTCGAACTAGTAAGTTCGAACTAGGCTTAGTCCTCGTAGAATGAGGTTTACCTAGTTTGAACTAAGTGCTCCGCTAGTTCGAATTAAGTTCGAACTAGCGGAGCGCTAGTGTAGCGCCTATCAAAGTTAATTCGAACTAACGTCCGTTAGTTCGAATTAACTTTGTAGTGTAGACATACCCTTAGAGACAGAAGGCAGGGGAGGTAATATATTTTACTGGACTAACTTCAGTTGGTGAGAGAGCTAAACTACACTATCTGTTGTTTTTAAGGTAAGCAAGATCAGAGTGGCACCCCTTGTGTTTAGACTGGCACATGGGTTTATGCAGTGTTTATTTCCCACTAGAGAGAGTCACGTGGTGTGGGACTAGGCCCAAAGAAGGCTGCTTCTGTCCCAATGAGCTTGGGCCCTCAGGTAGACAAACCTATAATTCCTGAGGAACAGAGCCATCAGCAACAGCGATGGTTGCAGAGGGCAAGACAGTGTCTTAAGTATTCTGAGCCTAGTCCTTTGAACATAAGGACTGAGATGTTTAAATTGAACTCCCTATTGTGGGTGGGACAGAGAAATCAGTAGAGCACATAGGTGAGGTGTTCTTGGTAATCTGGTATTGATGAGGTTTGTGGCTGCCTTCTGCACCCATTGCAGTCTTCTCAGAGTTGATGTTTTGACCCGCAAATTGAATGCATTGCTGATAGGAAGTGAAACACCACTTTCATAGCCAGTTCATCATCCGTAAAGTTGGGGCCCACTCTCCCAGCAAGCATAGATTGTAGAAGATATCTTATGTGGCTTTTGCGCTAAATGAGCATAGTGTCAGCAAAAAAATCCAGTCAAACTCCCAAACTGCTGACTGTTTCGATGATCTGTAGGTATGCATACTCAGCTGGCAGGGGCTGCACTGTGGTGGCCAACTCTCTGAATCATTTCCCCCTGCTCACAGGTATAATTTCCACGAGGATTCAGCTTGTGCCAACTCTTCCTCTTGTGTATGCTGTTCTCAGCCAGGTGTTGGGATGACTGAGTCATCCTGGTGTTATCATCCACAGCTAAAGTAGATTAAAACAGGAGGGAGAGCTCTCACTACACCAACCCAGAAAAAGCAACCACTATTGGGAATTACTACTCCCCCAACCCAGGTTGAGGGGAGACAGTTGAGCTGCCTATCTCTCCATATGGCTTTAACCCTTAGACCTTGTCTATGATATGAGATAAGGTCAAATTTATTAAGATCCATTTTTAGTACCCAATTTTGTAAAATCGAAGGTGCATGTCCCCACTGCACAAGAGTTTGATGCTACCATTGACTTTGTCAGAGAAGCACTGTGGGTAAGCTATCCCACAGTTCCTGCTGACCCTTTGCATTCTGGGTTAGACTCCCAGTGTCCGGTGGTTCTGGGTACATGTCGTCAGCGTTCCATAATTCACTCATCTCCTTCATCTCCCTATGCTTGAAAGCAATGGCAAACACTGTTTCCATGCCCTTTTCCCCTGGTTATCCGTGCAGATGCCAAAGCAGGGTAAGCTTCGACCCTGTTCAGCAGCAAAGTACTACGGCAATCATAGCAATCATCTTGCGCCTTATGCTGCAGTATGTTCAGAGCCTAGCCAGGGCCCGCTGGAATGAGGAAGAATCTTCTGTGAAGCACTGGAGATGAGAAATTGGCAGATGCTGGCAGCATGCAATCCCCTTGACACAGTGGAAAGTTGGTTCAGAGGCCAGGAGACAATTACAGACTAGCAGGACTGCATAATGATGTGACTATGGGACAATCAGCAGTAGCTGCAAAACTTTTGCATGCATAAAACCACTTTCATCAAAGTTTGCAAATTGCTTTCCTGTGCTCTGAAGTGCAGAAATACCAGAATGAAACCTACTCTGACAGTTAAGAAGAGAGTGGCAATAGCCCTGTGGAAACTAGCAACACCAGACAGCTACTGGTCAGTTGGGAACCAATTTGGAGTAGGTAAATCTACAGTAGTTGCTGCTGTGATCCAAGTGGCCAAGGCAATCAATACCCTTCTGCTATGAAGGACAGTGACTCTAGAAAACGTGCAGGACATCATCACCCCTAATATCATTCTCTCATAGACACTAACCTCCCCTCCCACTCACCCCCCCCATTCTAAAATCCTGATTTGTCACTTTTATGTGTGTTCACTTTTTTTGATTGTATCCCTTGTGGTATATATGGTCATGCCAATTTCTGCCACAATTTGATCTGAAGAAGTGTGTCTGGCCCACGAAAGCTTATCACCTAATAAACCATCTTGTTAGTCTTTTGGACTAACCCCCAATCCAGACTGAGGGCTGAGAGCCAAGCCGCAGCTGAGGCAGTTGTTGCTAATGAGGGCCCAGCTGTGGGCTATATACAGAAGGGCTCCTGGAGGGAAAGGGGAGCTTCCTGCTGCTGTGGATAGACAGCAGGAGGGACCTGGCTGCCAGGGAAGCAGAGCAGTGCTAGGGAAGGAAAGCAGGGCTGGGAAGCTCTGGCTAAGCAAGCTCCCAGGCTGCAGGGCCTGAAGCAAGGCCTGAGGCTACTGGGGCTGTGAGGGGCAGCCATGGTAGGCAAAGGCAGCATGTCCACACCCCTTTGCCAGTGATGAGTGGCCATTTCAGACTGCAGTTTGAGGCAGGGGCTAGATGAAGACTGGCAGTGGGTCACTGAGGCAGGGTGGGTACAAGGGAATGGAGTTTTCCCTGGGAGGAGAGCTGGGTGCCCCTTGGGAGGACCTTGGGGTGCAAAGCTGGATAAACACCCCCCCCCAGAAGGGGGCTCAGAGACACTGGAGTGGACACTGCTGGAGGGCAGTGTCCTGAAGAGGATGCCGTGGTCCAAGAATGACACAGGTCTGGACCAGAGGGGGAAGCGAGAACACAGGGAGACACCAGCTAGAGGGAGGTGTCTAGTGAGTCGACGAGCTAATTCCAGGGCTACCGGCTGGAGGCGCCAGGGTGGTGAGTCTGCTCCGTGACAAAGGGTATAGACTTTGATATAATCAGAATATCGAATCTTCAGACCATGGTATCATATTAATGATACGACTGCCTTCACACACATGCTTTAGCAAATGATAAAACTGACCCTTTCAGGTCTTGGGAAGCTGCAGATGATCCTTGATGCAAATATGACACTTGTCATCATTGCCTGAAGCAGCACGGGCTGAATAAACGGGTATATCACATTATCCTTTAGGTCCTCAGGCTGTTCACTACTCTCTGACCCAGATGATCTGCCCAGATCTTTTCCCAGAAGGGGAGAGTAGGTCAGCAGAACTGTCCCCTCCATATGTCCTGACTGCTTTCCTAGCCACGTTTCCCACTGCTCTTGTTGGGGCAGGAGAAATAATGGTTTTGAACCCAGTATAAAAGACTAGGAATATGATTTGTTGAATGGCTACTAGACAGGTCAGGCGCTGTGGATGGAAAATGGATTTGCAGGTAGGGGGCATCTAAATCTGTTGAGGAGCATGTTGCTGTCGATATTGGATTTGGATTGGTGAAGGAGAGCATTACACTGGGGGATGGGATAATACTGACCAACAATTCTCATTGATTGAAACAGACCCTAATTTTCTCCCTATGTCCCACAGAGCAGCAGAGTTTTCCCCAATCATTAAGATCAGATTTATCTGTTAGATACCAGGCAGGCAGCCATCTTATTCACTCCTTGACAGATTTCACTGCCTTCTTGTTGGATCCCCAGCTCTGGGCAGAAGAACACAACAGACAAAGAATGGAAGCTAGACGGGAGATAGTGGGAGGAAGAAGAAAAGGAAATTTTGGGCTGAAGGAGAGAAAAATGGCTGAGATGATATGCAAAGAATCTGCAAAACCAACGGGGAGTCCTATGGCACTAAAGAATATCAGATTTATTTAGTCAAAATAAATCTGCTAGTCTTTAAGATGCCACTCCTCATTGTTTTTGCAGATATAGATTAATACGGCCACCCCTTTGAATCTGGTAGGCGATTTCCTTGCTGGAGATTCAGTTAGGAAACTGAACAGTTGATTAAAAAAAAAAAAAATCTGAACCGAACCTGAACTCCAGGGCTTTTGAGATTCTCCCAACTTTCTTTTCTAGAATATGTATTGCACTGCAGAAGCCAATTTTGTCTTATGGTTTTGTAACACTAGTCCATGAATCAACATAGAGGAATGATGCAATGTCACAATGGTAGACCCAGGACAGAGAATGTAGCATGTGGAGAGTTATTTAGTTTCAGTTCCCTTTTTTTTTTTGTTTTTGTTTCAGGGGGTTGTTTTTTGCCTTTTGGACCCGTAAAAGAAAAGATCCTTAAGAAAAAACTGATAACATTTTCAGGCTTCGGGCTCCCAAAAGTTAGGATATTTCTATCGAAGTAATCTAAAAGGTATCAGACTACATACAAAAGCCTCCAGCTGTCTGCAGTGCCTCATCTTATTTGAAGAATCGCCCCTTAAAATATTTCAAAGCCTTGGCAACTATAGAATTGATGCTTGATGAGGACTGGGGAGATGCAAAGCTATTGCCGTTCAAAGGGGAGAAATGAGGGATAAGTACTTGAACTGGGTGGAAATGAGAAGTGCTGAAGGTCTGTACGGAGCACAAATAAAACATTACAAGTAGCAAGATTTCAAATTAACGTCTCGATGTTCTTCTTGGAGATCTTCCCAATAAGCAGCAGCCTTTCCTTTGATCTCCATATTATAGACATACTGTGCCCAATTCTCAGTTACACCAAGCAAACTTTACACCACTTTGGCAGTGTAAAGGGGGCTTTAAATGTTGCTTTCATATTCACTCGAGTAAGCTGGCAGGGCAGTATAATATGACCTGCGTTTTGGGAAATGGGAATGGAATAAAGCCCAATTTCAAGTAAAATAGACAACAGCAAATCTAAGGTAGCTCTTTTTTTCAAGAACGAACTTTTAATTTCTACCCTAATTAATTCTAGATGGTACTTTTCCGCTCTCATTCCAGACTGTAAGCCTACTGAAAAGTGGTTATATTATTTTTCTTTACAAACTGAATTCTGAATGGCTGCTTTGATTCAGCACCTATTTGTTCTCCATAATCAACCAGTTATCTGGGACAACCACAATTCACTCTTACCTAACCTGATTTTGAAACTTTAACTTCAGTTTAAATGGCATAAAGGATAAAAACCATCAGTATTTTTCTATACACATGCTAACTTAAAAAAAAAAAGTGGTCTATTTTTAATCACACGAAAATATGATTTTTGTTCTTTCACATTTTTTTTTTAATTTTCCAAGAGTCTTGAAGAAATAATATTGACTTATCTATAGTGGCATCAACCAGTTCAATCACGAAAGTTTTTTTAGTGGTACCTTTTTAAAATTAAGAACTTGATTGTCAAAGATGCAAAGTATCTGCAGACCACATAGACCTCAGCTAAACTAGTAAAATACTCAGTACTACTGACAATCAGGCCCAGGATATTTACCTTCACATGAAACAGTGACAGTCAATATTTAAATACAAACCTCAAAATTTAGCTTTTAAATTCAACATTTTTATTTCATAAAAGATACAGCTGCTGCCACCCAAGAAAGCAGTATTCCAATCTCAGAATATAATGGTATAATATTATGTGAAAGAGTATTGGAAAACCAGAGTCAGCAAAGTACATCTTCTATGAAGCAGGTTGTCTTACCTAATCCCGAATATAATTTCCATGCCTCTGTGTTGCAGGAAAGCATATATTATATATACACACACCACCTGAAAATGAGTATGAGTGACAGAGTTTGGAGAAATACGAGCTTGGGTTTGAATTCACTAGTCTCTAAGGTAGTGTCTGATAACTGGCAGCTACTGTGTGCTGAAGCTATTAAACGACTTTGATGAATAATTCCGCTTTTGACGGATTCATCAGATCTTTTCATATAAACCTCTAAAACAAATATAACCCAGAATCATGTGTGCACTAGGATGTTGTTCTATACATGCATATATGAGTAACACAAGGCAGCTCATAGAGAACATACACAGAAAACATGTAGTTTAGAGCCTCATTAAAGACCATTATAAGGTCACATTTCACATATTTAAAAATAAAATTATTCAGTTTTGCAACATCATCGAATGAAACTGATTTCATGATCAGAAATGCGATTTTACTACAAAAAATTGGTTTTTAATCTGTAAATGTGCTGTATAAACCATTACTGCAGAAAACAAGACAATATAGAATATTAAACAGCCCTGTGTATTACATCTCAGTATTTTGTAACAGGGACAGAGTGAAGCAGACTTAATTAGTTCAGCCTCTCATTATAAAGCAGAACCTAATGGTAAAAGACAAATCAAGATTTTATGAGCAGATTCAGAGCTTGATCCAGTTGTTAGGTATGCAGACACACATTGCCATGCAGCCAGTGAAACTGGCTCGCACAGGCATGTGAACGAATACAGTAGCTGATTTTACAAGACACACAGCAATGAGAATGAGCATTCTGCACCTCTGAGGACATAACAAAGCCCTGACTCTGCCAGTTAAATCACTGTCACTAGGAAAGAGCGACAGGTTTTTCAAATAATTATTTCTTTGCATGGACTTACTTCAACTGTCGAGGTTCACAGTCAACTCCAGGCAGTAAAAGCCTTGCTGCTTGCCGTACATCATCACTGTCCACAGAGAAACTGCGACGGTGCCCGGCATGAGCCACAGCAACTCTTATCCATTGCATCAGGGGTGGCAGCACTATGAATGGCCTGGAAGGAGCAAAACAGGAGAGCTAGTACCATAAAGCTTTTAACATCAAGATTAGAGAGAGTGATCAAAGTAGCTCAGCACACTGCAGGCAGGTCTAACCCAGGCAGCTGACTTGCACTATTTCCAGCACAGGGAGAGGGGTGTTTTTTGCCCGTGAAACACAAACCATAGCTCATGAACTGCTTATCTTTGTGGCCCAACAAGTGGTTGCTTTAAGATCCACACATCTGCCAGGGAATCCACATGCTTCAAACTGGGTCTCAGGACAAGCAAGCAGAGCCTCACTCAAAGGAACACATCCCATTCTGGCTGATACCTGCATGTCAATCAGAACTTTCATCCCACCTTGGGGGGGATGGGGAGCAGAGGGAGGAAGAGAACCCTTGCACCTAACTGGGTAGTCAAGGGAAAGGGAGAGATGGTAGAAGTTGTGAGAAGAAGTTTCCAAATGCCACATTGTCTCAGACTGATGCAATGTCAGAATCACAAGATTATTACTTTGTGGCTCTGCAGCTCAGTGATCAAATGGCTCATAAATTGTTGAAGGCTGAGTATCACTGACCCCACTGTATTTCTGAGGTATCTGAGGGTTGCTTCACAGACCCTATTTTAAAAAGTTTACTACTGTTCAAATTAAAACTAATATAAATACAGGGCATGAAAATTGGGGAAATTATGTGCTACCATGTCCTGCTTTTCCCCCTAAATATTATGCTCAAAAGTCAGTTGTCATTGGGCTCATTACCCTTCTATAGCAGTACAGCAGAATGAAAATGCGTTATTCAATTTCTTACTACCACTATTAAAGTTACAAGCACATTACAGAATAAATTTGGTCTAGCACCAATGAGGATGTGGTTTTTTTTTTAACTATTGTAAAACTACTAGGAGATTTACCCAGCGTTGCTCGGGTCTTTAATTTGATTTTTATTTTTATTCAAGTAAATCATTGCTGTGGGGTGGGAATGAGGGGTTCAGCAAGCTGCCTTGGGGAGAGAGAACAACCCCAGCCCTCTTTCACCACAGCAGCTTGGGGCCAGATGAGAAGTGTCTCTTCATGGCTGCTGCAGGTCCAGTGGACACAGCCGGGGGAGGGCTATATATCCCCCAGCTAGGGGACAGACTGATAAAGACACACACACACCCTTACATATATCATAGATAGTAGTCCCTTTTTCCACCCCTGCTGCCCCAATGGAGTTATAGCTGTCCCAGTCCCCATCTCTGGCCCCTTGCTGCCCCCCTGTGGTCATTTTACAGCATAACTGTCCCCACTAGCAGATCCCTCCCTTTTCATTTTATGAAAAACAGTTGTATTCCAGGGAAATCCCATGGTCCTGGCACAACCAAACCCATACCTTGCTTTAAGGTGTGATAAGAGGAGGCTGCATACAAAATTTGGTGGTCCTAACTCCTACCATTTAGGAAGAGTTCTTGAACAGGTGGACAGACAGACAAACTCTCTCAAATACATGGTACAATATATTGACTTAACTATTCCTAGTATGCACACTGCCTTGTTAACACTACCCACCACCCTCAGCCATATCTGAATATGGTTTGAGCATTAGTATAGACAGGGCCAAAAGATGTGCAACTCCCATTCCCAGAAAGTCCATTCAGCACACTGTTCTACCAGGAGTAGATGCTGCTTTTGTACCTAAGCCTTTTGAGGAAGACTTTGGAAGTTTAATAACAAGAAAGGTAAGGTTTATTCTCCTCCCTCTTTCACAGAGCTTACATTCTTCTACTCTGTCTCTTTCTCCCTCTTCCTGGCGGTGTCCTGGGAATTATCATTCCTAGACTCAAAGCTACAGAAAACACACAACAACAAACTTACAAACTGAGGTAGCTATCTGCATCTAGCTATATTCAACACACCCTTCCCATTGAGAATCACCTTTAAACAGTCATTTCCAACTGTTACTCGAGTCTGGTAACAAAGTTTTTCAATCTTTTAGGCCTGTAGTTCTCAAACTTAATTGCACTGCAATCAAGAGGGGGGGAGGGGAGATCAAAGTCTAATTCCCCCAGCGCTGCCAGGGCCACTGGGAGATGGGGGCGGAGGTGACCTGAGCCTCATTGCCCTGAGTAAAGGGGAAGGGGCAAAGTCAAAATCCAGGGGCTTTAGTCCCAGTAAGGGCCTGTAACCTGAGCCCTGCCACCCAAGGCTGAAATCCTCTGGCGTCAGGTGGTGGAGTTTGGGTCTTTGGCTTCAGGCCCAGCCTTAGGCCCTAGCAAGTCTAACACCAGACCTGGCGGGTCCATTAAAACAGGGTTGTGGCCCACTTTGGGGTCCCAACCCACAGTTTGAGAACTGCTGGTTTAGGCAGTCTCCCTTGTCTCCTACTTCTCTCAATACCTGGAGAGGCAGGAATGAGATTAGGCGATGGTGCTATTCTTACTGCTATAGATTGTCAATCATCGCTATCAGCATCATCACCATCTCAGAGAGGCAAAAAGTCATGAGAGAAGGCAAGGCACTTCTGGACCTACCGACTTAGCTAGTCAATGGATGGCCTTACAAGACAATGACACCAGCAACCATAGAGATGTGAACTGTCCCTTGTCAAGGAATGGATTTTGGAAGCTGACTGTCTTTTTGTGCCTACACTTCTGAGAGAACAATTGAGTCACCTTGCATATGAAGGACAACTCTAACCAAATCACTATTGTGACAAGACTCCCGGTGGCCAGGGACACAGAAGCAGATTGAGGAACTAATCAAGAACTATATGATTTCCTTTCTTCTTTCACTCTCCCCCTTTCATTTGATGTTCTTTTTCCTTGCTTACCCTTCACTCTGTATTCCCTTTTCACAGAGCATTAAAAAAGCTCATTTGACTGAGTTCAGTGTCTACTGGGAAAATATTTTAAATTTTACATACACAATCTTACTCAGGAAGTACCCATCTTGGGACACCTGATTTAATAGGACGTTTAGCCCTTGGAACATTTTCTTCCCCATTCATAGCTTTTTAACTAACATGATTCCCTTTATTCTTCTGTTGAAAACTTTTCTTTGTACCAGTCTGTCATTAACATTCTTAAAGGGAGAGGTTTTCAAAAGTGCCTAACAGACTTAGGAGTCCAAGTACCAGTGACTTTCAAGAAGGCATATGCTCCTAAATCCTTCAGACCCTTTTGAAAATCTCCTCCTAAATTATTGAGTCATTTGCTGACTTGACATAGAATCATTTTCAGTTAAAAAAGTATCAGCCTCTAGTCTGAAGCGTGACTAATTGTTTTGGGGGCTTTTACATTCTCAAGACCTTGCCACTGAATCCTGGAGTAGCTGACGAGAAAGGAATGCATCCTTCCAGGCTCCCAGGAGAAGATTGTTCCACGAACCACTTAATTTGTAATGACAGTAGTGATGGTGGTCAGAGCTGGGAGAGAGCCTGTGTGACTACAACTGCTGGCTGCTTTAAAGAAAAGCTGCTGGGAATATTGTAAAAAACATCTGGCTGTAGTGCAAACAGTTCTGATTAGCATGTGTGCTTGTGGCTGAGCAGAGAAAGGGGCTGAGGTTTGGCCTTTATACCTCCCAATCCAGGATGGGTACGTCTACACAGCAGTGTTATTTGGGAATAACGTCAGGATATGCTACAAGCAGTTATTTCAACAATGTCAAAATCATGTCGAGCGGGAGCACATTTTACTCTGACTCTTGGAACCCTCATTTTACGAGGAGTAAGGGAAGTTGGAGGAAGAGTGCTCTAAATCGGACTTCCTGCTGCGTAGACAGTGCCAAAAGCCAAAATAAGCTATTTTGACTTAAGCTACGCAATTGACGTAGCTCAAGTTGTGTAGCTTATTTTGGCTTTCGCCCTGCTGTGTAGATATGCCCCAAGTTAACAAACAATAGATAGCTGAGGGAGCAAACAGAGCAAGGAGCTGGCCTAAAGAAGCTCAGAGATAATTCACCTGATGTAAAGAAAGTTGAAAAGCACCAGAGACCTTGACATCTTGATTAAACCTAGTCAAAGCAGCCCAAGCAATAAAGTGGTAAATAAAGTTACCAAACAATAAGTTGAAATCAGGGTGGGTTAGTCCCATATCGCCTGTGAAGCCAGCAAGCCAATAGCTATATAGTCCACATAAAGAACTCCCAGTTTATTGCATCATAAACTAGTCACTCAGGATTCAAGCACTAGCTGAACTAGATTAGAACCACTGCACACCTGGTTACAGAACTCTGCAACTTTGTCCTCACCCACAACTACTTCAAATTTGGAGACAATTTGTATCTTCGAGTCAGCGGCACAGCCATGGGCACCTGCATGGCCCCACAATATGCCAACATCTTTATGGCTGACCTTGAACAACATTTCCTCAGCCCTTACCTGCTAGCACCCTTATTCTACTTACCTTACATTGATGACATCTTCATCATATGGACCCACGGGACAGAGACCCTTGAAGAATTTTTCAGAGATTTCAACAACTTCCACCCCACCATCAACCTCAGCCTGGATCAGTCCACACAAGAGATCCACTTCTTTGACATTACAGTACAATTACATGATGGACACATTTCCACCACCTTATACCAGAAACCTACTGACCACTACACTTACCTTCATGCCTCTAGCTTCCATCCAAGGCACATTTCTCAATCTATTGTTTACAGCCAAGCCCTAAGATACAACTGGATTTGCTCGAATCCCACTGACAGAGACAAACACCTGCAGTATCTATATAGAGCATTCTTAAAACTGAAATATCCACCCAGAGAAATGAAAAAACAGATCAACAGAGCCAGAAGAGTACCCTGATATGAACTACTTCAAGACAGGCCAAGAAGAGAAAACAGAATTCCACTCATCACCTATAGCCCACAACTTAAACCCCTCCAACGCATTATCAACAATCTACAACCTATCCTGGAAAATGACCCCTCAAAGGTCTTGGGGGAAAGGCCAGTCCTCACCTACAGACAACCTTCCTAATCTCAAACAAATTCTTTCCAGTAACCATGCAGCACACCTCCATTATAATCATCCAGGAACCCACCCCTGCAATCAGCCCCAGTGCAAACTCTGTCCACACATCTACACAAGTGATTTCATCACTGGACCCAACCACATCAACCACTACATCGGGGGCTCATTTAACGGCACATCCACTAATGTGATCTGTGCCATCAAATGCCAGCAATGCCCCTCTGCCATGTGTATTGGCCAAACTGGACAATCTCTACAGGAAAGAATGAATGGACACAAATCAGATATCTGAACATGCAACACACACAAACCTGTTGGAGAAATGTTAACCTGCCTAGGCATTCATTAATGGGATCTCAGAGTCACCGTGTTGTTTCAGGCCAATTCCACAAGCCAAATACACAGGGAAGGGTTGGAACTTAACTTCAATTACAAGTTTGATTCCTATCACAGAGGTATGAATAAAGACATTGGCTGACTAGCACACTACTTTCTACATCCTAATGACTTAACCAACTAAACAATGGGTACTTAGAGAAGGTGCAAACTGTTCTTATCGGCTACTTGTAACTTGAACACTCTAATTCGCTTCCCCCCCCCTTCCTTTTTGCCTCCTTCCCTTATTTATTCTTGGAATGGACAGAAATGGGGCATACTGTTATCAATGGCAGAGAACTGCAAGAAAGATGTCCCAAAGGCTACGTATCAAAGGCTACTTGGAAAACTCATGTTGAGTGCTGCAAAAGCTGCCTTTTCTGAAACACTACTAATCTCTCATGCAGTAACAGCAAGGCAAAGGGAGACCAGGAACTTTCTGTAAGCACTGGAGAAGATGGAGCATAAGTAGAACTGAAACTAATCAAGCACTTGGGAACAACTGAAGGAAATGAGAACCAAGAGTAAAGGAATAGTTATCACCTTGTCAATGGGAACTAGACTGCTGCCTTTGAAAATGAATATACTCGGGGCAGATTGTTTAAAGAAAGCTGGAAGATGCTGAAGTTTACTCAGGTCAGTAGTACCTAGGGTTGCCAGGTGTCTGGTTTTGAACTGGACAGTCCAGTATTTGAGCTTTCTGATTGGGAAACAAATTGAAAAAATATAAATGAGAAAATATAAATGTCCAGTATTTTCTAAATAAAATGTATTGTAGATTGTGATGTAATGTCAAGTGTGTCCGCTATTTTTGTTGAAACCATCTGGCAATCCTAGTAGTACCAGCCATCCTAATAGTAACAATCATATGTATTTGAACACCTAGCTGAAAGTTGAAAATTTACTGTAAGCTACTGGCAGTAATCCTGGGGAAAGCAAGCATTCTCAGCACCATTATGAGCAAAGAGATTGTGTCATCAAAGAAAAAACAATAAAAGGAGGCCAGTTTATCAGAGAGAAGAGCTACAGAAATTGGTGCACAGCATTGAAAGCTTGTAAATTGCAATGGCTGCATAAAAATGCTCAGCATGGGTTGCAGACACCAACATAATTACATCCAAAACATTCTACAAAGGAAATAATTAATAGGAAACTACATTTTAAGCTACAAGCAAGATGGGGAAAAATAAGCTGAGTCATAGAAATGGCCATTTGCATTTACCTAATTTTCTGGTGCAAATCATAAGACACAAAGAGGGCAGGGTAGTACTGTTTAAATGGGACTTTAAACTTACTCTAAATGGCAGCAGAGTTGTTCATGCAATTGAGCCTGTAACTGGCCTTCTTACTGCCCCTCTCTGCTGCAATTCAAAAACATGACAGCCAGCAAAGAACCTGTCCCATTATATTTATGAACAGGCAACAGGGTTTACAGGCATCTTAGCCATACTACTATAATATTTTACACTCTTTCTTGTTCTTACATTTTGAAACTTTTTATGAAGAAATAAAACTAAAATGAGCATTGGCTATTTCATAGAGTAAAAGCCTAAAGAGAGCAGCAACAGTATTTTATGGAAGTTGGCAGAACATTTTGTTTGCAGTTCCCCTACATATACAGAGATGAAGAATTTATTCATTATTTTTCATGAAGGGAACACACAACATGGCATATTTCAAGAGTCATCAGGATTTGTTTTTTGAGGGACAACGTGGAACAATTATGTACTGAGGGACAATGAGGAACACGAAATTATCTTGTAGACTGCATTTTCCATATAACATGACGTTTCCTAATCACTATGAAAGAAATACAATTATGCTCAGGTATTGTACTATTAAAAGCAACTGGTTTATCTTTGCTATGGAAAAGAAGACTATGAGAAAGAGAAATTGACTGCTGCATTATTTTGCCTCTGTATTCAAGAGCAAGCAGGCATCACACTTAGTCACCTGGGCTATTCTTTTTGAAGTGTATAATTAAGTTATTGTTATAGCAAAAGAATTAATATTTTGGACCAGATTCTGATTACACAGTAGGCAATATCTAGAGCAAGATCATTGTCTTCAATCAGGATCAGATTCTGGGCTCTTTGGCATTAGATCCCATTTCAGGACTGAGTCACTATTCAGAACAGCTCTTCATTTTGAGCTTGGGCTTATGTCCCAACCAAGTCAATGTGCTCAGGGACTGTCCTGAACAGAGATGGATGTAAGCATTTGTTTTCCTGACCTGAGGCCTAAGTGATGAAAAGTAGATTGTGCCTTCAGACCTGGATGCGGAGGGGGAGTTCCATGTGCAGATGCTCCCTCTCCTGTGTGTGCTGCTGGGGGAGGGAAGGAAGAGATGCATAGACATTTCTAGTTCACTGCTCCCATTCATTTACAAGGTGTGGAGAGTGCTCAGTCTTCCACTGTGTGAGGAGAGGACAATGAAGACAAACATCATCCCCCTCTGACCTAGCTGAGATTGCCTAAGAAACATAATACAACCTGGGCTGCTCTGAAGGTGACTGGCCACCCATCTTCCCAACAGTACAACAGGGGAGTAGCTTTGTAAGAGGATCCACTGGAGAATTTCAGGTTGACAGGTGCTGATCTGTTGCCCTCCTCATGCCAATTTACACCCTGCGTTATCGCTCTAAAATTCAATGAGCTGCCCAAGTCAGGTTCAACTACGAGGCATCACCTTATCTGTTCACGAGGGCACTGCAAATGTTCCAGATTCATCCTCGAATCTGGGGCCAATGCCAAGCCAGCATGAAACATTCCTTTCCCCATATATTTTACCCGCCCCCTTGTCCCCGCTCACCTGTAGAGAGACAGTGCTAGAAAATGGCAAATAAAAAAAATCACCCAAAAAATGCAGATTCAGGTTGACAGAAACACTTCATGAATTCATATGAAATTCGCCATGTTGTTACAGACGGAAAAAGACATTTGGTTCTGGGTTGAACACAACATTTTGTTTGATTCAAAATGGATGTTACTTTTTCAAAAGTGGCATGGTGATGCAGATGATGTGTGTGAGAGAGAATGAATGTTATGTTAGCTATGTACGATGTTGTAACAAATCCCTTTTCCTTACAATATGCAATTTCCCTTGAAGATGCTCCTAAAAGCTAACAGTCTATCAAGATGTACAGTGTTCTTGCCTCACTGTTTCCAAGCACACTCAGAGTTTTAAAACTCCCTTCTGATTTATATGTGGTCTCAGGCTTTCTTTTTTGGTTAATGTTAGCAGTGGCAGTATAAACAACATACAAGCAGGCAAAATGGATAGCTAGAGGAGAATGACAAATGTGTATTCTAATGTATAATATGATATTTCATTATTTTATATGGGTCTAAAACTCAGTTTTTAAAGAAAAAATGAAGCTATAAGTATCTTTAAATCTTTGTATTTACAGGGTTATATTTAAAAGCTTCAAACATGCAGCTATTACATTATTACCTATATATGTGAGAGAGTGAGTGTCTGTTAGTTCAAGAACTTCTCCTAAACGGTAAGAGCTAGTACCACAAAATGTGGTATGCAGCTCCCTCTTCTCATAACTTAAAGCAAGGTAGAGGTTGGGTTGTGCCAGGACAATAGGATGTGCCTGGAATGTGATTGTTTCTCATCAAATGGAAAGGGAGGGCTGCACTAACAGGAACAATTATACTGTATAATGACCACAGGGGGACAGCAAGGGTCCAGAGATAGGAATTGGGAGAGCTATAACCCCATTGAGGAAGTAGGGGGCAGGAGTGAAGAAAGGGACAGCTAATTTATTATATATTTGAGAGAGTTTGTCTGTTTGTGTGTGTGTCTGTCTGTCTCTGTCTGTCTGTCCGTCCCCCAGCCCAGGCAATGATTTAAATGAAACACAAACATTATTTGAGTTAAGGACCTGAGCAACACTTAGTAAATCTTCTAGTTACATATATGAAAAGATGATTATTAAACAAATTATTAGAGAAAGGGCTGAGATAGTGGTTTGTACAAGGCACGGAACAAGAAATTCACAAATTTTAATCTCAGCTCAGACATGTTTCCCATTGTGACCTGGAGCTAATTACATACCTGCTTTAGATTCACAAACTGTAAAACGGGGTCAGTAATATGTATTTACTTACTTTCTAGGGCTACCCTGAGGTTTAATTAGAGGACGGTCTACATTCAGCAAAGATATGACTAGTTTTTGCAAAGGGGAACATGTGTGGCATAAGCTCAATAGGAGTATGGGTGGCAGAATCTAAGTACTTTTACTTAGTTAAAAGAACAAAGCAATCAAAATAGTTACCCAGAGAATTGGAAAGAAGATCATAATTAAGAAATAAATTTTCTACCTATGCTATTAACAGAAAAGTTATTTTTGATTACAGTCTTGAGCCAGTAAGTCTAAAGTCATGAATGAGAAGCCACTTTCATTTTAAGCCTTGATTCTTATGGAGATAACGTTTCCTCCTTTCTTTTCAAAGTGTTCTTTTAATTGAAATCTTTCACATTGTTCTCAACTCAAAAGGTTCATTTAAAGTTAGAAAATTTGATAATACGCTAATGGACCATTGTTAAAGTTACCAGAGCAAGGAAAAAATGTTCTTCCAATTATTAATATATTTTCAGATGCCTTTTTGTGTTCAAAATGTTTCATATTTATATCTTCAGTTACAATGACCCTAGTCTTCACGGAGCACAGTATTTTTGACATATGGGTCCTGATTCCAGACTGGGATCCAATCATATGGAGTGTGTCTAGACTACAGGGTTTTTTCAAAAAAAGGGGCCTTTTTTTGAAAAAACTTCCCCTGCGTCTACACTGCCGCCACGTTCTTTCGAAAGTAAATCGAAAGAACGCGGCAGTTTTTTCAACCACGGAAAACCTTGTTTTACGAGGAAGAATGCCTCTTTTCGAAAGAGCACTTTCGACTGCCTGGGTGCTCTCTTTCGAAAAAGTGGCTTGTTTTTTCGAAAGTACGGGTTGTAGTCTAGACACTCTTTTTCGAAAGTATCTTTCGAAAAAGCCTCTTTCGAAAGAGGCTTGCAGTCTAGACATAGCCATGGATATTTGTATCAATTATGTTAATGACATATGGGTCCACTCTGACACATAAGTCTATGCTAAGTGGTAGATTCCAGTAACCAGAGCCCTCGTTAAGAATAATCTACGTTAAAATGTTTGAATGCATATTCTCTACACACAGCATAGTATTTTTATTTAAAAGATGAATCCTCCTTTTACTTATGCAGACCAGTGTCACGGAATTGACTACAGTTGGAACTGTCGGAGGAGAGAATTTGGCTTATGTTTTTAACATACTGAGATTTCAATACTCCTGTCTACACGGGTATATGGGGCACGTGTCAATATTAGACTATGGAATCCCTCTTTTACCTTCTTGTTTTAAAAACACAGATGAAATGTTAAAAGTCTACATTAATGCATGTTGAGATTTTAAAAGCAAAAAAGAGCCAAAGAAATGGTTCTTATAGGAAGTGTAACTCTGATACATTGCATAGATATTTTGGCATAAAAATTAGCATTGTACAGAGATATAAATACACTGAAAGAAACCAGAGTTACAGTTGCTTTAGGGAGTAGAACTTTGAATGTTCTGCATTATGTGCTATGTCTGTTAATATTGCATTAATAGAGTTTTCTGCATTTTAAAAAATAGAGCAATCACAAGGACAGCTTAAGTCTAGCTTGATAAATTAGATTTAGAGTACAGCACAAGCTCAGCAAGGATATACTATCTGACAGCTGAGCTATAAACACTGCCTAAGATATTTTCCATAACATGTGCAATCTAGCATACAGTTGGCAGCTGCCAATACCATTACTTGTGAAGACATTAAAAAATGGAAGCTTGGTGTTTAGGGTGGAAAGATAAAGAGAGACATAAAAGCTGAATTTAGGACTTTCTTTTTCTAGTCCCTGGATGAAACTGTAGCTCGACTGAAGTCAGCTGGAGTTTTCAATAGGGCCAGGATTTCACCATCTGACTTTTTTTAGTTAAATAAATTTCTCATAGTTTGTTACTAGAAGATTTACCAGGCATTGCTCAGGTCCTTCAGGGCTGAGGAGGTGGGGGGTTGAGGACAGGAATCTGGGTGTGTGTGGGGGGGGGGGGCGGTGGGGGGAGGGTGCAGGAGGACAGGAAGCTGGTTGTGTGTGTTTGTGTGTGAAGAGGGTGCAGGAGTCAGGGTTTGGGGGTGAGTAGAGACTCAGGGCAAGTGTCTGAGGGTGTAGGGTTGCAGAAGTCAGGTTGGGGAGGTGAAGAGGGGCTTAAGGCAGGGGGCTGAGTCGGGGGGGATGTGCTGGAGTCAGGTTTGGAGTATGAAGAGGGGGATCAGGGCAGATGGACAGATTTGCTCACTTGCTTGGAGACAAACAAGCTCTTTCAAATATATAGTAGATTTATCTATGAGCCGGATAATTTGCTCCACTATTCTTGGCCTTTACTCAGGCTTGGTCCACCAAAACATTTTGGACCAGTATCACAACTTCTGTTGGGGCACATCTTTTTTTTTTAAACCAAAATAGTTATATCTGTACAACCCCTACTGCAGATGCAACTGTATCAGCATAAAGGTGTTCATTTCATTCTTATTCCACACTAGCTGAGGGACTTTATCAGAATAGCTTAAAGCAATACAACTTGTGTGTAGACAAGGTGGGGATACTATTCAGATTGAGAATGATTTTGATGTATGTTGCCCAAACCACTGCACCACAAACAACAGTTCCAGTATGAATGGAAGGAAGGTAAATTGCAATAAACTAAACTTTGTAATGGACTCCTCAATGCTCAAAGACAAAATAAGATTCTGTACTGAAAACGGGACTAGAACCAAACAAGGATCTAGCAAGTCAATTAAGGCTTGGAAGGAAAACACAAAGGCAGCCAAACAGTACAATGAGTTAATGCTTGGCCGCAGAACAAGGACAGAAGAAATACTAGAAAGGAAGCACTATAAGCTGGTGAATACAATTAAATGATGGTTCTAAAATGAAAGAGCTACTCATCTGCCTTTTTCAATGAGTTGTTAATGAGTAAAGAAATTCTGTAGACTATGAGAACCTTGTCAATAAAGCTGTGGATAAAAAGTGGGTAACGGACTATTTAGGAAAAAGAAACATTGCACACTCTGTGAATACAGATTCCATGGCCTCCCAGGTTGAAAGACAGACAGACACAGAGAGACAGACAAAGAAAGAAATTCCCAATGAGGCATCTTTTGTTCATCTATCTTTAATCCCTGGTAAAATAATGGAACAAATTCATCAAAATAATCAACAAGCATCTATGGGAGGAACAATAAAACAATAAAACAGGTTTCATAGAGGACAACTCATACCAACACAAATGTGATTAAATTACAAAGGGACTGATTCTGCCGTCCTCACTCCACCAGTATTGTCCTTGCTTTTAATGGAAATGCTTGTAAAGTACTACTCAGTTCACCCATGTGCAGAGGGTCAGCAAAAGGGGTTTGATTCTCCATTCCATCCAAACTTCGACAGGACAGAGAGGAGGGGGAGCTGCAGGCTGATTCACAGACACCCAGCACCAACTCAAGTTAGGGCTGCAGAGAAATATCCCCAATCTATACCAGTGCCGGATTGGGCATAAAGGAGTGCCATTCTCACAGGCCTCCTCCTCTCCCTTCTTATCCCACCCATGTCGCACCATGGAGTGCTCCAGCACACCCCTTCTCTCCCTTATTTCAAAGGTGCAGGGAAAGCACAAAGTTGCCTTAGAGAACCAGAAAATCTGGCCTACATCCTCTGCACCACTTAAATCACACTTAAGAGCTGGCAGAAGGGTGACAGAACCCAAGGTGGCAGGCACCGAGTCATAGCATTGCCCATCCACTGCTCACTTGCTTGACATGAAAAGCCTGCTCTCCTCCACAGCTGCCTGAAACCATGACCTAGGCAAGTCCACTCCATCAATGCACAGGGTGCAAAGGGCCTTTTCCCCCAGAAAGGCCATGTAGGACCAGGTATAATCTACTTCTAAATAAACAGCTAGACCATGACTGATATGTGTACACTGACGGGCAGACTAGCCATCCATTGCTTTTCATTATTATATGCAATGTATAGAGTGATTATTTTAATTATACATACATTACATATATGACTTTTTGTCATTTGAAGGCCTTGCAAAGGACATACTTCTAGGAGGGATCTGAATGTAGAGATAGCATTTAACTGAGCATGAAAATATGCAGAAGGCTGATACAAGGCTTATGCATTAGTCAAGTCCCACTTCAGCCCATACATAAATTAGGACACATGCAGTGTATCAGCTCTGTAGCAGTTCTCAGGATGGGGTTAATTTCATTCACTCCCTCTGCCTTCAAATTCATCATGGGTTCATCAGAGAAGGATGGTTTTCTGTGAAGGGTTCCACCATGACACACACAGGCTTATCATGAAATAAAAATGTGAAACTGAGACTGGGACTCAGACAGGAGGGGTAAGTTGGATATAGCATAGGCATCAATAGGGAGAATAGGATGAAATAAGAGCAGGGGGGAGAGAGGGGTAGAACTGTGTAGAACAGAGCCTTCTGTGAGAGGATGGCCAAAGTAGTTGGATTGTATTCTCACGTTTAACATACAATAAAGGCAATCCCAATAAAATATAAGCTGTTCCAGCAAAAATTGCATAATTGGGCACATGAACCACTTTTTATAGCTTTATTGCACAGACCATTCAAGACCAAGATGACAACTCCTGTGTAGTACCAAGCAACCAATAAGATGATTAAATTACTTAATATTGCAAATTTTTTTCAAGCATTCAAAAAATCATGAGGTTGGCTTAAAAGTCGTAAGACTGAAAGATAACAAATGTGGATGTCTATTTATTAATCTCTTTTTTTGAGCCCTTCGGATACACTCGAATCACATTTTCCAGCTTTTTTCTGCACACGTGAATACTAGATACTTGCTTTTCAAAAAATTAATAAATGCTGGGATTCTCATATAATCCTCGACTCTAAAAGATGGAGTTTTACGAAAAAAACGCACTAAATATCAGGAGACGCCTAATAAACTTCTGATAGTTGCCAACACTCTTCCCCCCCCTTTAGTTATTATCTCTCTCTATATATAAAAGTTTTTCCTGTCGCATGACAGAACGACATCATCAGCCTCCTTGAAAGTAGAGTCTCAGCGTCTTGCTTTCTTATGCTTCAACGAGAACCAACTGCGAAACTGAGATCTGTCTGTAACTTGTAGAACGTGAGCAACAGACCAATTAACATTTTTTTCTATTCAGCTTTGTTCACTTTTCTATATAATCAGTGCAAAATTAACAGGCAAAAGCAACCAGAGAGAGGGTGGTTGGTGCGCATACAGAGCGCAGCCCCCTAGCAGCCTATTAAGATAAGTATAGTGCACTCATCTTCATTCACTTCATTAAAAATAGCTGAATACAGAGAAATACTCCATAAATAAATGGGCCAGATTTATTCAAAGATTAAATCTGGTCCTACATATCCATACTGAAAGATCTCTGGGGAAGGCACCATCATTTTGGTCTGTGTTTCTGCAGCAGTTTGCCCAGTGTGGCTGCAGTTACAGCAACACAAATAAATAATAAAGACTACAGGCCAGATTCTCTGCTACATGCAGCTTCTGCAGCAGGTATTGGCACTAAAACCTCTAGGGCAGGGGCCTAGTAGATGATGTGTACTCCAGCCCCACAGGGGAGCAGTGTAGGGACTGGAATGCCAGCGCAGGCTCACCAATGTTGGTGGGGGGGAAGGGGAATTGAGTCTCGGGTCCCAGATCCAGGCAAGCTGGGGGCTGCATCCGGCCCCCGGGCCTGGGGTTCCCCACTCCTGCTCTAGGGACTCAGGAAGCTGCAGCGGCTCTTCCTGCTTCTGCAGCAGAGAGAGCAGGAAGAACTACCAGGGAATCAGCTATAGCTCCCTGAGTACCTAGGAGTTTCGGTGCCAATAACAGTGTATTTTACAGAAGCCGAGGAGCTTCTCTAAACTGAGCAATCAACCAGCTTCCAAGAGGTCACTCATAAGTGGAGTGTGGCTAGAGCACAGTGCATTCTGGCCACATCTTCTTCCTGTCCCTCTCTGCACTCCTTACGTTGGCATGGAAAGAGAGTGGCAGTGGCTTCATGACACCTGAGGACTCCACCATGCCAGAGAAACGTTCCCATGCCCAGATGTACTCAGTTCCCAGAGTGGTAACAAAGGGATCAGAGAAGAGGTAGAAAATCTAGCCCTTCCTTTTTCTTCTTTTTGTTTGCCTACATAAAAGCAATTGAACAGCATTAGAAGGAGAAGGAATCTGGAACCTAGATAAATTAAAGCACAAGGTTTAGAAATGCTAAATACAAAAATCTCATGTTTTAACAACCCCATTTCCTCAGAAGTCAGAAAAACGCATAATGAAAACTGAACATGCTAGAGATAAGTCATCAGTCATAAACAAATGACTCCGCAAGTAGGAATACCACTCGTATTCTTCAGTGGGAAATTAAAAGAGAAGCTTTTCAAAGTACTAAATAGAAGTCAGTTTAACTAATCTCTTCACAAGATGGTTATATACAGTATATTGTACAACACATTTCAGTGCAAAATATTTAGGCATATGTTTTACTCTGTCTCACTTCCACTTGCGTTTTCTGGTACTAACTACTAAAGCATGTTTGATTCGGCAATAGAAGGAATCTCTGCTCTTTCCAAAATTAACCATGAGCTTCTGGCAATAACACAGAGTACTTAACTCTGGCTCTAACCACAGCTGCTAAATAGGTCTTGCAAGAGAAAGATATAGTTTGACAGAGTATTAAAAAACCATGATTGCTTTAGGTTTTATGTAATACTAACTTGAACTGCTAAAAAATATAATATAGATAACAGACCATCTTAGAAAAGGGAAAGAAAACACAAAAACAAATTTTAAAAGAGAAAACATTCAAACATTTCTGTCCTTTTGCATGTAACATTGAGAAGTCCTCAGATATCTTGCAAAACTGGAGCCTGATCCTGTAGCTCAAATTCACATTTGGTACTCCTAGAGAAGTCAATGGTATTACATAATTCATCTAAAAAAACCCCCAAACACACACCATACCACACCCCACAGTACAGAATCAGGACCTTTTTGAGTGATAGGGAGATTCTTTAACTTTGTTCACTATAATAACTTTCCATGAAGCATGGCTAACCCGAAGCTTTCAAAATACATGACAACACCCTCCACGGACCTTCAAAAATCATAAGATTGGCTGAAAAATCCTGAAATTTAAAAAATAATAAGCATGGGGTTGTTTTTTTCTGATTTTTTAAGCACCTGGGGGGTGACATCTACCAATTCTTCTCTATAACCATGAGTGTTATAAATTTAATTTTGCTTTATACTGGAAATTAAAATTGGGATTCTCATGGATTTCAGGAGCTGGGGATGTGAGAAAAATACCAAAAATCTTAAGGCTCATAATAATAGCTAATAAGTTGGCAACACGGGGTCCCTGTTTCAATTTTTTGCATAGTCAAGAAGAACCACCAAGGAAGGATTCCTCAGGGTACTGTGGTTGAAATGCTGGTTCCACTAAAATCAGTGGCAGAACTCCCAGTGACATCAGTAGGGTCAGAATTTCACCTTATGCAATTTTCTATAAATGAATATAAAATAGTTTCAGTCAGGCCAGTGTATTCCACCTCCTTTCCCGTTTTGGGTCAAATTTTCAAATTTAGTCTTCTGTGTGCAAGCTCCATATTTTATGTCCAAATCAATTAGTTAGATGTGGAAGTGTGTGTGTGTGTGTGTGTGTGTGTGCATGTGTGCGTGTGTACGCGCGCGCACACAAACGAGAGCTGTGCATATACATACTTTGGAATGCAAATTGTGGAGGCCAGCTTTAAACTTTGCCTTAGCTGGCATGATGATGAGCACTACAGAAGTTAAGCAAATGTTGATAATTTACACCTTTGGGCACTTACAAACATTAATTAATCCTCAAGTGACTGTTATGAGGTAGGCACAGATGAAGAACCTTAGGTGAAGAAGTTTCATGATTTGCCTAAGGCTACAAAAGGAGTCAGAGCTGGGACTTACAACTCAGAACTTCTTGGCTCCTGGGTAATAGATAACAGATAATATTTTTTTTTCTTAACTGCTGATCTAGTGTTCTTAACTGCTGATCTAGCAGTGTTTCCTTCTCCCCATCTTCTTAGGACTGAGTTGACATCTAGCCTGCCAGTCTCTTTCTACTTTTATTTCTTCTAGTTTATCAAAAGCTATATTAAAGTGTAATATGGCCAACATCTCCACCCCCTGCAAAAATCATGCGTCACCCACCAGCCTGAAGAATGGAAGCCCCAAAGCTACTCCTGAATGTAAGTATGAGTCATGCCCGTGCATCAGTATTGCTGTTGCACAATATGTTTAAAAGCCTGTCCTTCATATACACAATATCCTATTCATTCTCCACTTCCCAAATTACAGTTGTCGAATCCCATTAATTTGTAGAAAAACACATTTAAACCCAAACCTGTTAAGTTAGAAATAGAACCTCTAATTTTCCTTTCCAAAACACAGAACAGCCAAGAGACAAAGAAAGAAAAAGGAAGTCTCTACAAAATACACATCTGGAACCAATTTGCTGAATGTAGCCACTGGGTGTCACTTTTGATATATACTGGGTTAGCAGTGGAGCACTTCATTGCATGAGAAATTTATTTCAAGGTGATCCTAACCAAACCAGACTGCACTGAAATATATTTTGCATCGCCTGTAATAATCAATTAGCCAGCAATGCTGATTTATTAATAAAATATTTTTCATAAATGTATTAAAATATTGCAAATCAGATCTTACCTTTCAATCTGCAGTGTAACTTTTGAAGGCTCCACATTAGGGTTTTCCCATTCCATCTGTGGACAATGCATAAAATAACAGAGCGTGTACAAAGCCTCAGGCTCCCAGTATAGTGATCCCTGCTTGTGGTGCATTGGCGTGCCGTTGGCATGTTGCTTTGAGTTGAGTGGCTGGAGGTGATGCATTGCTCTAGACACCAGATCACCTGAAAAGGAAAAAAATGTGATGACTACTAAAATTGTCAGTTTTATTTTTCCTCCTCAAACCCAGTTTACTGCTCCCCAGGTTGTTTTCAAACAAAAGGACATGGCAAACTCATTTTGCTTTCCAGTGTAATTATCATGCATGAACAGAAAGTCATAGGTCCTGTGGCACCCTTAGGGTATGCCTACACTATGGGACAAAGTCGAATTAAGCTATGCAACTTCAGCTTTGTTAATTGCATATCTGAAGTCGAAGTAGCTAAAAACTTAGCTTTTGGCGCCGTCTTCACTGCAGGAAGTCGAAGGAAGAACACACTTCCTTTAATTTCCCTTACTCCTTGTGAAAGCAGGGTTACCAGCATCGACTGGAGTGTCCCTCTCACTTCAAATTAGCTGTCTTAACTAGACAGCTAATTCGAACGTGGAAAATCAACAGCGGCAGCTTCAATCTTCTCTGTAATGTGGATATACCTTTAGGGTACGTCTACACTACAGCGCTAGTTCGAACTAACTTAGTTCGAATTAGTTAATTCGAACTAAGCTAGTTCGAACTAACGCATCTAGAACTAAAAACTAGTTCGAACTAGCGTTTTGCTAGTTCGAACTAGTAAGTCCACATTGAGTGGACTCTGAACAGGGCTTAATGATGGCCGGAAGCAGTGCCGGCAGGGCATAAAAGGAGGACTTAGAGCATGGAGATACTGTCTCAGGCTAGCCGAGGGCTGCGCTTAAAGGGTCCCGACCCCCACCCCGGACACACAGTTCTAAGGGGTGCCCCGCTTGCAAAGAAGTTCTGGCTTGGAGTGCCCTGAGTGCCCACACTGGGCACATCACACCACTCGGCCATCAGCCCGGCTGCACTTGCCGCAGGCTGCCATCTGGGGAGAGGGAGTAATTGGGGGGCTGCAGGAGAGCTTCCACCCCCAGAAGCCCGCAGAGCCAGCCCAGTCCTCCCCATCGGGGGCTCGTACCCCATTCCTCCCTCACCTCCTTCCACTTGCCCTTCCCTAGCCCCCCTTCTTCTTGATGTACAAAATAAAGATAACGTTTCTTCCAACATTGACTCTGTCTTTATTGAAAAAAACTGGGGGAGACTGGGAAAAGGAGGTGGGAGAGGGGAAGAGAAAGGCTGGGAGAGGGGAGGGCAACTAACATGATCAGGGGTTGGGAACAGGTCCCAGATGAAGAGAGGCTACAGAGACTGGGACTGTTCAGCTTAGAAAAGAGGAGACGGAGGGGGGACAGGATAGAGGTCTGTAAAAGCAGGGGTTGGGTGGAGAGGGTGCATTCAGAAAAGTTCTTCATGAGTTCCCATAAAGAAGGACTAGAGGACACCAAAGGAAAGGAATGGGTAGCAGGCTTGAAACTAGTAAGAGAAAGTTGTTCTTGACAAAGCAAATAGTTAACCTGTGGAACTCCTTGCTGCAGGAGGCTGTGAAGGCTGGAACTAGAACAGAGTTTAAAGGAAAGTGAGATCAAGTCATGGAGGTTGGGTCCATGGAGTCCTATTAGCCAGAGGGTAGGAGTGGTGTCCCTGCCCAAAGTTTGTGGAAGGCTGGAGAGGGATGGCACGAGACAAATGGCTTGGTCATTGTCTTCGGTCCATCCCCTCCAGGGTCCCTAGGGTTGGCCGCTGTGGGCAGACAGGCTACTGGGCTAGATGGACCTTTGGTCTGACCCAGGACGGCCATTGTAAGCTCAGGGCTCAGTGTCGGGGGTCTCAGTGGACCCCCTTGATTTTCATGCACACCTGCTCCTGGGTGGCCAGGCTGGCAGCTCTCCTGCCCTAGACGGCCACTTTCCTGTGCCTAGTGCGGAGATCGTGGACAAGGTCCACGATGTCCGCACTAGTCAGGAAGATGCCCGCCTCTTGCGGTCCAGGGCAAGCTCCCGGGAGCCGCCAGCCTGGTCCCGGCAAGAGGGGGTGGGCTGGGGGGCATCGGGTGGGTGGCTCTGTGCCGTGCCAGGTGCAGGGTCTGCTAGCTGGGTGCTGGCAGGCTTGCACCTGGCACGGGCACCGTAGCCAGCCCGTGCCCCTTTAAGGGGTCCGGGGCCGGGAGGGGGGCATAGAGTTTCCCTGGTGTTGGCCAGAGTGGCCACCAGGGAAACCTGGGGAGGGCTAGCCTCCCACTAGTTCGAACTAAAGGGCTACACAGCCCTTAGTTCGAACTAGCTAGTTCGAACTAGGCGTTAGTCCTCGTAAAATGAGGTTTACCTAGTTCGAACTAAGCGCTCCGCTAGTTCGATTCAAATTCGAACTAGCGGAGCGCTAGTGTAGCGCATAGGAAAGTTAGTTCGAACTAACGTCCGTTAGTTCGAACTAACTTTCTAGTGTAGACATACCCTTAGAGACTAAAAAAAAAGAATAGTATCATGAGCTTTCATGGGCACAACCCACTTCTTCTGATGAGTGGAGCAAAAGGCACAGAAACCCCAAAATACTTTTTGTGCCTTTTGCTCCACTCATCTGAAGAAGTGGGTTATGCCCATGAAAGCTCATGATACTATCGAGGGAGACAGTCTCTAAGGTGCTACCATTTGTTATTTTTTAGGGTTTTTAAAGTTGCAGACTAACACAACTACCCGTCTGAAAAAGTGACAATACAGGCTTGTATTCATTATTCATTTTCAGCTTCACATTAGTTGGCCCTTACAGTAGCTCATCTGCTGTGGAAGTGTATATGTTGTGGTGAGGCACATGGGCTGCAGACAAACCCACAAGAGCCGAGGGGAGAATTCTTCTGGGGAAGGCACTTCAGTTACCATAAATAACCCTATACTGACCCCTTACAAGTCCTGCTGTGGAGGGCATGGTCAGAGCAATCACAGTCACCCCTGGAACTTGCCATAAACTCAGGGCTGTGTAAATTATGGTGAAGGCTATTTAAGTCCAAATTCCAGTGCAAAATTCCAATAGCACAAAGATCAGTTTAAGCCAGTGGTTCTTAAAGTGTGGTCCACGAACCACTAGTGGTCTGTGACCATCTTGCGGGTGGGCTGCGGGCTCAGGGTTCCCACTCCCTCGCAACAGGAAGCCTGAACGGACATTCCAGCCCCATGACCCTCTGCCTGTGCACGGTTGGAGTGCCAGAGTCGGCCTCCTGCTGCACATAGGGGAGCCCCGAGCCTAGTGGGCACTGCCTTTCCCCCTCTCTCTGGCTGGGGAAATGGAAGCACAGGAAACCATTCCTTTGGAGGCTTTCCCCGTTGCTCTCACTGGCCACAATGGTGCCAACAGGAGCAGTGGAGAGGGGTGATGAAGTGGGGGGCAGTGCGCTCCCCATCTCCCTCATGTTCAGACCCTGCATCCTCATTGCCTTTACACACATCCCCTCCCACCAAGACCCCGCACCTCCACCCTGATCCTGCACCCTCCCTACTTTCCAGAACTCGCACCTCCACCTGCACTGTACCTCCTGCCCACACCCACCCAGCCACAGCCCCTTCCTGCACCCTGCCTTCTGCCCAGACCTTCCACCCCCATCCCACTCACACAACACCCTCCTGCCCAGTCCCCCCCACCCTCAGCTGCTCCTGAAAATCTTCCAGCCAGACCTCTTCTGCACCATATCTTCCACCCAGACCTGGAACCCTCACTCCCCTCTTCCTCCTTCCTACCTCCCACCAAAAGAAGTGGAAGTTAAATCCTAGTGAGGAAAATAGAAAGGAACATAAACTCTGTCAAATTAAGTGTAAAAATATAATAAAGAAAGCCAAAAAGGAGTATGAAGAACAGCTAGCCAAAAAGTAAAAAAAACAATAGCAAAAAGGTTTTTAAGTACATCAGAAGCAGGAAGCTGGCTAAACATCCAGTAGGGCCACTAAATGATCAAGATGCTAAAGGAGCCCTCAAAGACAATAAGTTCATTGCAGAAAAACTAAATGAATTATTTGCTTTGGTCTTCAGGGTTGAAGAGGTTAGGGTGATTCCCAAATCTGAGCCATTCTTTCTAAGTGACAAATCTGAGGAATTGTCCCAGATTGAGGTGTCACTAGAGGAAGTTTTGGAACAAATTGATAAATTTAACAGTAACAAGTCTCCAGAACCAGATGGTATTCACCCAAGGGTTCTGAAAACTCAAATGGGAAATTGTGGAACAATTAACTGTGGTTTGTAACCTAGCCTTTAAATCAGCTTCTGTACCTAATGACTGGAAGATAGCTAATGTAACACCAATATTTAAAAAGGGCTCTGGAGATGATCGAGGCAATTTCAGATGGGTAAGTCTAACATCAGTACCGGGCAAATTAGTTGAAACTATAATAAAGAATACATTTGTCAGACACAGAGGAACAGAATTGGTTGGGGGAAACATCAAAATGGTTTCTGTAAAGGGAAATCATGCCTTACTACTCTAGTAGAGTTCTTTGAGGGGGTCAACAAACATGGGGACAAGGGGGATCAAGTGGATATAGTGTACTTAGATTTCCAGAAAGCCTTTGACAGGTCCCTCACCAAAGGCTCTTAAATAAAGTAAGTTGTCATGAGATGAGAGGGAAGGTCCCTTTCATTGATCGATAACTGGTTAAAAGACACAAAACAAAGGGTAGGAATAAATGGTAAGTTTTCAGAATGGAGAGGGGTAACTAGTGGTGTCCCCCAGGGGTCCGTACTGGGACCAATTCTATTTAACCTATTTATAAATGATCTGGGGAAAGGGGTAAACTGTGAGGTGGAAAAATTTGCAAATGATACTAAACTGCTCAAGATAGTTAAGACCAAAGCAGACTGTGAAAAGCTTCAAAAATATCTCACCAAACTAAGTGACTGGGCAACAAAATGGCAAATAAAATGTAATGTTGATAAATGTAAAGTAATGCACATTGGAAAAAATAATCCCAACTATATATACACAAAATGATGAGGACTAATTTACTATAACTACTCAAGAGAGATTCAGTGTGGATAGTTTTATGTAAAAAATCTTCTCAATGTGCAGCAGCAGTCAAAAAATCAAACAGCATGTTAGGAATCATTAAAAAAGTAACAGAGAATAAGACAGAGAATATTTTATTGCCTCCATATAAATCCATGGTATACCCACATCTTGAATACTGCATACAGGTGTGGTTGCCTCATCTCAAAAGAGATACATTGGCATTGGAAAAGGTTCAGAAAAGGGCAACAAAAATGATTAGGGGTTTGGCACGGGTCCCAGATGAAGTGATATTAAAAAGACTGGGACTTTTCATCTTAGAAAAGAGGAAAGGTCTATAAAATCATGACTGGTATGGAAAAAGTGAATAGGGAAAAGTTATTTACTTGTTTCCATAACATAAGAAGTAGAGGTCACCAAATAAAATTAATAGGTAGCAGGTTTAAAACAAACAAAAGGAAGTTTTTCTTCATGCAGCGCACAGTCAACCTGTGGAACTCCTTGCCAGAGGATGTTGTGAAGACCAGGACTTTAACAGGGTTCAAAAAAAGAAGTAGATAAATTCATGGAGATTAGGTTCACCAATGTCTATGAGCCAGGATGGGTAGGAATGGTATCCGTAGCCTTTGTTAGAGGCTGGAAATGGGTGACAGGAGAGGGATCACATAAGGATTACCTGTTCTGTTCACTCCCTCTAGGGCATCTGGTACTGGCCACTGTTGGAAGACAGGATAATGGGCTAAATGGACCCGGCATGGCCATTCTTATATAAACCTTATGTTTTGGACATAAAGTAAAATTTTACTTTATTTAAAATTAAGTTTGTTAAACTAACATGATAAAATTAAAGTGTTTAATCTGTTTAATGATTTTGATTAATATTTCCTTTCTTACTGGCTATAGGTGCCCCTTTATGTTATAGCTGCGTATTTACGTTTTTATGCTCCAGTAGCCTAATATGAATCATTTCGTTTTCAACATATTTAGAGAGAAGTGAAGGCATTTTTTCATCATGGATGGTTGGCTGGTGGTCCATGGAAAGGTCTGAGTTGAGTGGGGTAGGCCAAGGGCCAAAAAGTTTGAGAACCACTATCTTTGTCCCCTCTCAAAGTGCTCTGCCTTCATTAACTTCAGTAACACTGAAATCCAGCCATTGACGAGCCAAAGATAGCAACCAAAAGGGACACAGAACAGCTTGAATACGTGTTCAGGGAAATTCTGGCCACAGAGACTGGAGCAACAACCTGCTTTTACAAAACATGTGATATTGTCTTTAAAAGAGGTAAAGGGCTTTCCACCACCACTGGAAAAGCAAAACAAAAACCAGAAAAACAACCTCCCAGACTCCCATGTGATTCTAGACTCACACATTTTTTTAAAACCAGCATTTGGTCACCTCATTCTGTACAAATCACTCTCCCTGCCCATGAGTGTAGACTTCATTGCTGTATGGTATGTACCTCATCAAACATGTTTTTAAACATTCACTTTCTTAATAGAGAATATGGAACCCTATTCAGTGTATATTAAAAGTTCAGAGACAGGTGTCCTCATCAATTTGAAGGCTGTCAATGCTAGCTTTAGCTGTTACTAAAAACAATATTATACACAGAGCATATGTCACACTCTAGTAGAAAAACACAGATTCTGAATCAGCTGGCTTATTCTGGTATCGTGTAAAGGAATCAGGTGCGTTTCAACATGTTGCTTCTAGCAAACAATACTTTCCAGTGCACAGTATTTGTTTTTCTTTTTATGGTCAAATTCCACCCCCAATTCCAGAGATGTAACCCCCATTAATTTCAGTGGGAGTTATGTCTGTGTAACAGGGCAGAGATGGGCCCCCAGGCTGTGCCAGGCAATGGTTAGCAGAAATAAAAACACACACCTGGACTAGGCCTTAAAAGATGACCACAAAATAGAATACGGTGTAGTAAAAATCACTCAAGCAATTTAGGTGTCTAGAGACTAGTAGGAAGTATCTCCCCAAACACTGTACTGATATTAATTAAGTCTCACAACTTCACTGTGAAGTAGGCAACATTTATAGCATTTTTGTGGGAAGTGGCCATTGACTTGAAGGCAAAAAAATAGCGGTGGCCGTACCTTTGTTTTCATATGCTCAGATCATTCTGGAAATCTTATTTTGGAATGAATGTTTCAAAAATTGGTCTTTGTTCAAAAAGTGTTGTTTTTTTAAAAAACACAAGTCTGAGCAAAATTCCTTCAGTTGTGTTTGAGTTCCACAGCAGAGGGAAAAAAGTGGTTTAGAAATTATTGCCACACTCTTTCCTCCATGCAGAGGACTTAAATAACCACTGAACATTAAAACTTGTCAAGAAATACTCACTGAGGTGTGAGTATATGACCAAGTTTGGGGGGAAAAATTTGCAGGAAAATTAAAAAGGCCCCTTTTGAACACGTTCAGTGGGAATCTATTAAGATTTTTTGCTATGCCCACTGAAGTGTTACCCCTTTTTATGACATTATAATACACTACCTCTCAACAGCCTGACTGGCATAGAGACTGCTACTGCGGCTGAGATAATTTGCACAAGGAAGGATATAAAATGTTTCACTGAAAAATGTACAGCACAATCCTCCAAAAACAGTCTTAAAACCAGGAACAGAAGAAAACTGCTGGCACAAAAAATTGCAGAGTCCATGATTTCAGGGTTTTGACAATTTTTGCTGCCCTCTGCAATATTCTTTTGATTCAAAGCTTTCATTTAAAAAATAGTTTCTGTCTTTTCCCACTGCTACAAAATTTTCAGAGGGATAGCCAAGTAAGTCTGTAACTGGAAAAACTTAAACAACAAATTGTCTAGCAGCACCTTAAAGACTAACAAAACATGTAGATGGTCTCGTGATACCATCTACATGTTTTGTTAGTCTTTAAGGTGCTGCTAGACCAGTGCTTCTCAACCTTTTTTTTTTATAAAGTACCCCTTTAAAAAAATATATATACATGTACCCACCAGTACCAATAGTTTTCAGACACACACAATTTTTTTCTACCCATTGCAACAGGTTTGTTTAAACAACTTCATCGTAGCTGGGCGGGTGATGAAATTTTTGGGTGTAAAAAGTACAAAAATAATAAAACGATGTAAAACTTAAAACAAAAATTCAATTTTCTCCAAATTTCAGTTGTGTTGATGTACCCCCCGACTTTTCTTGAGTACCCCTAAGGGTACTCGTACCACTGGTTGAGAAACACTCTGCTAGACTATTCGTTGTTTAAGTTTTTTCTGCTACAAAATTGTCAGGATAGGGACTAATGCTGAGGCATTTACATGCCCAGGATTCCCACTGAAGCCAAGAGATGTTCTCTGTGTGAATGAGCTGCAGGATCAGATCCACAATGGAAAGAGATGTGCTTCTGAATGGATTACCAGCCTTACATAAACAAATTATCTACCAGCAAACAGCAACAGCAGTGAAGTTTGGAACTCACCCCGCCCACATTCCCATCGCCCTACAGGAAATGTAAGCTTCAAAGGCTGAGGCCAATTTAAATGGCACCAATATTATCAGGTGTCATTTTCTTTTTCCGCCTCTTAAAAAAAATTATATGCAAAAACACAACAAAGAACCCTGTTGAAGGCAAAGCAACATCCAGATTTAAAAATTAAAATCAGAACATCAGAAAAAGAAAGAGCTTAAGCCATAGTCTGCCCTTGTTCAGCAAAGCACTTAATTTAAGGATTTAATTAATCCTATTAGTGGATCAGGATATTATACATCTTGCAACTTCACTAACTTCAGTTAGGTAAAATAATAATAAAGCAGGACAGAATTTAGCTGAAGGTTCATACAGCAACATCAGTTTATCCGTGTTGCACAACCTATACTTTAAAGTCTCTATATATTTTATGACATATTCAGCACCAGAGTATGCTGCATATTGAATGAGGAAAAAAATCAAATTAGAAGGTACAACATACATACAAAGCAGCCAAGTTCATGTTGCTGATGTAACTTTAGGTGAAAGCCTGGCTCCATTGAAGTCAATGGCAAAACTCCTATTGATTTAATTGGGGACAGGATTTAACCCTTTGGCTTTGGCATTTTTTAACTTCTTTTTTATATGATATATGTAAAATCACCACCTTAATGTTAAATTAATTTAGTGTTGTGCATGTAATGATAATTCAGTTATATTATACCAAATACATATTAAACTAGAACTAGTTCCCTTTCCTACCTGATAAATATTTGAGCATATTAAACAAATTAAAACATTGATTCATCTGTTATGCAACTTAATTGCTTGCAAAACACTGAGCTTTCCGGATGGAAGGCAATATGTAAATACAAAATGTTTTAGTGAGATAGAGTGTTCCTCAATGGCTAGAGCAGTGGTCCAAAAGTCTGAAGCCCAGATATTCCCAGCTCTACCATGGCCCTTTGTATGACCCAGGGCAACTCAGTCACTTCTCTGTGCCGCTACTTCTGCGCCCAACCACATCGACGTAGGTTCTAAATTCTTCAGAGCAGAATGGTACTGCTTACTATTTGTATGTCTAGAATAGGGCTACTAAATAGGTGGCCCGTGGGTCGCCTGTGGTCCGCGTCCCTTTTTTTTGGGGGGGGGGGTCCACGCAGGGCCAGAGTAAAGGGGGGGCTAGCCAGGCAGCTGCCCGGGGTGCCAACCTATGGGGGGCACCTGATTGAAGCCGTGCGCCCCTTACCACTTCCATCAGGTGCCCCCCATAGGTTGGTGTCCAGGGGCGGGATCGTGGCACCCCTTACCATGTCAATCAGGTGCCGCATGCGCCGCATGCCCACTGCCCAGGGCACAAGTATGACTTAGTCTGGCACTGGGCCCATGGTGTGGTTTGGGTTTACGTAGGGCTCAACATGCAACCCACAGGTGGGATCCTTCGAACATGGTCTCCACTGGAAACATGCTCCACAACGGCGAGTCAATATAATGGTCTTCTGTTGATATGTGTTTTAGTAGTTAAATTCCTGGACTGTCGTTGCTCATTAAAAGTGCTGTCATATGGGTGCAAATTGGGTAAATATTGCCTTTTATTAATATCAGCAGAACTGGCTTAAATGGGGACTGTGTGTTGTGCAGTCTTGCCTTAATCTTTGTATTTAAGCACGTCAGTGTGAAAAGATATTTGCATATATATTTGCATTTAAGTTGCAGCCCTTGGCATGTGCTGTGAATATCATTGTGGCCCCTGGGGCTTCCAAAGTTGAGTAGCCCTGATCTAGAGCCTAGCACTATGGGGTCCCAATCCTGGTTGGAACATCTAGATGACACAAATAATAAATACTATTATTAATGCTTTATTATAAAGGCAATAAATAAAACCAATAATTTGTCAGTACTGTATATACCCCTTAGAGTACTGCTTTGGGTGCCACTATGTTTTCTTCTTCATGTTTTCTTCTAGCAACAGATGAATACATAAAATTAAGAGTTTATTAATTTTAGGCCCTGGTCCTGGTCACTAGGTTTCCCTGAACAGGCCCACTAGGTTTCCCTGAAGCCTCTGGCAGCCCATGCAGGCACAGATGTCTGCCCACACAAAGCCAATTGCAGGATGGGACCAGTCATTCTGTTCCCAATGGACAAGCTTGCATGTCACTATCGCAACAGGCTTACTTGGCAACCCTGAAGTCTCAGCACAGCTGTCCAGGATTCAGCAAGCCACAGAGGAAGAAACATTCTCCCCTCCTGAATGTGCTCCTGGTAGCAGCGGCAGATTTAGGGCAGGGTGAGCGGGGCGGCTGCCTTGGGCCCCGCGCTTCCCGAGGCCCTGCGCATGCGCTGTGTCAAAGGATGGGCCCCGTGAAATTTTGCTGCCCGGGGCCCCGCAGCACTCTCATCTGCCCCTGCCTGGTAGCAGCTGGTCTACAGTACAAACTGTATTGTGGTTGAACGTGGTTGTGCAGAACTGATCTAGATAACATGATGGCAACCCTGACTTTGGCAAAACTCCTTTGATTTCTTTGGGGCCAGGATTTAACCCTTTGGCTTCAGCATTTCCTAACTTCCATTTTATATAATATGTGCGTCAGCTATCTCTGTTCTTCACATCTGTGTCTCTCTATCCCAAGGGCACCAGCCCGTGCAATTTTATCTCTCTCATGCTAACTGGGGTTTCACTGGGAGCTCCATCTCCTGCACTTTCGGATGACGGTTATGTGAGAGTATCAGATTTCATTTAGCAAAAAAGTAAGTTTCCACTCCTTGTAACTGCAGAGAAAAGTTGGAAAACGTGACCCAAATATAACCAAGAAATCACAGTTTTTAAGCCAATCTCATGATTTTTGAACACTGGCATTGGGGGTACCATCTATGCCAGGGAAAGGCACACTGCAGTGATATGGAGTTTTTACTGCAGCTGTCAGTGCTCTGTCCTATCAGAGTATGTTTATGCTGCTGCTGGCAGCATGCCTCCCCGCCCAGGTGGATGGATTCATGCTAGATGTGCACTAAAAATAGCATGTAGATGTCCCTGCTCCAGTGTAGACTCAGGCTAGCCACCCCAGTTCTGACCCAGGGGGTCAGGTGCACTTGAGAGCCTGAGCTGCTATCCAAGGTGTTACATTCATATTTTTATCTATTATATATTTGAGAGAGTTTGTTCAAGAATCCCGCCTAAACGTTAAGAGCTAAGACAGCCAAATTCAATATGCAGCTTCCTCTTATCATAACTTAAAGCAAGGTCAGGGTTTGGTTGTGTCAGGACAATGGGATGGGCCTGGAATAGGATTGCGTCTCATAAAACCATAAAGAAAAGAGACAGACTCACCAGGCAGGTGAAATGGGTTGGCTAGGGTGGGGACCCACTCCGCCAGGACTGCCCAAGCCTTGAGCCCCTCAACCCCCCATGCACCTTTTAGGGAAGGCAGGGGGGCTGAATCCTCCCTCCACTTCATAAGGGAACATTTCTGGCTATTCCCCTTCATCAGGGAGTGAGGGGAAAGTGCACAGTTTGCTGTATTCCTCACTCTGGCTGGGGAGCACAGGGGGCAGACAAACCGGAACTTGCCCCAGCTCAGTAAATCTTCTAGTTTAATATCAGCTTGAGGTCATCTAGCTTGAGTTTGTCTACCTGAGCGAGGAGGCTCATTCCAAGCTGCAGTGTACACAAACCGTCCATGGCTAAACATGGCTTCATTCTCAAGGGCTGTCCATTTGACCCTTCTTATGAGCTCTAGCTTCAAACATACACAATTTTAAAATTAAACTAGGTTATGTAATGTCACATTATGGGGGACAGTCCTGGTTTACGGTAATGCTGAATATTTAAGGGACATCATCACTGACTCCTGTCCAGAGATCTGATGTGACAGGGAGAGTAAGCAGCTCCCATGTATAGACTGGTGATGTTGTGGACTAGTGAACACCATTGGAGCATGTGTGATATCTATAAAGCACCCAGGTAAAGCATTTCTCTTTCTTCCTTTCAATAAACCCTTAAACATTAGATACTAAAGAATTGGCAACAGCATAATTATTGGGCAAGATCTGAGTTATACATTGACCTTGGTATGTGACTGGTCCTTTGGGATCAGAACCCTTTATACAGAGTGTCTAGTTAATATTTTAAACAATGAAAATTAAAAGGAATTTAAAAGTATAAAAATGCTTTAAAATGAAACAACAAGAAATGGGGAGTAGAAAGTAGATTCCGGTTTATAATTGAGAGTGTCCTTACCTGTCTTTTAAAGAAGAAAAATACTCAAAAGATATAGCAGAATTTGTTAGAGGAAACAATTTTGCACATTCTAGTCCTATAATAAACTCAACTGCTGCCCTGACTCCCAGGTGTATTTTTCTTGCTCCAACTGCCTCTCAGAACCCTCACCCTGTCAACTCTATAATTATCACTTTTGTGACTACCATCCATTTCTCAGTGGACACATTCCAACTTCAGCAGTTAGCTCCTGCTTCTGTCTTGCTCCTTATATCACTGTCATCACCAGCTACTCTCTTTCCCCTTCTATAGGATAACCAAGCACACAAATCATGAGGACCAAACACAATGTGATCCCTACATTATCTGATTAAAAAGGTGGGTGCAGATTAGGTCATGAGATACCTCTAATCTCTTCTTGGGTCCTTGCTGCCAGGAGGGTGACGGTATCTCAGTAAGTTATTTCCTGTCTCCTGATCCCACTGATACAGTTGGTCTCTGAGCTGTCAAACTCCCAGGAAAAAAAACCCGGCCCCCAAGTAGCTTTGCTTGTAGCTGGCACAGCATCCCCACAATGCAGTCCAAATCCCAGTCTCATCTCACTGTACACCATTAAGAAGTAAGGAAGTCAGGGTTGTGATGCTCCATCTATTAGGTACTTTACCATCCTCGGCCTGAATTAATTATTTAATCCTACTTAAGCCTCCCCCCCACCCTTTTTTTAAAAGTTGATGATACACACTTTCTGGAAAGCCTTTTTAAATAGTCCGCATGGGGGAAGAAACTTAAAAACACAATGATATATATTTCCATATACAACAAACAGGGAATATGCATGAATTACAAAGCTACGGATAAGCCGAGGGGTCTGGGTGAGACATCTGAATAAAGCCATGAAAGAGATGCTCTAGTGGTTTGAAGATAATTAAGCCAGGGAGGGGAGAGACTCCAGCTCTGTCTGTACCTTGTGACCCCATTATTGCAGAACCCCAATCATCCATTTTCAAGAGTGTTTTTGAATGAGAGAAGGGTCCCAATTACATCTTGCTTTTCCATTGTTGGGGGTACAACTACAGCTGTGCAAACAACAGATTTTTTCCGGTTTGGTGGTTAAAATGAAAACTTGCCCCTACCCCAGGTTTTCAAACTGATTTTTTTTTTGTTTGGGGTTTTATTTAAACAAAAGCCTCTCTTTAAAAATAAATTGCAAAGAAGTTTGAAAAACATTTCATTTCAGAAATGTCAAAATGAAACGCTTTGATTCCTTCTCATTTCTTTATTCCAACTGAAGCTATTCAGCAAATTCAGGCCAAATTCACAAAATGTTTCTGCTGCGGTGCGAAATGAAAGGGATTCTATTTTTGCCACCATAACTGAGTGGGGGCCTGGTGCCAGTTTCTGTGCTGTGCCTATTGGGTTTGGGTAGCTCCGCACAAAGAAAGAGGACTTTGTATCTTTCAGATTCTGGGTTACACATCTGGGTCGGCAGTATCAGATCATCTCCATGGAGTGGCGGAAGCTCCTTAAAAGTGGGAGGGCCACGATCCTTATGCCAGCCCTTCCCCCTGAAGCCCCACCCCTTCCTTGCTCCGCCCCTTCCCTGAGGCTCCACCTCCACACTCCTCCTTCCCTCAAGGCCCCACTCCTGTGCCACCTTTCCCCAGAGCCTCCCCCACCCTGCTCCCTCCTCTCAGCCTCCTGCCCCTCATCACTTGCTGTTATAGCCAATAAAAAGGGTCTGGCAACCCTGCCATGGGCTTACTCCAGCTTATAGTGCCTCCATACAGCTCAGAGTAGCTGAAATGTTTTAGCCATGCTTTCCCCTCTAGATCTTAACTCTTGAGCCTCTATGGCCTGAGTCTTTGAAAGCTCCAGCTCTCTAGCTGTGGCTCACATTTTAAGATTCAATCCCCACTGCCAATGACCACTCAAGCTACACACAGCTCGTCTTTAGGTCTGGGCCTAGGGACTCAGAGTGTCCCAGCTATATAAAAGGTGGAACAAATTGTTTAGTGTACGTTGTTCACACATTTCTCACGGGTCCATGAAACAGTTAAAAATTATTTTTCACACTCAGCACTGCATGGGGTCACTTTCGGAAGGTTTTCTTCACAACCCATAGAAGGATTAACTGACATTTAAAAAAAAGGGAAGTCTGCAAACTGATGGGGCCAGTATCAGTTCTGTCTGGAACGTGATAGCAGAAGGCATTTTCAGGAAGAGCTGAGCCATCTCCCATGCAGTAGAAACAGAACAGCACTGCATAGTGTGCTCTCTTCGTAAAGAGGTCAATGGCAACCAGGATTACTGAGTGTTCCTGAGAGCATGGCAATTCTAAAGGGAAGTTCACTGATAGACCAAGGCTGCGGTGACATGGGCAGAGGCTGGAGGAGTCTTAAGTGTTTTGGTGCTGGCGCAGAGGTCATAGAATGTTATATAATCCTTAGTGTTAGATCATCGATCTAGCCACCAGAAACTCCTCAATACCAGATTCCAGGTCTTGACCTGGCCAGAATAACCTGCAGCTATGCCAAAATTTGCCTGTTGCAATACCTGATGCTTAGGTTGTCCCTCTGGAAAATAAATACAACCCCTGAGACGGAGGTCAATCTGAAATTGGAATGCTGCCAAGCAAAAAATATAGTCCTCCTGACTCCAGCAAGCCCTTCTGGGTCCACACCCTCTTGCCACAGCAGCCCAGACCAGCGCTTGTTTGTTGGCAACTTGGTGATGGGCAGTTAGCATCTAACTTGTCCCCAACTCCCTTTCCAGCACCATCCCTGGAATACCTGAGAAATGTTGCCTTCGTGCTGACACTAAATAAATACATTTGCAACTATCCACTGGGAAAGTGAACACTGGAGAGTCAGTCACACAGAGGTGAAAGTAAGGCAGTGAGCCCCACTGCGCTCCACCAGGACACTTTCTTGCAGGAAGAGGAGGAGTGTGCTCCCCGCTTAGGTCCGGGGGCTCTTCTGCAGGCTGCTGCAGCAAGCAGATGAAAAGGGGCTGGCTGGGGGAATGCCTCACCCACCAGTCCAGGACTGCCCCAGCCGTGAGTCCCCCCGCCCCGTATTCCTACCGATGCTGCTTGTTGCTTCTTCTTCCTCTTTCGTCACTGTTAAGAGAGCACAAAGGAAGTACATAGCTCACCTACCTTCCTCTGCCTCCTGGCTGGTGCAGGCACTGGGCAGAGGAGTGATCGATCCATGCTGTGAGCTTTCCTTTCCCTCCCTGAGAGTGATGGAAGGGGAAGAGTAACAGGCAGCTTTCGTAGGAATTGGGAGTAGCCTCCCTGCCCTTCCTAAAGGGTGACCTCGCCTCCACCTTTCCCTAGACACACCAACCCTGCTCTGAGCCCCCACCCTTAGCCCCCATCCTGATTTGTGCATTCCCACACAGCCAACCCTCTGCCCACAGCCCCTCCTTACACTCCCAATCCTGACTCCTGCACAATCCCCATATCCCCAGCCCTGAGCCCCACCTCACACACACCTCCCCAAACTCCTGCACTCCACCCTACACTTATATTCCTTACGGGTATTGTCATAGCCCCTTCCCTGAGCCCTGCCCATGGCAAAATACAACACTACCTATACAAAATTGAAGTTACTTTCACCCCCGCAGCCACCCAAATGAAAACACCTTTCACCTAGCTTTTATTTCCATATTTGGGTTTAACCTCTTGTTTCTGGTCATAATTTGTCACACTGCTTCGAGACTGCTCCCTCCTTTTGATTGCAAAGGCATAGAGCCTAGATTAAAAGGCATAGGCAAGGATGCTGACTTTCATCAATTGTCTGGCTGTCACTGCGAGAAGCGATGAAACAGAGCATTGGCATAGACAAAGTTCTTATTCACACGTGAGTGGTTACCTTTCCTTTCATCCTCAATACTGTGGCAGAGTCTTCTGGGGATTTGTTATTTCAAAAATATGTAGGTTCAGGATTGAAAAAGTAAAAAACAAACAAAAGAGGTGGGGTAAGGAATCTTTGTAGGGTAAAAAGAAAAGGTTTCCTCAAGCCTGAAGGAAAGGAATGCTGTCCTCTACCTGTATACAGCCAGTCCCTGACTTACAAACCCATCGACTTCCGACCATCCACACTTACGACCAACCTCCCATTAACCCCATTACAGCCGGTCCCCGACTTAAGAATGCACCAGCCGCACTTACCAACAGCGCGGCTGTATGTAAAAGCATGTATTTCCGACTAATGAACAAATCGAGTTACGACCAGGTGTTTGGAACATAACCCATTCGTAAGTTGGGGACCGGTTGTATTTAAATATATGTCTGACGCAGCAAATCAAAATATTATTCAAGGCTAAAAAGCTCCATCTTAGCTCTCTTGTGTTATTGATTCACAACATGTTTTCAGAATAGCCCAGACTGAAATAAAAGCTTCAACTACTTGTGGTTAACACCCTGAATAACAATAAAAAACTCCACGTACACAGCTTGGTATGCCAAATGGCTCTGCATGGAACAATTTCCCCTCCTAGGAAATGAATGTAAACTGGCCAGCTCTTGACTCCAAACAAGCCAGAAGCAGCTTTCTGCGCTAAATATGAAGAGATGCAACTACAGTTGCCAGGTGTCTGGTTTTGAACAGGATAGTCCGGTATTTGAGCTTTCTGTCCGGGAAACAAATTGAGTAAGCTTTATTATTATCATGAGTATCAGTACGTAGTTGCATACTTCCTGGCTGTTAGATACACTCACGCAACTACACAGTAGAGAGGAGGAGGGGGGTGAGGGCGGGACAGAATCCCCGGGGCCGGACTTGCCCATGCACCCCACTGGGACCATGCGCATGACAGGCAGCACCCCAGGATCTGCATGCACCCGGGCCAGCCCTGCTTCCCTGACCCCCTCTTAGGTAGCCTCACTCCCCGCTGTCCAGTTCCCCTCCCTCTTCCCCTCCTCCCGATCTCCCCTGGCCCGCCCTGCTCCCCCCGACCTCCTGCCAGCCAGCCCTGCTCTCCTCCCATCCGGTTCCCCGCCTCCCCCATCTAAGATCAAGATGGTATTTTTTTAAACCATCTGGTAACCCTAGATGGAACCATCTAGGTCTAGCTCCTGGCCCACACGTGGCCAGAGTTGCCAACCGTCAGTACATTCGTGGACAGTCCATTAAAAAAGAGCTAAAATTGGACCAGTCCATAAAAATCCATAAAAAACAGGTATCAGGAGAAAATACAAAGCTCTGCAGTGGAGCTGACGATTCTCTCCCCCTTGTCTCCAGAATGAACACCTCCAGGGAGTCTACAATTCCTGGGGCAAGGGCAAAGAGGAGAATTCTCCTGACAGGGGCTGCCCCTTTGACCTGCGGCTGCTGTTTTCCCCCTTTGATCTCTTCTTCAGTGTCCCTAGTGCCAGCACAGCAGCAACTTTTGGTGGGTGTGGTGCAGCACACATCCTGCTAGGCCTCCGAGTTGGCGGAGGGGGGTGCGGGGCTGGGTTATAGCAGCCTCCAGTCCCGCAGGCTCCCTGTCACAGCAGGCCAGGCACTTAAATAAACTGTTCTCTCCTGTGCTGGAAGGATTACTGACGATCAAAAATGGACCTGGAAAAATTATTAAAGCATCAATTGACAGTGTGGCTGCCACAATGTATGATCACAAACTGGAGAACCTGGAGGATGCGGATGTGGCTAGGAAGTAGGTTAAACCAGCATAATAACGTTGCTGTTGTGATGTATGAATAAGAACACTGAACACTGTTCACTTTTGTCCTTTAGAGACATCTTTATATTTCAGCAGTTGGCAATCCTGCACTTAGCCTCTTTCTGCTGGTTTGGTATTGTTAAATGGCCAGACACCTACCTTAGTGTAGCAGTCAAGAATTTCCCCAACATAAGATGGATTTTCCTAGCCTGGTTCTAGCCCACCACTACTCACTCCCCTCATCAAGAATTTGGGAACCTGAGAGGGGTATTTAATGGTACAAAGAGACATAGCAGGAACACTCCATGCTCCTGTAATCTCTAGCTAATCTACAGCCCCTAGTGGGTATTTAAAAGACAGTGCTATTTAGAGCAGTCCTGAGGCCCCCCTGTCCCAGGGTTGGTGGGAGTACAACAGCAGTATACAACCATGTCTGCCATCTCTCGTGGGTCCAGCAGCAAATGAAATCTGATGGACCTGCGATCAGGCCCTCAGCAAGGGATACACAAATCTTTTCATATTCTGAGAGAGACTTTGGGGGGCATTTTGTTTACTTTGTCCAGCAACCAATAGGACCTAGAGTGCAAGCCCCTGGTAAGCTTTTGTACTTCTAGCCATTAAATATACACCAGAAATTTGGGAGTGAAGTTTTTCAGTTATGTAGCAAAGATACGTCTCTTCATTTTGTGTGTGTGTGCGCGCGCTCGCTTTGCGACCATATACAAGTATTATTTTTTAAAAACCACAGCCATTCAAGGACATAAGAATGGCCATTCTGGGTAAGACCAAATGTCCATCTAACCCAGTATCCTGTCTTCTAACTGTGGCTAATGCCAGATGCCCCAGAGGGAATGAACACAACAGGTAATCAATCATCAAGTGATCCATCCCGTCACGCATTCTCAGCTTCTGAAAAACAGAGGCTAGGGACACCATCCTTGCCCAATCTGGCTAAGAGCGACTGATGGACATATCACTCATGAGTTTAGCCAGTTCTTTTTTGAACTCTGATATAGTCCTGGCCTTCACAACATCCTCTGGCCAGGAGTTCCACAGATTGACTGTGCGTTGTGTGAAGAAATACTTCCTTTTATTTGTTTTAAACCTGTTGCCTATTAATTTTAGAAGGTGCCCTGCCTGGTTATTGTATTATGAGGAGTAAATAGTACTTTTTTAACTATTTTCTCCTAAACAGTAATACATTTTCAAGTTCCAATGTGTCCTCTCAAGAAAGTTCTCTTAGCGGCCCACCCACCTACTCATTTCCTTCACACCCAAAAATCCTGAGGCTATGTCTAAACGGCTGGTTTTGCCAGCAGTTGAGTATGCAAATGAAGTGCGGATTAGCATATAGCTGTGCTTCATCTGCACAATTTATACAAGCCAGTTTTGCGCAAAGGGTTTTTGCGCAAAAAAAAGTAATGTGGACAGTTTTGTGCAAACTCTCCCCCCACTTTTTTCCACAAGATCTAGTTTTTGCACCAAAAAATCCATCCACACTACTTTTTTTGCGCAAAGACAGCTCGCATAAATCATGCAAAAGCATGGTGATATGCTAATCCACACGTCATTTCCATATTCACTGTCAGCAAAACCAGCAGTGTAGATGAAGCCTGAAAGTTTTACAACAGGATCTGAAGGTCAACAGAGAAAGGCTCTGACAATTGAGGGAGAAATAAATTGCACATCTAAAAGATGCCTGAGTGAAAAAATGCTCCATCTCCAGCCCTGATTGATTAAACCAGGGGATGATAGTTGCAGTGCTTGTGTTAATTACTACTGCACAGGAAGGGAGGCAATCTATAGGCATGTTTTTGCAGATTTATCTTCAGTGACTGGCATTGGGGTTTTCCTAGCCCTCATATGAGCCATCATGATGCAAATCCCAACCTGATCTACTATATCCTCACTGCCGCACTCTGCGCATGTATTGCCATCCTACGACTGCTGCACTGTATAATGTGGAGCATGTCCTATGGTTCTTTGTGCTGCACTAAACTGAGACAGCTCTGATTCTTTCCCAGTGACTTTTGGGAGACCTTTTTTGTCTGTCACATGCAGGGAACTATGGGAAAGCACTGGAGCAATAGCAACACTTACAGTGCATCTACACTGCACCCTAAACTTGAAATAAGAGCTGAATTTTATTCTGAAATAGGCTATTTCGAAATTTGGCGCCGTGTAGATGCGCCAATTTTCAAAATAAAGTGCTATTTCGAGCCATCCCTTTATAGAGATAGCGAAATAGTGTGCCAGTTATTTCAAAAAGTATTTAGAAATAATGGGCGCGTTTCTTGGATGCGGGGTATCCCAAAATAGCCTTGTTGTGCAGACATACCCTTGAGTGATTTAGATTGTGAAAATTCCCACCCAGCATCATGATGAAAATCTCTGTCAGGTGTAATTATGCAGAAATTCAAACCCTGTCTATTTATATGTGATTGGGTTTTGCAGGTTTTTTCGGCTATTTAGGCTTGTTTTGGAGTGGTTTTCTGGAAAGGTGCAGCCAAAGGATAATCCAGTGACCTGCGCTCTATACCTCAGCCAGTCCAGATTCAAAGAACCACCATAATTGGGGGAGAGGTTTTTTTATGAGGGCGGAAGTCAGGTTAGAGGGGACACCGAAGGAAGGGTCTGAGTTAACTGTGCAGTGACGATGTATCTTCTGAGGTAAATAGGGCCATGAACTTAATCCATTTATGTTTTAAGACATCCCCTTACATTGTTAACTCTGCACTAGCTGATGAGTGGTTCTGATTTCAAGCCCAGGAGCACTTTACAAACAGATCTAGCTTTAAAAGCAAACTAAGATCATGTGATCATCATTTTCCCTCTACAAGCATTTCCAGCTCAAAAGCTCTCCTATTTGAGCCATCTGCTACCTGTGGCTGAAACTGCTTACACAAACTACCAAGTGGTAGTCCTGTGTCTCAGGAAGATCTAGGCAGGATGAAAATGAATGGGGAACAGATAGCAGGTATAAAGCCAGCACTTTGATGGTGATTACCTATACATAGGTGCTCAGGGTACGTCTACACTGCATTCCTAGTCGGACTAGGGATGCAAATGGAAACGACCGAAGTAGTTAATGAAGCGGGGATTTAAATATCCCGCGCTTCATTAACATGATCTCGCTGGCGCGCTAGTTTGAATCACAGCTGATTCGAACCAGGAAGTGTGCGCTGGGACACGTTAGTTCAGACTAAAGCCCTTAGTCTGAACTAATGTTACTCCTCAAAAAATGAGGCGTAATGTTAGTTCAGACTAAGGGCTTTAGTCCGAACTAACGCGTCCCAGCGCGCACTTCCTGGTTCAAATCAGCTGTGATTCGAACTAGCGCGCCGGCAAGATCATGTTAATGAAGCGCGGGATATTTAAATCCCCACTTCATTAACTACTTCGGTCGTCTCCATTTGCATCCCTAGTCTGAACTAGGGATGCAGGGTAGACGTACCCTCAGATACTACTCCAGAGGATGTGACAAATGTCAAGCTAAAGATATCCTTGGGGGAACCAAGTCAATGAACCAAATGTACCCTTAGTGCAACCCATTAAAGTAAAAGAAGTTACGTTTGGAATGAAGTTAGCTCATTGTCTCTCACATCCATCCCTTTTCCAGCCAGCATGTTCTCTAATCCACCTTCCCCCATTCCTTTCTTCCTCTTAACATAGTTCTCCTCTATTCCTTGTTTTCTCCCATGCACTGTTCTGCTACTCACAGCATCCCTTCCTCCCCTCTTCCTGCCGTACTTTCTATGCCAATATATAAATCGTTGATGAAGAGACTGAACAGAGCCTGTCCCAAAACAGACCCCTGCGGAATCCCACTAGTTATACCTTTCCAGCAGGATTGTAAACCATTAATAACTACTCTCTGAGTATGGTTATCCAGGCAGTTATGCACCCACCTTATAGTAGCCCCATCTAAGTTGTATTTGCCTAGTTTATTGATAAGAATATCATGCGAGACCGTATCAAATGCCTTACTAAAGTCTAGGTATACCACATTCACTGCTTCTCCCTTATCCACAAGACTCGTTATCCTATCAAAGAAAGCTATCAGATTGGTTTGACATGATTTATTCTTTACAAATCCATGCTGGCTGTTCCCTATCACCTTGGAACTTTCCAAGTGTTTACAGATGATTTCCTTAATTACTTGCTCCATTATCTTCCCTGGCACAGAAGTTAAACTAACTGGTCTGTAGTTTCCTGGGTTGTTCTTATTTCCCTTTTTATAAATGGGCACTATATATTTGCCCTTTTCCAGTCTTCTGGAATCTCTCCAGTCTCCCATGATTTTCCAAAGATGATAGCTAGAGGCTCAGATACCTTCTCTATCAGCTCCTTGAGTATTCTAGGATGCATTTCATCAGGCCCTGGTGACTTGCAGGCATCTAATTTTTCTAGGTGATTTTTAACTTGTTCTTTTTTTATTTTATCTTCTAAACCTACCCCCTTCCCACTAGCATTCACTATGTTAGTCATTCCTTCAGACTTCTCAGTGAAGACCGAAACAAAGAAGTCATTAAGCATCTCTGCCATTTCCAAGTTTCCTGTTACTGTTTCTCCCTCCTCACTGAGCAGTGGGCCTACCCTGTCCTTGGTCTTCCTCTTGCTTCTAATGTATTTATAAAAAGTCTTCTTGTTTCCCTTTATCCCCATAGCTAGTTTGAGCTCATTTTGTGACTTTGCCTTTCTAATCTTGTCCCTGCATTCCTGTGTTGTTTGCCTATAGTCATCCTTTGTAATTTGTCCTACTTTCCACTTTTTATATGACTCCTTTTTTATTTTTAGATCATGCAAGATCTCGTGGTTAAGCCAAGGCAGTCTTTTGCCATATTTTCTATCTTTCCGACACAGCGGTATAGCTTGCTTTTTTGGTCCCTTTGAAAAACTGCCAACTCTCCTCAGTTGTTTTTCCTCTCAGTCTTGATTGGGACCTTACCTATCAGCTCTCTGAGCTTACCAAAATCCGCCTTCCCGAAATCCATTGTCTCTATTTTACTGTTCTCCCTTCTACCCTTCCTTAGCATTCTGAACTCTATGATTACATGATCACTTTCACCCAAGCTGCCTTCCACTTTCAAATTCTCAACCAGTTCCTCCCTATTTGTTAGGATCCAATCTAAAACAGCTTCCCCCGGTAGCTTTTTCAACCTTCTGAAATAAAAAGTTGTCTCCAATGCAGTCTAAGAACTTATTGGATAGTCTGTGCTCCGCTGTGTTATTTTCCCAACATATATCTGGATAGTTGAAGTCAGTTGTTTAAAAAAAGCCTCATCCACTTCTTCTACCTGGGTAGGTTGCCTGTAGTAGACTCTTAGCATGACATCATCCTTGTTTTTAACCCCTTTTAGCCTAACCCAGAGACTCTCGACACTTCCATCTCCTATGTCACACTTCCGTCTCTTATGTCGACTATAGGGCAGGTGTTGAGCTTTTTGAGTTTGTATGCAGAGCACTTGCATACATACTACAATAATAATTTGCTATTGGTGCTATAGTTTTTAGAGCTCTAAATATTAGCCAGTATCTGTTGTTTCAGGACTGATAAGTTGAAGTTTAAGGGCATTGCTGGGGAGAAAAGAGCTTGAACAATTCCCCTGGCAGTCTCATTCTTTTCACAAACTTGCCTACAGGGGGTAGTGTTCTCCAAGAACAATGAGCATGTGAACACAGGACTCAGAATCACCACAATTAATCTATATTTAGATCAACATTTCTGGAGAAAGCAGATTACAGAAATATAGGGTTAGCATAGCATCAAACAGGTATCTGAACCACGAAAAGAAGTCCTCAAAAGTATTTCACTGAAAATTAGAAGAGGTAGTAAAATGAGGAGGCATATAGCCAAAAACTGAAAGCTAGAGTCTTTCATTTGTTTCCATTTAGAATGCAGAAGCTCAGGCAGTCTGCAACTTTGCTCACCTTTGGCATTATTTACAATAATCCAAACAAAAGTAGCTAGGGTTACCACATGGTTTAACAAAAAATACCAAACACCCACCTCCCCCCCCCGCCCAAAAAGCCCCCCAAAGAACAGAATTTGAGAAAAAAAAAATTTTTTTTTAAAGGAGGCCGCCATCTTGGGTGCCATTTTTAAAACCCCACAGCTCTGACCTGGTAAGCACAAGGAAACCAGGAGCTGGGAGGGAGCCGGCAGGGGTCATTGGCGGGGGGGGGGTGAGGGGTGGCGCAGGAGTGGCTTCGCGAGCCACACTTTTCGGAGGGAAAGAGCTGCATGCAGCTTGCGAGCCGTAGGTTGGCCATGGCTGTAGAAGGCGGCATCACGTGGCCAGCTCCCAGGTCTCTGCTGGTTATGTGGGCCAGAGCAGCGTGCACTCCGCTCCCACCCCAGTCCGGCGCCCACCCCAGCATGGTGCCCGGCAAGTGCACCCTCCTGCCCCTCTCCTCACTCCCCCACCAGATGCGGCAGGGGAAAATTGTCCCCACCAGCCTACCATCCCAGGGAAACAGGAAATACCAGACATTTCACATGTCCGGTATTTCCTGGATTTTTTTAATCAGACAGAGCCCGCAAATACCAAACTGTCCAGGTAAATACCGGACACCTGGCAACCCTAAAAGTAGCAACAAGCAAACAACATGCCAACAGGTCTTCCCCAGTACAACCCAACAGGCAGGGCTTTCTCCCCCAAACTGCTCATTCCCCCATAAACAATCACTCCCATGAAGCCCCACTGTCTTCAGATGCCTGGGCAAAAGGACGAACCATACCACCCAGCGTCTGAGCACCTCTGCCGATTATGAATGTGGCAGTATGCTATGGGAAGTGGGGTGGTCTTTTCTGCAGGCAGGTCCCAAGCCATTTAAGGCTATAGAGATTAAATGCTCTTGTCTATTGAGATCACTGAAATGTGGGTGGAGCCCACCAGAACAACAAATGGCCTGATGAAGGAGTGGCTGCTAGCGTGTTGAAATCCTGGAAAGAGTGCCATGAGCCCACCAGAACAAAAGATCCATCCTCTCTGGCCTATGTGGATTCCAGGAAGTGTTGGGCTTCAACCCCTTAAGAACAAAAGAACCCAGGAAACGTCCCAGAGGTGGAGCCTCTGGGCTGACAGCTGTGGAGCCTGAAATCTTCTGTTTATCCACACAATGGATACAACATGAGGAATGAGAGAGCAAACTTCCCCACCACCCCTTCCATGCCTGGTAAGAGATATTGGGAGACATACAACTAAACACAGAGGAGCAGCATGGGACTGAACAGGAGATAACAGCAGAGCAAGGATGGGGGAAGGAATGTTAGAACAGCATGCTCAAGAGCAGAACAGCATGAAGGAGGAGGATGAGAGAGGAGAAGATAGAGATAGGAGGAAAGTAAAGAGGAAGGACAACAATGGACATGGGAGAGTGGACTAGACAAATATATTTCATAGTTAAGATATGAAACAAGGGGGAAGGGGGATGTTACCTGGTTTGTAAGAAAGAAAAGGAGAAACAGGATGAGAAAGAAAAATAATACATACGAGAGAGAGCAAAAAGAAAGTAACAGGGAAAGAAGAAAAAAACAGGAAGAGGGAAGAAAGGAATGGGAAAATGGAAGACCAGACAAGAAAACATACTTGATACACTTAAGCTAGGAGATATTTTATTCTGGACAGAGGCAAAGACTACAAAATACAAAAGTGAAAGTGACTTAATGAGGGAAACAGAAAGAGGGCAGTAATTTGGCTTAGTTTGCCAGCCAGCATCTTGCAGGGAGATAGATTGCTGCTCTTATCCCCAAAGACATTAGCGGCCACACAGTTGGCCACTCAGCAAAGCATCCTGATTCCAGACAGAAAAGGTGAGAGCAAAGAGGCATCTTTCCTTGGCATCTGCATATTTTTGGATGCTAGCTGTTCTGGGCACTTAAATTAATTATTAATGTAAATAAACTCTGCATAATCATGTTCATTTTCTTGGTTGCCAACTACTTGGGGTTTTTTTTAATCACTTTCCTTGGCTATGAAAAATATTTAGTAGCTTTGGCACAGGCTCATGCTTTCCTCTTGTTCAGAGTGTATTTAAGATTGCCACAAAATTTAGGGTCTGGCTCCTAGGGTATTGTGACATGTTATGGTACATACTGACGACTGACTGACTGGCTGACACTCTCCTTCTCTCAGACATTCACATTACCCCCACCACCTCTAACTCTTCTTCTATATCATGTGTGCACATGGGGTTTTGGGGGTGCACTGGCTTGCGGAATCTCTGATTTTTATCAATATGCTTAAGGAACCAGATTCTGCTTTCAGATATCACCACACAATTCCCATTGATTTGAGGAAAAAGGGGATAAAAATCAATGAATTTGTAAAAATATAATTTTTTCATATAAATTAGTTTTTTTCCCAGTTTGTTATTTAAACAATGTTTTTCTTTATAAAAATAAACCTGCTTAAAAAGAGAGATGAATTTAATACAAAACATGTTGAGGGCTAAATTTCTTAAAATATTTTACTAAAATATAAATATGCTGAGTCCATGAGCCTCTATGAAAGATTCTGTGTATTTATCAAAGCAATAACATCTAGCTTTTGAGGTCAAGCTGTATAAATATGGCACAATAGGTTAGCCTAGGTACCTTTGGAGCAAATCTTTTTTTTAAAGAGACTTAGGAAAGTAGGAAGTTAAGCTCTAGCCCCTTTCGCTTATGCATACTTGAAATTTTTTCCAGGCTGACCTGAAATAATCCGTTTAATTTTCTGACTACAATTAATTCCTATGTTTAATACATCTTTTAGTTGTAAATGTAAGACGTGTTTTGATATGAGAAGTTTATGTATCCAAAACATTTAAGTATGTTTTGTTTAATAAATTTGATATGCTGTTTTTGGGGTTTAATTAAATTCCAGTTACTATTCTAATACAGTTTGACACAAATCATAAGCAACAAGTTAATTATCTGCTAAATAAACAGCATTTTCTAACATACTAAAATATACAATTAGTAAGAATCTGAAAAAGTTGAGATCTCTAATAGTTTAAATAAATGTATATATTTATAGTATACTCTCCTATATATAAATGCATATAGTTCTAATATAGTTTCCTTGGTAGTAAAAAGAAGTATCACATCTATGTAAAAGTTCTATTTAGTTGTAAATCAGCATGTTTAATGGTTATATCAATGAGAATGCACCCTTTCTTTAGAAAATAACTGACATACAAAAACAAAAGTTGATTAAAATGGACAATTGAAATTGAGGCTTTCCAACTTAGTGGTTTAAATAATAATCTAAATCTTCTGGATTTAAATCAATCCACCCATCTTAAGGGCATCATTTTCCAGCTACATCCCTGAAGAATAATTCATATGGGTTCTGGGCCAACAGCTAATAGACCCACCACACCATCTTGAAATGTACTGCTACAAGCTCCTCAGTCCACAGTAGCTGCTAGTACAACTACACACAATGCTACCAAATCAGCTAAATATTTGAATTTGAGGCTACAGTGTAAACAAATGCTGTGAGGTTGTTGCTTCAGAGAAACCCTAAGAAGAAACTCACCTTCAACCCCTGCATTTTTACATTGCATTAGGATTCACAGAGCATTTGCTTCTTACAAACAAAACAGGTCTGTGGTGTTCAGGGAACTGAATAATTTATTTATACTGAAAAAATCTTTAGAATTGTGACAGGTAAAGCATCTTATCGTATTGCCCCCAAAATGTTTTGATTAATAACAAATAATTTATTTTCCAGGCAACTAATGCATGTTCCATAGGTTTTATTTTATTTTTTCCTCCCACAGGAAGGGGAGGTGGTGATGAATGATCTAATGGAGTCATTTGTATGTTTGTATCATCTACACACTTTACCCTCTTCTCTTCTAAGGCCTGGTACCAGGCTTCACCTTCCAAACTGACCAGTGAGTGGGGTTGCTATGAAGACAATAAGGCCCTTCTTCCCACTATAAAAGAAGTCTTCCTTGACAGCACTCCTGGGCTCCAGCCTGTGTTTTATAGAGACATGCAAGAACTCATTTTTGGTTCTACTTTAGGAGGAAACAAAGATAAATGGTGCTGCACTTACTGAGTTCGGCGATGCTTCCCACCCGTGTAGCAAGCAAGGATTGCTCTATGGTCCTTAATTCGGACTGGCTAAACATCTGAACTTCGCCAGGTTTATTAGACCTTTGTTGGTCTTTGTGAAGGTTGAGACTTTCTGGCAGGCAAAGAACACCTAAAGTTAATAAGAGAGAAAGAGAAAAGAAAAGATCATTGTCATTTCAGTTACCATGAATAGCTTGCTGTAACAGTCACTCAGACCTTGCTTTGTACGTTTCAAGACAAGGTCCATATGTTTGGAGCTCAAAAGATAGCTATAGATCTTTATAAAACAAAAACATAACACACAATATTGTGGCTGAGTCAGATATTAAAAAAAATATCCCTCCTTAACTTTTCAGAGTATCATTAAGTCTCTCGTGGTCATTGTCCATTCTGGGGATTACATTTTAGAGATGAAGTCAACAGCATTCCAGAGAAATTAAGCAGGGCTCTATACAAATTATCCAAAAACAACTAAATTCAACAAAAAATTCTATTTGAAGAATTCTGTAGGTTAGTTAAAAAACCTATATATAGAAGGGCTAGTCTCTATAAAATAGTATAGGACCTTTCCATAAGAAACATTCCATTTCTAATTGCAATAATAATGGATAGTACAGTATCAAGATATCTACAATGGCATCTAGAAACTTATGGCATTTGTTCTGTAAATATAACGCCTGGCTGTTAAAATGTTTTAGAGTTTGAACCTTTGCCCATAATTCAGAAGAAGCATGAATAGTTTAATGAATGCACTTTCTCTGGGGTGAATAAAGCCATTGTACCATCCTAGCAAATGGACTAACTCTGATATTTATTCGGATACAAACAGTAACATTCCAACAGCATAATTAATCACTCGATTAAAAGGCCCTAATACCCAATCTCAAACCACAGACGTTAGTGACATCCAAGTGTTTTTAAGGCAGAAGAAATTCTCCCTCTATTGATGTTTGTGAATAGTGGACCATGGCCATGTTGCTGACACGATCACATTACATAAGGCAGATACCCCCTTGGCATAGCCAGATGCGGCTTCAAGGAATCACGTCAACTTAAGTCATTGAAGTCAATGGAGTTGCAATTGCTTATGCCATGGATTAATGTAGACGTGGACCTATATTTACCTGTGCAATCTGCAAAGCTTTGATGCTCTGTGGTAAAAAGGCAGAGGGTGAAAAAATATGGACAAAAATTGAATTTGGGGTTTTCTCGGTGGGGGGAGGAGTTGTGCTTCTCAAAGGTGCAGGACTGACAACCCTACAGCCCAAACAGACATTGCAAAATAAGTACAGCAACAGGCACAACTCCTTGCCCCCCTAGTCCGCCAATGTAACCCAATGTTTTTCTTGAAGAAGAGGGAATATTCAGTTTTTCTGTCCCACACCAATTAGATACATGGCCTCTCTCCAATGTGAATGCTGCTAATCTAGCCAATGAACATCAACTCAGGAGCTATTTGTCAAGTGGCTACCTCTAGGACTCTTAAACAACAAACTAATTTCACAAAGACTACCAAACAGCCATTCGAGGATAATAATTTTTGGCTATTGTGGACACGAGTGGAAGTCAAGATAGTGATCCAGACAGGAAAGACTCCATGAAAATATGCTTAAAAGACAACTAAACGAACAGTATAAAAATCCTCCTGTTCCAGACTCTCTAGTTTTTCCTGAGCAGAGCTAGGAAGGATCCACTGTAGAGATGTCTAATACATACCTTCAATCTAGTGCTGGATTCTGGCAAGAGGAACCTATGCAAGAGGGCTTTAAACTAGCCCACAATGGAGTAAGGAGATAGGGAGAAATCCTGGTTCCACTGAAGTCAATGGCAAAACTCCTAATATGAATGGGGCAGAATTTCACCCATAGTTCCCAGAAACACAAATAAACCATATTATGAGGTATGGAAAAGGATAAAATACCAAACTGGGATTCAGGAAGCACAATCAGAAAAGTAAACTTATTGAATGAGAGCAGGAGAAACCAATAGAGGAAGGAAAAGACTAGAGATAACATTGAATTGAAGGTCCTGTCTACACTGGCTTTAAAACAGAGTTTAAATACATTTTAAATTCAGTTACAGAGAACCAGTGTTCAGACAACATCAATCCAAACCTGATGCTCAAAAAATATGTGTTATAGTAGTCTGTTTAAACATAGGGATAGCGAGCATGGCTCTCATCCTGGTGTTGTCCAGGCTATGATGAGACCATACTCAGGAGTGGAATGTTATAACAGAAGCGTATGACTTATTTAGAAGAGCAAAGTGAAGAAGGAGTGAGACATCCGAAGCAAGCATGGGGGAAATGGAGAGAATTAAAGAGAGGAGACAAAATAAACCACATATGATAAAGTCTACTTTAAAAATCCTTTTGTGATTGTCTTATTTATCTATATATACTAATCAGCATTTATATCCTGTAGATGCTGAAGGCTTTGAGAAACACAGCTTTGCTTTTTAAAATGCAAAACTGCCTGAACATTTTAATATGTATTCTCTCTAGTAAATCATTTCCATTTATTGAGCATATAGTCTGCAGTCTTAATGAAGGTATTTATAATTATAAAAGCAAATTTTGGGGAAAAAATCCTGCTAAAAAGGTGTATAATCTGTATTTAAAGGATAATATAGTCCATTAGCTTTTGAAAAAGCCAACCAGCACAAACAAATATGAGTGTGAACAAATCTTGTGGCATCTTCAAAAATATCTGATAAAGTATCAGAACTGTCAACAACTTTAAAGAGAAAATAATGTCATACACTGATTCTTTTTCTTCAGAGAAAACCTACATACATTAAATTAGGTGAGGGAAAAAATGTTGGTTTAAATTAGCTACACAAAGAAGATTGAAATGGATTTTTAAATTATATTATACACACAAGGAAGTGTTGTTGAGCAATTAAAGGAAAGGACGAGGAAGCAGGGATATTACTCTTAACTCCATACCTGGCTTGCTTTGTGACCTTGGTCAACTCATTTAACCTCTCTCTGCCACAATTTCCTTGTAAAATCCTTATTCATTATTTGATCTAATATATCAATGCCTGGAAAACATTGAAGCAAAATGCAGGACAATGTAGCACTTTAAAGACTAACAAGATGGTTTATTAGATGATGAGCTTTCGTGGGCCAGACCCACTTCCTGAGATCAAATAGTGGAAGAAAATAGTCACAACATTTTGGAAAACATTGAGATTCTTGGGGCAATACAATAGAAAAACAAAATTTAGTGCTGAAAGATTTAGTTAGTTATAAGGCATATGGTGCCAGAAAGCTCTACTTTGGTTTGAGACTAGCCAAGATATGCAAAAGACAGATATTGAATATTTACATTGCCAATTTAGGAACTGAAACTGACCACTGTAGGTGACATATGGACTGGATAGTAACCCTCTGCACCTGGGGACCCACAAAACAGGCAGTAGGAGAGAGTAGAGGAGGTCGGAAGAAGCAGGGCAACTGCCATACACTCCAATATGCTTTCCAAGCAGAACAGTCCTGTGAGGTTGCACCAGAAACACCAGTAGGGGAATTTTTATGTAGACACTGCTGAGAGTGAAAACAGCTGTTCTGTTCTGGGGAACGGGGGAGCCATACAGATGTCTTTCTGCCTTTCCTGTGGGTATCCCAAGATACATATGAATCTCAGGACTCCTGTGGAATACCGAGGCTGAATCCCCTGCCCATTACTCAGGGCCAGAGTGAGGTGTGTGCAGTCAGTTCCCCCATACATGGCCCTGTGCTTTATGATTAAAAGTTCAAGTTATTTAAAAACACATGTGTAAATACATTTGTTTTGTAGAAGTAAAATGTTCCTTATGATATATACAAATAAGGTCAAAATATGTACATCCATTTTAAACCAAGCACCATAACAAAGTCCACAGTGTGCATGTTCGAAGGAAAATATGCTCATGCGTCATGTACAATGGGCTGTCATTTTGACAATTTGGAGTGTGTTAATGTGATGGAATGTGGTGTTAGTTAAAGTTTTATAGTGAATTTGGATTTGTTTTGTCTTTTTTTGTGCCACCTGCAGGTAGATGTGTGTGTGTGTGTGTGCGCGCGCATGCGCATGCATACGTGCTGTATGTGTATCCCTTCAAATATCACACTGGCCCTGACATTATAGAGAAAGGGGCTTCATTTCACACACACATTAATATAATAAAGTCATATTTCCACAATCCCCTACCTATGAAAACAGACATTTCATTCCATTTTGTTGAGCAAGCATCAGAATTCTCAGACATCTTTAACAGAAATTTCCATTCATCTCATATACCTATGCAAGCACATTATATGTGGAGCATTGGCAGATTGCATGCAGTGTAATTACAAGTGTGTCAGTCCCAGGATATTAGAGACACAAGGTAGGTGAGAATCTTTTACTGGACCAACTTCTGTTCGTGAGAGAGGCAAGCTTTCAACATACACTGAGCCCTTCTGGGAAACTGTTAGTTTTACTGTTCAACATAAATCTAGTATGTATGCACAAAGTGCATTTTGTAAACACTTCTAATTTTACCACATCAAATCTGATTTTCACCTGCTTATTGAAAGGCAAATTTATGACCTACATACTACAAATATACCGGCTTTCAAGTTTCAATCATTTTTCCTAGGAGTTGCTTAAAAAAAAGTCATCACAAAAACGTGACATTATTTGACAGGCGGTGTCTGGTGCAGTGAAGCAAAGATTGGTATAATTTTCACTCTCTGTTAATGGCACAAGACTAGAGAAACTGAGAATAGAAACTGCATGCAATTTCTTGGTGTAAGAGTACCAGAAAAACATTGATGAACCCAAGGGAATTTAGAGAAGGAAGCAAAGTGGTTAAAAGGCTGCAGGCATTAGTGTTTTCACAAAGATTACAACCTTCCAGTATATAACCTGGTAACCTAGCTACACATACTAGAAGAGTATAAACATAAAAGAGGGACAGAAATGTTTAGAATGGTCCTCATCAGTATAAATATGAGTAATAATTTGAAACCACACAAGGACAATTGAAGTTAAACATTTCCTAACAATAAGCTCCAAGATCTGTGACTTAGTGGAATTTCTGTTGCTTGAGTCATTCAGATTACAAAGAATATCACAATGATTTGTTATTTTAGGGAAAAATCCTGTGAGCTGCTGTTAGGAGGACTAGATGATTTAATAGGTTTTTAGATGTGTAATTTCATTCATTCATTCATTCATTACTATCAATCCCCTAGGATAATGGACCATATCAGGTGATTTCCTGTTTAGTCCTGATGTGTGTGAAGCAGAAAAAACAACTATGCTGAATCTGATAAGGCATGTTTCCTAAACAAGTAAATATAAAAAGTCTGGTCTGCCTCTGTTTAATCAGCAACTAATGAAGCATAACTTGGGAAGCACATGTTACATTCCCTTCTTTGTGAACTTTAGTAAAGCATTTGATACAGTTTCGCATGACCTTCTTAAAAATAAGCTTGAGAAATACAGCCTAGACGGGGCCACTGCATGGTAGGTACATAACTGGTTGGATACCTGTTCCCAGAGAGTAATCATCAGTGGTTCACAGTCATGTTGAAAGGGCATAACGAGTGAGATTCCACAGGGATCAAGGCACATTATGGTTCCCAATTTTGGATGGATGGATGGAGGTTTCATTACATGGCATAATATTTAATTGAAGATTAATCTTTAATTCCTGGAGACTCCAGCCCAATCCTGGGGTTGGCAATCCTAGGACACACTTACAGATATTCAAACAGCTAACACTTTTGAACTTATGAAGACAGGTCTAAAGGATAGACTGGGAGGTAACAAGACAGTTGTGGAAAAGTAGAGCCTTATTATGTAACTTATCAAGCATATTATACATTCACCAAGGTGCTATATAAAGTACTACAGGCATCACACAACAATAAAAGTAAAGAATTAACACAAAATGTTTCATTCCCACTTTAAAAATATTGAGTCATTGGTACTAGAATTTTGTGGAAGGGACTTCCACACTTGAAATCAGATGTGCAAGAGCATTGTACCTACACTTTGCAGTGACAGAAAAGCAAGTTATAGCCCCCAATTCAGAAAAACACTGGGATTCAGGGAGGGCTGTTAGGCAGGTAACTTTAAGCTTTGAAGTCTATGGGAATTACGTACAGTACATGCTTAATCTAAAGCATACGCCTCTGTGCTTATGTGAATTGGGCAGCACATAGCATCCTGAATCTAAAAGACAAAAACCACACATATAAGGACCAAAAAAAAAAAAAAAAAAAAAAACCACACCCTGTAAAATTGTTACATAACATAGTGCTTAAAGGGTGAAATCTTAGCTGAGCTGTACTGATGTCACTGATAAGAGTCTCACTGACTTCAATAGGGCCAGAATTTTAACCCCCCTTACTGATCAGAATTCTAGGTGATTCTGAGACTTGTGCTGAGACCTGTGATTAAAGGCAGGGTATTGAGCCAGAAAATAAACCAAAATTTCACCCCCAACTGTCTGAAAAGGTGAATATCAGCTCTGTTCACTACTCTGCCCTTCCCAAACAAGTCTATAAAATTAAGATGACCTGACCTGACTGTTAAGATTCACACTTACTGAAATTTAAGAAATATAACATTTGTAGAAACATACCGAGATCATTATTTGCCTTAAGGTAAGACTACTTTACAGAGCTGTACCTTTGTGGCTCAGAGGTGTGAAAAAACACCCCCTACAGTGCAGCAAATTGTAACTCTGTAAAGCACCTGCATGAACCAGGCAACAGCATTGGGAACCACACTCCCAGCACTGTTAACTCCTCCCCTCATAATGGAGGTGGTTTACACAGAGCGCTGAGAGAGCTCTCTCTCACTCGTGCCATGGCCACACTTTAAACTGAAAGTGCTGCTGCAGATGCGCTTTAAACTTTTTACTGTAGACAAAATTTTAAAGCGATATTGTCTAGTGTGCATTCACTTACCATCGGGATGAGCTCACTATAAATACTCAGGGCAGATCTGGTTGATCCAAGTGATACATTCTATTTCTGAAAGGATTTCTGTAAAATCCTAGGATTCTCAAATCCCAAATCAACCCATTAGCAATTGATCTACCAATAACTGGTGGCAGATTGTGCATTAAAGTGCCTGCTTCTAGCTCAGTGAAGTTCCTCATTTGAGGAAGAGTGTTTTTAAATCCAGTGGCAATTTTCATTTGCAAATGATTTAGCTCAGGTCTTTAATGGTAGCACCAACTATGGGTATTGCTGTAGTTAGACTCCAATTCAGCCACCTACTTAAGCATATTCTCTTCCTTAAACACATGGTTAGGTAGACTAGGATTTTCTCTAAGGAGATAAATACTGTTAAAAATTCTGATTGGCTTAAGCAGAAATCACTTGTTAATATCATGAATGTGTTGGTCCATGCCTCTAATAAGGTTAGCTTAAATTAATCAGTTCTGTCCTTCCCAGTTAGTGTCAGCCCATAGCTGGCAGAATCCTTACACCTCAGAGTCATAGAGAGAAGGCCAGAACCACCAGATCACCTAGTCTGATTTCCTGTATATCACAGGGCACCAGCACTATCTAGCACCCATACCCTAAAGCCAGCAACCAAAATTAGAACAAAGAATTAGATTCCACAAGAGACTCATCTATTGTGCCACAGGCAGGGACAAGGCATACCAATGCCTGAGGCCTCTGTAATAGCCGTGAATTGATTAACTAAGAAATACCCATATTCTCCTGATGTAACCTCTCACATTTGACCTCGGGGGAAAATTCCCAAAGAGATCAGACCAGACAGTCAAACACCGTATGCAACCACTGAATAAAAATGTATAAGAAAGAGAAGCTTCATAGCATCTCTAGGAGTATTTCAGACTCGGGCATCAAAAAGTGGTTAACCAAAACCTCATTTTTACAAAACGACTTAAATGCAACAGAGTAGGTTAAAAAAAACCCCAAGTATGTATAACAATACAACAAAATATTACTGTGCTATATATATATTTGCCAATTTAATGGCTACCAACGTAACTGATTTTTTTAAAACAATTTATCTTGTTCTCTTTGATCCTTTCAGTTTCCTTGCAAAGTTTTATTTCTAAATTTGTGATTTTACAAGAAACAAAGATGCAATTTTATTCTTCAAAAAAGGTAATTATTTTCTGAAAATTGTACCAGCCATTTTTTCCAGATAGTAAAAGGTTGCACTTAATATATTACTTTTGCAAAAGTAAAAGGTTAAATCTGGTTATATACAAATATATAGCCAGATTTGATCTTCTACCTTATATTGGTAAAGCCAAATTGACCTTTTCACACTCATCTCTTTCTGTGTACGTTACACTCAACCTTCCCCTCCCCCCGCAACCCCACTCCCAACTACAGGCAGTCCCCGAGTTACATGGATCCGACTTACATCGGATCCCTACTTACAAACGGGGTGAGGCAACCCTGCACTAGCTGCTTCCCCCCAGCAGACCAGGGAGACATGAAGCTAGCGCCGCCCCCCCTTCACCCCCCCAAGCAGACCAGGGAGACAAGGAGCGGCTTTTCTCAGCAGACACCTCAGCTTGAGAATAAAGGACTGAGGGAAGTGAGGTGTGGGAGAATAAAACTGAGCTCTGGAGAAATGTTTGGCTAGAGTTTCCCCTACACTATATACCAGTTCTGACTTACATACAAATTCAACTTAAGAACAAACCTACAGTCCCTATCCTGTACGTAACCCAGGGACTGCCTGTATATCCAAAAAACATTAAGCTTGCCAATACTCAAAAGTTAGGAAATGCTAGAGTACCATTAATTAAACCCTCTTCTCCATATGCATTGTGATACAGTCTTTACTTAGTAGTACTATGTAAAAATAGTTTGTGGTCATCTGTCTCATTCAGTGCATAGACATTTCTCAAATAAAGAACAGCTATTCAATATTATGTTTTCTCCTCACTCTTCAATGGGTGGCCCTGGGGCCTTATTTACTGCACAATGTTCAAACCTTGTTCTGAAGTCAGAAGTACAGTACTAATTTTCTCATGGGCTTTTCTATAGAGCTCATCACCAAAGTATCTGAGTGCTTCATAAACAGTTTTTTTCCCAACATTATTTCTGGGAGATGAGTGGTGTTATCCCTCGTTTAAAGATGGGGAACTGAGGCACAAAGAAATTAAGGTAGAAAGTTACCACTAATTTTCAGTGTGCAATTTCAGACCTCTAAGTCCTGATTTTTTTAGAGTACAAGTACTGCCTACCTAGCTTATGGCACGCACACCCACACACACACACCCTCTTCTCCCCTCCCCTCCATCAGCTTCTGCTAAAATTGCAAAGTGCTCAGCAATTCTGCAAATCAGACCTCAGATTTCAATACACAGGAAATGAGAAAACACACAATTTGTGATCAGCTGTGAAAAGTCTGGTATAAATAAGTAATTGGACTAGAATCACCTAGGAGCTCTGTAGCCAATGCAGGGGTAGAATCCAATTCTCATGAGGATACTTGTCCCCATCTACTTTTCCTTCCTCCCTCTGTCTGGCTCTTGTCTCCTCTGCATTCCAGCTAGAGGACTTCCTCCTCTAGGCTGCCTGGATCCAGGAGGTAGAGCCAGTGAAAGCACAGGAGAGATAAGATCTCTCTCTTCTCAATTCCAGGGCGGGACTCCCAGCATGGCCTAGAGTAGCCATGGAAGGTGAAGCCCAGCTTTGTCTCTGTAGCCCTAGGCTGGAACATGGTCCATTGCTCTTTAGGGATGCCCTGTGCACATTCAAATCACACACAGGAGTTGTGAGGAGATGAAGCATGTTCAGTATGCATAAAGCCTTCTGATAATATACTTAGTGCTAAAAAGTCTCTACTCCGCGTATGCAAACAGATTCGTCTGGAAAAATTTGGGCAGTTTTTCACAGGAACAGAAAAAAGTACATCTGTGACACAAAGACCACTCCCCCCACCATAGCTTCAAAGCATATGGGGAGGGAGATGTGCTAGAACTTCTCAAATAAAAGTTGCCAGGACTTTTTTAAATATTGCAAAATAACATATTGGTTCCCTAGCCTTGCTCTTGGAAATGACTGAATCATTGAGGCAGATGCCCCAGAATGGGAAATGTCAGTCAAACTTAAATCATTTGGGAGAAGTTATAAGAACTGCAAACAGGGCTTTAGAATGGGAAGTGTCAGGCAACCCGATTAAGAAACAGTGCTACCATCTGTGCCTAAAAGTGCATATAGAAAAAAATCCCATTGGATTTTGAATTGTTTTGTTAAGCATGGGAAAGGTCCGGTGAACCACCCTCAGAATCCAATTCAAATGAAAGTTTATACTGTAATTCTAAAAAGTTACTTATACTAGGTAACAATAAAAAAAATCAGCAAGCTGATTATTGAAAATAAAAGAAGAGAGACATTAAAGGGAGACTAAAATCAAAACCTCAGATACAGAGCTCCTAACTTACGGAATGACCCTTGTTTAAACTTTTCTAAAGGTAATTTTACATGAGATACATATATAATCTGTTTCCTCCTTCTTGAGGGTCAGAATAGATCTCCCAGTTAGTCACCAGTTTCTTAGAATCTTGTCCTGGGTGGTATTCAGTCTGTGATACCTTTTGCTGATTTCACCAGGAGAAAAAAAAACCAAAAACATTTTCCTGTCACTTTGTTCGCTGTCTCATTCAAGAAGGGTACCTTATCTCAGGAGCATGAGAAGCTCTCTCATTGTTCAGTGGCACTTCTAATGTCATGATGGATATATGGCAAACCTTTTGGTCTGAACAAAATCTTATGCTTACAGCTTGGAGCTAACCAACCCTAAGATCTGGCTTGGAACTCTCTCTCTGAGATAAGCATTACCTGTTTCTATAATTAAAACTGTACTTATTCCATATATATGCTCTGTGATGGGAATAAGAAACTGGTGTCTATTCTACATTTTTTAGTGGCAATAACTCTAAAGTATAGGGAACTATAAAAACTATAAGAGTATGAAGGTTAGAGGACAAGGGTTCAAAAAGGATTAATTTTCTCTCAGTTGGAAACCCCACAGAAGACTTAATTGCAATGCATAACAAAGTGACAAAAATCTGAGCAAATTTAAATTGTGCCAACTAAACGTCATGGGGAAAATGAATCAATTATGGGGTTCATTTTTACTTCTCAAACAAAAAGTCCTAAGTAATTATTATGTATTTCTTTCCGTGAAAATTCAGAGTTTCCCAATCTAAATCAAGCTTGCAAATTCATGGGCTCCAGTGCTGGTAGAACACTTCTTTTGACCTTGGAGAAAAAAAATGCATCATAATGGTCCAACAACTATCTTTGAGCTTAATTAAGAAAGTAACCCCTTCAAATTGTTCCAACAATACACTTTATATTATTTAGAATTAATTTGAAATTAAACTAATTTTTCTTCTGCTCAGAATTCTCCAGAGTGCGCCTATGTTGGGGAACTATAACTTTCCATTAATTTTTAACATTTACCCAGAAATACTGAATCTGGATTGTGTTACATAACTTGGACTGGGTTTATACGATTTGTGGCTGATGGAGTCTGTGACGGAGCACTCCATCTCCACACTGTAGATCAGCCTGTGGGCGAGGCCCAGCTGGCTGAGAGCGCCCCTCCCCCATGGCCTTGCCAGGCATGCTCCCTGGTGAGCAGCACTATAAAAGGACAGCTCAGTCTGGGCTGACCACTGAAGGGGAAGGACTAGGGTTGCCAGGTATCCTGTATTAGCCCGGACAGTCCAGTACTTGCTTTTTCTGTCTGGTAAAAAACCCCAGAAAATACTGGACATGTAAAACGTCCGGTATTTTCTGTTTCTCGGACAGAAGGCCACTGAGGATAGTCTTCCCCTGTCGTGTCTGGTGGGGGCAGGGGTAGCATGGGGATTTAAAGGCTCAGTAACTTTTTTTTGTGTGTTTGTTTTTTTGCTCAACCAATTTTTTCCCTGCCATGTTCAGTATTTTTTGTGAAACTATCTGGCAGCTCTAGGAAGGGCCTGTAGAGACAGCTCCAGAGTCAGAGGAGCCCATGCAGTCTGAACCAACACTGCAGCCACTACAACTCCAGCAGCGACCACCGCAGCCACAGAGACAGCCCCGGCCCCGGAAACAAGGGAGAGGTACGGCGGTGGAGAGACTCAAGGAGGTAGGAAGCAGCCCAAGGTGGGGAATTGCAGTCCCTGAGTGCTCAGCAGGTTGAGGGGAGAAACGCCTGGTTGAGCAAGCAGTGGCCCGAGCCACTGCTAAGAGGGCCCTGGGCTGGAACCTGGTGAAGTGGGAGGGCGCAGGTCCCCCTATCCCTCTCTCTGAAGTGCCCCGGAGAAGAGGAAGGCCCAGAAGCCTATGAACTAGGCTGCAGGGCTGCACGTACCCCAAGAGGGGAGCCTGATAAGGATAGGGTTGCCAGATGGTTTAACAACAAATACCAAACAACACCCCCCCTCCCCTGCAAAAAAACCAAAAACAAACCCCACTGGGAAAAAATTCTGTTGAGGAAAAAAAAGGGGGGGAGACCAAAGTCGTTAAGCAAAAGTTGCACCACTCTGACCAGTTTGGAACTGCACATTAATCGTCAATGCACCCACCTCTCCCCCTGAGCCAGGCTTCCCAGTCTCCCCATACCAATGCACTCCCCCCCGCCTCAAAGCCAGACTCCCCTAGTACCTCCCCATGCCAATACACTCCCCCCCGCCTCAGACCCAGGCCCCCCCAGCATCCTCCCCATCCCAATACACTCCCCCCCGCCTCAGATCCAGCCCCCCCAGCATCCTCCCCATCCCAATACACTCCCCCCCTGAGGTAGGCACGGAAGAACAATCTTACTTTTAAAGTGTCTGCTCCTGCCGCCCAGCCTGGCTGCCGGCTCGCAGTGTAGAGAGAGGGAGGCATCACGTGGCCAGCTCCTGGTCTCTCCTGGTCACGTGAGCCAGAGCAGCGTGTGCTCCGCTCTCACCCCAGCCCGGTGCCCCCCTAGTGTGGCGCCCAGCAAGTGTCCTCTCTTGCCCCCCTTTGTAACTTTGCTAGGACTCTGCTGCACTCAATACTCCCCTGTCCCCGCCAGATGCGGCAGGGGAAAATTGTCCCTGCTGGGCTTCTGTCCCAGGGAAACAGGAAATACCGGACACTGCACGTGTCAACTATTTCATGTTGTTTTAACCAGACGGAGCCCACAAATACCGGACTGTCTGGATGAAAACCGGACACCTGGCAACCCTAGATAAGGACTAGGCCTCAGGGCCATATTCACCCCGATAGGGGAAAACTGCCAGGACTAGGCCTCAGGGCTGTAGTTACCCCAATAGGGGAGCACGTTGGAGACTGAGCCCCCAGGCAGTATTGACCTGGACAAGGTGTGTGGGGGGGCGTGTCTGAGACCAGATGCCGGCCATTGGGCCACTCAGACCCTGACAGGAGGACTCGCGAGGGTATTTTGGCAGAAGGACCCCGCGCAAGGAGGCAGCGCCCCTCGACAGTATCACAGATGGATGCCTGCTGCACCACAAAGTACTGACGCCGCATTCTGCATGGAATGACAGTGACTACAGTACATGAACAACATAATGGTGGTTGTTCCTCAGAATCAGCAACCAAACAGACCATGCCTGTATTATGATGTGAAGTCCCCTTTATTTAGTTAGTTATGGCCTCAAGACTCCCCCAGTAACAGATGTAAATTCATCTCTTACTAACAGAGCTCTGTTTATGTGCCTTTCATTCAGATGTTCATGTACAGTGAACTAGGCAGTGCCAGGAACATCCGTGTTTCACATTCTTTAGAGACGGGCCTCTGAAATGACCAATCTTACAGTTCCAGATACGTTAGCGATTAACAGACTAACAAGTAAATCAATACAATCCCCATGGTTTTGTTCTTTTTAGACTTCATTTCATCATATTCAGGGACAGAAATATACTACAGCTCTGACTGAAGTGTAATTAGTGAGAAGAGATAAACTGTTCATTAGCACAAGAAGTGATACAATCTTCTCCTGTATCATTATAAAAGTAAAACAGAGATAATAAAATTCCACTTTGTATCTGGCCCAGCCTCTGGCCCATAAGATAGCAAAATATGTTTCTTCTGAGCCAAATTCATAAAGTTACCTATGTTCTTAGCAGAACAGGTATGAATTCAAGCATGTGTCTAAATGGTTTGCTGCAGTGGTGCCTTAGAAAGGCACTGCTAGCTTTTAAAGTACTAGAAATTCTTTCTGGTGCTTCCCAGGGTTCTGGAATGGCATTACATCACACTACAATGAACACTATAACCCAAATTGAAATGTTTCTCTCCAGCCACCAATGTGACAACTATGAGTCTGTGCTTAATTGAGTGAACCGATCTTAGTTTGGACCTGGAAATTGATATTTCAGGTATTAAGGACACATAGCTAAGGGCGGAATCCCTCAAACTTCTTACTATACTTGGCTGGTAGTTTCCCCAGGTTATTTTCATCCTTGTCCAAAAACTATTGGCAAAGCTAGTGGTATTCATTGTTATTTTTAGGTGCACCCTGAGCACATCTGGGATTGACATATTTCACACAGCTTTTTTTTTTTATTTACTTGCTTCATATTTTCTTCACCCACTGTAGCATTTCAGAGACAGCTAATATAGGCTCTGGAGTTAAGCCTCCTTCCTAATAATCTATATTTAGTTTATGGAGACTCTCACCTACAATTACTGACTTAGGGCATCAGTACGGACATAAAAATGGGACCATAACGACTACCAGAAACAGAGGCTGAACAAATGTATAGCACTTTCACCTCACATGATTCAAAGGGATAGTGGATAAGAAACTTGAAGGGGGAGAGTGACCATTTATTCTGGAGTAAGACGTACTTCTGCCCCAAAAGTCCCACAAAAAATTAAAACCCTCACCTTGAAAACACTGTAGTTCTCACAAACACAAAAATGGAGATTAAGGTTTTAACTTTATTTATATCCCCCATAAAACATTACAGGTTACCCAAATCTACATTTAAGGTGTCACCAAATCATCTGAACTCTGCCCCCAGGGTGCTACTATGGGGACAACTAGAAAATATGAAGGAACTTTGTCTTATCCTTCAGTACGAGGCTAAGGAGATGAGTTGAATATTGGACTTGCCTACGGCGAGACAGTGATCCAGGATAGGGAGAATGGATTGCGAAAGTGTTGTGGTGGAGAGGAGGGGGAGAAATGATCAGTTTTATGGCTTGAGAGATGGCAGCCTAACAATATGCTGAGGGATTTAGTCCACACTGACTCAGAAAAGAGGGTACTACCTACTCAACCCACAAAACACACTTCTTGCAGCACTTGGGAGAAAGAACTGATTTTTCAAGCCCTACATGAATTATTTGAATGTATGTGAAGTACATGCTTATGTTATCTGATTTACCAAGTCATTTGCAGAGGAATAAAATTCTGGACTGTACAAAACATGGGGGAAGTAAAGGGAAAATGCAACTAATAGAGGTAATGCTTGAGGAGCAAAGAAGAAATGTGGATAAAACGCTGTCGAAAGTTTTTAGAACATGGCAAATATACAGGATGAACTAGAGGTTTTCATGCCTGAGTGCATTTATGATTAACATGGTAATACAAAGGTGCATAATTGAAGTGCCAGCATAAGGAGAAATATGATTTAGAAAGGAAAGATAAGGAGGTGATGTACTGCTTTCTATCAAAAGTATGTACACAATTCATTCAAGCAGATGTGGATAGGGGAAATAGTGAAAACATATGGGATAAGAGGAAGGAGGGGGAATATTCCTCGGACACACCCATCCTCTGCACATTTAGGGAAGAAATGGGATTGTGGGTGAGGACACAATGGAGCTAATGTTGTGGTCTTGTTAGTGTTTAGTGAGTTTGTGTAGCAGTGTGGCATATGGGCACATCTATAAGATGAATGTCACAGTTGGATATTGAAATAAATCTGGTTTTAATTATGTATAGGACCTTGAATCAAGCTAGGTGCTACTAAAGATAAACAAACCAATATGGAACACGAGAGGGTGGGGGAGCTTTAGAGCACCCAGTGCTGGAGCAGTGAAAGATGAAGTATTTTTAAGACAGCTATTAAGAATGTCACAATATAAATAATTTATAAAAGGGAACTTTAACTATGAAAATATTGTACAAAATTGATAAAACATGAAGCACGTGGTCAGAGAAGCTTTTAGACCAAGTGGAATTATGAACACTTTTGTTACCTCTCAGTTGGGGCCACAGCGCTACAATATACCTCAGGCATGGAATCGTCAGCGCCTAGGAAATTGCAGATAGGACAGAACACTTCAGGGCATCTACTCAGCAACAGAGGCTACTGCAAGCTCACTTCTGTCCTCCACTCTCCACACTGGCTTCCCATAGAGGATCAAGTCCAAATGCTCTGTCCTTATATTTAAAATGCTTCATGTACTGGGCCCAGGAGATCATTCTAAAAGATCGCCTAAGGTCTGAGGAGAAAGAGTATGGCTGACAACTACTCTCCTTTGGCACAATGGAACTCTCTACAATAGGGGCAAAGCTTGTCTGTCAGAAATGGAAATTTCTCAGGAGCCAGGCAGACTGTGGAATGATTTGCTCCCAAAACTGTGGGCCACCACAAGCATAATCTCTTTCCATTCCATGTGCAAGGCGCACTCTTTTGACAGTTCCTTCTCACAAATATACATAAGTGGTTTATATTTAAGCAAACAAAAATCCCTCCAAAAACAAGGGACTTTCACTGCATCACTCTTCTCTTCTTGGGAAAAAGAGAGAAGAACACTAACATCTGTCATGTGAAGTTATGTTGCTTAATGCACAGCTGGAAGGTGACCAGACACCAAAGTTATGAGAGCAGTATTAGTATCTCCACCCTCAGTTCAATGACCCAGGAATTGCTGACAAAGATGATACTGGACATCACTGAGGCGGAGAAGGTATTCAGTAGGATCTGGCTTGTTCGGAGATTCAGGATTTCCTGAATGACCAGCTAATGGCCATCCAGAGTCATCTTGAACATCAGACCTGGCCCACTGCCCTGGCAAATGAGTCAGGGATACCATCAGAACTGTGGCCATGGAGACATACTTGGAGATTTTTAGGGTGGAGATGCAGACACTCACAGTGCTCCTTCCATGCAGACGGGCCGGTTGAAGGGGTGTGGGCCCCCACATACTGAATCTTGCCGGGTCCATTGGGAGGATGAATGTGAGACTAGCTGATTAACTGAGACATCTGGGAAATTAAACCTCCTGGTGGGCCCAGCTGTTTCATAGTCACTGGTCCTGGAATAACACCTGATATTTGGATAGGGATAGGAAATCAGTGGATGCTTTGGCCGTTAGAACCCCCACAGCTTCAGTGCATATGAAAGCTGGGACCAGAGGAAGTTTTCACTGTGCATGACAGCATTTGTTGGGAAGGTACGGAACAAGGATATACCCTAACAGGACATCTGCTCTTTCAAGCCAATAATAGCTGTGTACATGTTAACACCACCACCTTACAAGACATACACTTCCATCTAACCACTGTAAATGGGAAATCATATCATTTACTGGCCTGAAGACAAGGTCCTTCAAACAACCCTTAGATTCCAAATACCTTTTGACTGGACTGCCCTAATACCCGACCGATTCCAGAATTTACTTTCACTTATAGCAGAGGTCCAGAAAATCTCTGAATTACAAGGTCAAATTCATGTTCTCCAGAATATCTATCAAATTGAGGCGCATGCTTTCCACACGGTCTATAGAACATCCCTCCTGTGTACTAATTATGATGTATCATGTTATGTAACTAAGGCTATGAAGCAACCCCATTACAGAATTATTGTGGGTATTAATGATTGTATTGCTTTTGCTTATTGTAGGATTAGTTTATTGTTGTTACAAAGGATGTACTAATGGAAATAGCTTTCATGTTCATACTAATCATGTATTACCGTGACAACCAATCAATACCTGTGGGGTCAATCCTCTCGATGTTAAAACAGAAATACAATGCTTAATGAATACAGAGGTTTGAAGGACTAGTTGTGCCAAACGCACAAAAGGGGGGAATGAGGAAGCAGGACTAGGGGAGAGGGGATTTGTGTGGCCATTTCAGGGTTTGTAAGTATCAAAGCAAGAGTCTGGTTCACTCTGACTCTTGCTAACGCGAGAGCTAGGAGAGCTATGTTCGCCTCTCTGCCTCACTCTCTAAGATAAGAATGGAATGCTGACCTCAGTGAGAACCTTGAAGATAAGACAGCATCTGATGGGAATTGAGTGGGCAGGGAAGTAATTGTTTGATGTTATATGTAACGGAAAGGTATGTATATTGGGTTTTAATTGTTTTGTATTTGAAGAGCCGCTTATGCTGTCTTCCCTTGCAATATTGCTCGAATAAATTGCCTCTGGCTACTTGTTGCTTAACACAATGCAGAGTGAAGGCTTGTTTTCTTCCACAGTACTTATAGTGGATAGTTCCTGTTTTATAATAGGATGGAAGAATTGAAAAAGAGGAGGTTCTGCAAACCCAGATCAGAATACCTGGTTGAAAAAGATTACAGAGATCGGTAGTCAGATCTTCAGGAAGCGGCAAATTAGCATAGCTCATTAACATTTTTGAAGGCCAGCTCTCCAGCTTTCATTAGCTTCAGAGAGAGTCACACCGGCTGTGATCTTGAACCATTGAAATAAATGGCAATTTTGTCATTACCTTGAATGGTACAGAATCAAGTCCTTGCTGCCTGGAGCTGGAAGCTCCAGCAAAAATGAAACTGCTTGATATCTGAAACTGGCTTGTCGATGATACTGATGAGATGGCTGGCTCTGGAGACATTGTTTCAGGGACAGCTCCCTATTTGTGTTCTATGTTTTCAAATTTTTTTCATATTTACTTGCTTCTGCAGGTTTACTTTGGCGTCCAATCAAATTACCATGGGACTTATTCTATAATTGCATGCATTTTACCCTGGTTGAGAGAACTGGATGATAGAGAAGATAGCACTCCAAGATGTCCCTGAAGGAAATGGGCTATATGGGGAACAGGTGCTGCTGGGAGGCTACAATAACTATTCGGTGCTTCTGAATTACAAAACAGATCTTTAATTATGTAGGGCTTTGGACAGGTGAGAGCAGATCTAACTCATTTCTAAGCTTTCCTACCATAGTAGGGGGCAGGGAGAATGTGTGGGATTCTTTGGCAGTATTGTGTGTTGGGGTTTGTAGTTTGTGGTAGCCAAGGTCCATTCTAACAACTGAGCCTGTTCATTTAGGTTTGTTTGTACATTGTGCTGGTGAGAGCAGCTGTGTGTTTTGGTGACAGGACTTTGGTTTAGCTAGCCTGTTCATTTAAACGGGTACATGATTTGTGGTGGTTTGTTAAGTGCATGGGGAGGGGGAATTGTTTTATTGCAAAGAGACTAAAATGTTACTGCAGATAACTGCCATAAAAGGAGATGCATTATTATAATAAAGGAAACAACATCTACAATAATACTTAGGGCTCATATAGCACTATATATCTTCAAAGCAATTAACAAATATTAAGTAATTAATCTCCACAGTACCCCTGTGATGTAGGTGAGTCGTATAAACCCCATGTTTAATGCCTGGGGAACTAAAACAGAAAGCTAAGCATCGCTGGCCTTGAAAAGAGAGGGAATCCAAATCAACAGAGATCAGAACTCAGGAACCTGCTCCTAGCTTTTGACTACTAGACCTTTAAAAAAATAGCCGGCAGTACAAACTCGGATCGTGCACTCTTTGGAAAAAAAAAATCAACAGAGAGGCAGTAGAGGAAATTAAAAAAGAGAAAACCACATAAAACACTGAAAGCCTAAACCTTAAAAAGATGTGGGCAATGCACCTAGATTAAGTGAGGGCCTGTGAAAGAACGGTCTTTTGAATCTGATCCCACAGAGAGAGGTTTTAACACACTGTGACTAAAAGGACACCAGTGGAGTTACTGATGATTTTCACCCGTGTGAGACTAAGCTCAAGCCCTAACATAACAAAACCATTAGCAATAGGAAAAACAAGAAATTGAAAGACATAAGTGTAGCAATAACTGATTTTTTTTATCCATTTTAAAAATATGCTCCTTGTCCAGGAATGGGCATTTTCCTTTCTACTGTAATTATAGAATCATCTTCTAAAGCAGGAGAAAATACAGCCTCGTAGTTAGAGCAGGCTACTAGAGAAAAGACTGCCAACTTCAGTTCCCAGTTCTGTCAATGAATTCCCCGAGCAAGTTATCTAACTTCTGACTACCTCAGTTTACTCATATGAAAGACAGGGCTGTAGGATGGCTTATTTCATTAATATTAGGAAAAATACCTTGAGAGCTCTGTTGAAAAGTGCTATACAGCATGAACAGCACCCAAAGTACAGGCAGTCCCCAAGTTACGCGGATCCGACTTATGTCGGATCCGCAGTTACGAACGGGGTTTGCTGCCCATCTCCCTGGTCTGCTGGTCTCCAGCAGACCAGGGAGACGGGAAGCAAAGCTGTGGAGCACCCGGGCAGCGGACAGCTCAGACGCGCTGCGGCTGTCCCGCTGCCGGCGTGCTCCGCGGCTTTGCTCCGCTTTGCTCCCCATCTCCCTGGTCTGTTGGTCTCCAGCAGACCAGGGAGACGGGGAGCAAAGCCGCGGAACACGCCAGCAGCGGGACAGCTGCGGCGCGTCTGGGCTGTCCGCTGCCCGCGTGCTCCGCGGCTTTGCTCCCCGTCTCCCTGGTCTGCTGGAGACCAACAGACCAGGGAGATGGGGAGCAAAGCCACGGAGGACCTGGGCGGTGGGACCGCGGTGCAAATCGGTCCTCCGCCCGTGTCTCCCTGGTCTGCTGGGGGGGGGGGGCGCGCAGCTAGTACCCCCCCCCCAAGCAGTCCAGGCTTTTCTCCGGACGCCTGTGATAGAGCAGCTGGGGCGCTGCCGGTTGGTCCCGCAGCGCCGCTCTAGGAACTACTGGACCAACCCAGCAGCACCCCAGCTCCTCTGCCCCAGGCGTCCTGATTCAGCCGCTGCTGGTCAGTTTCAGCAGCGGCTGAATCAGGACGCCTGGGGCAGAGCAGCTGGGGTGCTGGTGGATTGGTCCAGTCGTGCCGAGGAGCGGCGCTACTGGAGCAACCCAGCAGCACCCCAGCTGCTCTGCCCCAGGCGTCCCCAAGTCAACCGCTGCTGAAACTGACCAGCACTGACTACAGGAACCCCGAGGCAGAGTTGCTCTGCCACGGGCTCCCTGGAATCAGCCGCTGATCAGTTTCAGCAGCAGCTGACTTGGGGACGCCTGGGGTTCTTAAGTTGAATCTGTATGTAAGTCGGAACTGGCGTCCAGATTCAGCCTGTTGAAACTGATCAGAGGCTGATTTCAGGAACCCCGGGGCAGAGCAACTCTGCCTCAGGCTTCCTGTAGTCAGCCACTGGTCAGTTTCAGCAGCGGCTGAATCTGGACGCCAGTTCCGACTTACATACAGATTCAACTTAAGAACAAACCTACAGTCCCTATCTTGTACGTAACCCGGGGACTGCCTGTAATAGTAGTAGTAAACAAACTCTTGTCCTCGGTCTATACTAGACTAGGCAGGTCAGCTTAAAATACGCCTTCTAACTGTGCAAAATGCATAGCTGGAGTTGGTGTACCTTAAGTCAAGCCACCAGAGCATCTACACTTTGGAGGCTGATGGGAGCACATGCTCCCGTTAGCTTCCCTTACTGTTCGCAGAATGAGAAATACAGGACACTGGTGAAGACTGACCTCAGTGTTTGATTCAGGGGTTTGATCCGCTAAATGAAATGCTAGAAGATTGATCTCTGGAAAGTCGATCTTCTCCATAGTGTAGACATGCCCTCAGAAGAGCTATTGAACACAAGCAGGTAACCTGGACTGGATAACAGAAAGGCATGCTCTTCTACTGGGTACTTTTCAAAGGCAATTCTGCTAAACAGAGGTGAAAGCGAAGGACTCTTACAAAATATTCCCTCTCTCCAATAATAAAGACCTTACTAAGTACTGATCTAGAATATTTCAATTCTTGCAACTCTACCTTGTGCACCAAAAGTTTTTTTATTTTAAATAAAATATTCATGAAAACAAATGTATAAAATGAAAATACATTTTTAGATCAATGTGAAAGTGATTTAACAACTCATAGAATGGACTGGGCTACCTGAAAAAAGCCAATAAAAAGGAAAGAGAAAAAATATAGAAGCAGAGTTCAAGTAGTATAGTGTAAATATTCAAACAGAGTGAAAAAGCTTTAGTTGATCTGTTTAATAGAGTAAAGGATACCTTTAAATTAAAACCAGTTTCTCTTAGATCTCCTTACTGGATTATTTTAATTGTTTCAGTCATCCCAGCTGTCTGGGTTTTCCTATTATTGAAAGAGACGTACCTAGACCATCCCGTGACTCAAACACACCAAAGTAACAGCCAGAATGTAGCTAGTATTAATTGGCATGACTTCAGTGCATCTAATTAAGCTATTCTGATTTCTATCAGTGGAGTACCTGGCCCAATAAATGCAATGCAGAGCATATGATGTACTGGCTGCCATGGAGGTTCACTACCATCTGCTCTTAGATAAAATATGTATGTGATCACACTCCTTACTGCTGTAGAATACATACATTATGAAACATAATACTACTACAGCTCCTTCAGGTCAAGAGATAAGACATTTTATAAAACAGAAAATCCTGCAGAAAGGTAGAATTGTGAAGTCCAGTGTGTGCAGAATTACGTGATTGCCATGACATCTCTGTGTATGTCGCCACTGCAGTTAGAAACCCATGGCTGGCCCATACCAGTTGACTCAGGCATATGGGCTAAGAGGCTGTCTAATTGCAGTGTAGATAGTCAGGGTTGGGCTGCAGCCCCAGCTCTGGGACACTTCCACCTAACAGGGTCGTAGAACCTGAACTCCACCCCAAATGACTACACTACAATTAAATAATCCCTTAACGGAAGTCACATACTCCCGAATCAGCTGGCATGTGTCAGGAATGGGTTTCTAATTGCAGTGGATATACAACATGAATAGCTACTTTTAGATATTTTTCTAACCTTACCTTCTGAAATATGGGTTTTTGGATCCTAAAGGGCCAGGTGCAGAGATTTAAACCCTCTTGGTTCACATTGTATTTTCCCTTACAGATAAACTTGACGGGAGCTGATCTAAAATCTTCCAATGGAAAATCTTCCATCAGAAAACAGTGGCTCATCAAAACTAAAACCTTCTCCAGGAATGTGTCTATTCTGGCAAAATTGCATTTAGATAAGTTTTTAAACAAGGCATATTGAAAAGATTAAAACAAAACATTTTTGTGAGGGTTGTTTTGAAATCACTTATTTTGAACATTTCTTTATATTTTTATATTTCCAATATTTGTTTTGTTTTATTTTATTTCATTCTACTTATAATACAAACTACTAATTACTCTATTTCTCAGAATACTAGTTGCCAGGGACAAGCTACAATTTCAATTACCGATGAACAAACCCAAGTGCTAATTATCAAACCAGTTGGAATCTCTTTTACCAATTTCAACAATTACCAATAAGTTAAACTATAAATATAAATGGTCAAATGGAATACTAGTTACCAATGAGCAGAATTATCAGGTAGTATACTAAGTGCCAATTACAATAACCAATACTCATAACCAATCAACATGCATGGTCTGGCATGATTTTGGTTAGTCAAGTGTCCACTTATCATGGGTGTGGCCAAGTTTCCCATGGTCCCATAAAGTTTGTTTACAGCCACCAGTCCTGGCTCTCAGTGTTCTGTGCTGTTAGTTAGCTCTAATTTACCCTAAATGTCTTCTAAGAGCCCAATAAGCAGTGGAAGTGTTGGTAATGCTGCTAGACAATGGTGACCTCCTGTGGTATGTCAAATTCTCTAGTTTGGCACCGGCCAAATCCTAAGGTTGCCAGACTAGAGAGGTTCAATCTGTATTTTATATTGTTATAAATGTAAATATTAAACTGTAATGTAAAATAACTCAAATTAAAAACAATATTTAAAGTCAAAAACAAAATAAAACACTTTGACCCAAAAGAAAACATTTTTGGAAATTTCATTTTGCAAAAAAAATTTCAAAATTTCAATTTGTTATAGTTTTGGGATTTTTTTTTCAAAATGATTGAATTTCCCCTTGAAAGGAAACTCCAAGCTTGACCAGCTCTTAAAATGACAGCTTTTTACACTCACAAATGAAGCTCGTTAATTTTCCTCTTCACAATAAAATAGAACGCTGAATGATTTTAAATGAGCAATTAGTTTAATAGAATGCTCTTAGCAGATCTAGAGACAAAGTGGGAGAGAATATCCTTTACTGGCTCATCTTCTGTTAGTGAAAAAGACAAACTTTTGAGGTACTCAGAGCTCTTCTTTAGATCTGGGTAGATGAAAAGCTTGTCTCTTTTGCTGGCAGAGTCTGGTTTAATAAAAGATGTTACCTCACCCTAAGGCAAAGGTAGGCAATAAAATGGTGGCAGTTCACCAGGGCTAGCCCCTCATGGGCCACCACCACTATATTTACCTGTGCATCCAAAGGTACGGGCAACTGCAGCTCCCGTTGGCCACAGAACATTGTTCCTGGCAAGGGTAGAGTTTTGGGAGGGCAGGGTGGAGTAGCAGCTGTGCGCACTGGGACATGACTATCTCATTCCCCAGACTACCAGGGAGCGAGGAGAAAGCACTTGCATTCTGTACCTGACTTTCACACCTGGCTGGTGAAGGGAGGAGGCAGAGGAGTAAACCAGGAATGCAAGCACTTTCCCCTCACTCCCTGATAGTCCAGGGAACAGGATGAAACACAAACCGTGTTCTGGTACGCATGGCTGCTGGCCCTCCTGCCCTCCCAAAACTCTGCCCTTGGTTCTTGGCCAATAGAAATTGCAGGAAGTGGCAAAGACTGGGACACCATTTCCTGTACCTCCCATACCTATGAAGATGCAGGTAAATATAGAGGCACTGGCCTGCCACGGGATAATCCTGGCGAATCGGAACTGGCCCATGGGCCAGCATTCCCCACCCCTGCCCTAGGGTGACCAGATGTCCCAGTTTTATAGGGATAGTCCAGATAGATGGGACTTAGTCTTATACAGACACCTATTATGCCCTCCCACCGCATCCCATTGTCCTGATTATTCACCCTGAGCAGACCTAGGCAGTAAAAGTATGTCTACAATGGAAAATAAAAAATACATGGCAGTGAGTCTCAGACTCCCAGATCTACAGACTTGGCTTTGTGGTATGGTGTGAAAAAATATCCAGATAGATGTTTCTATCCAGGCTGAAGCCCAGTGAATGAATTCAGAGCCATAAAGCTCCTATTGACTTCACTGTGAGGAGATGTTAGATCAAAACAGATTTTTAAAAAAAAGACCCTTAAAGAAATAGGGCCCAGACTCATCTGTCAGTCACAATGGTGTAAATCCAGAATCATTCAGAGACTACAGTTGTATAAAACTGCAAGAAAGGAGAATGAGGCTCACAGTCTTTTTCTGGCATATTTACAGTAAAACACAGCTGTTTATTAAAAGATTACCTCGTAAGCCAAAGGGAAGGTCCAAGGCCCAGATTTGGTTGAAAGCAGAAAACTCAAAGAAAATATAATCTCTTGTTCTCCAGAAATAACATGCTTATCTCTCCAACACTTTCCTCTAACCATCCCAGCAGAAAACAGAGGTGGATGACAAACATTTAGCAGTAATTAACTTATGGCGAGCCCCCAATTTTATAGGTCCTTGTATGAAACAAAATTTGGAACCCTACCAGAATGCATAAGAATTCAAAATGTGTATTAACATCATTTATCATAACAGATATAATGCATTTAAAAAAAATATTTTTCTGGGAATTTTAAAAATCCAAAATATCATTCAAAATACAGGACTATGTAGCACTTTAAAGACTAACAAGATGGTTTATTAGATGATGAGCTTTCGTGAGCCAGACTCACTTCCTCAGATCAAATAGTGGAAGAAAACAGTCACAACCATATATACCAAAGGATACAATTAAAAAAATGAACACACATGAAAAGGACAAATCACATTTCAGAACAGAAGGGGGATGCGGGGGTGGGGAGGAGAGAGAAGGTAAATGTCTGTGAGCTAATGATATTAGAGGTGATAATTGGGGAAGCTATCTTTGTAATGGGTAAGATAACTAGAGTCTTTGTTAAGACCCCGGCGTAAAGTGTCAAATTTTAGCATGAATAACAGTTCAGAGGATTCTCTTTCAAGTGCAGTTTTAAAAGGCTTTTGAAGCAGGATGAAGGTAATTAAGTCGTTGAGACAATGTCCTTTCTGGTTGAAATGGACATTGAAATTGCCATTTCAACCAGAAAGGACATTGTCTCAACGACTTAATTACCTTCATCCTGCTTCAAAAGCCTTTTAAAACTGCACTTGAAAGAGAATCCTCTGAACTGTTATTCATGCTAAAATTTGACACTTTACGCCGGGGTCTTAACAAAGACTCTAGTTATCTTACCCATTACAAAGATAGCTTCCCCAATTATCACCTCTAATATCATTAGCTCACAGACATTTACCTTCCCCCTCCCCCGCATCCCCCTTCTGTTCTGAAATTTGATTTGTCCTTTTCATATGTGTTCATTTTTTTAATTGTATCCTTTGGTATATATGGTTGTGACTATTTTCTTCCACTATTTGATCTGAAGAAGTGGGTCTGGCCCACGAAAGCTCATCATCTAATTAACCATCTTGTTAGTCTTTAAAGTGCTACATAGTCCTGTATTTTGTTTCAGCTACCCTAGACTAACACGGCTACATTTCTATCAAAATATCATTGACATTTTTCCATTTACTAAAAATGCAGTTTAATATTTTCAATAATGTTATTCATGCTTTTTGGAATTAAATAAACATGAAAGTTTTTAAAAAGGGTGTCTAATTTGAATGTGTCAAAAATCAAATAACTTCAATATTTCGAATTTATTTTGAAAAATAGATTTTCATTTTTTTACCCTCCCCGTTTCTTGTGCCATAGACATACACAGCCTAATAGCAACCATCAACACTAATGAGCTGATGCCTAAGGTCATAAAAAGCAATGTATGCCTAAATATGATCACAGGAATAAGTGGGAGGTTATATCTATATAAACTGACATACATATTGAATTTAATTAGACGTTTTATATCCTAGATGTTATGGACTCAGTCCCACACCAGCTGAAATTGAGGACAGTCTTGCTTTTGACGTACATAGACACATAGCCTAGACTTGTATTTGCACATGTAAGTAATGAGATTTATAGTGAAACTTATCATGAGTGAGCATGCAAGTGAGTAGCAAGTCAGTTGCCTTGTACAGTCCGATCTTCATTGAACGAAAGATATAAAACTGTACTGGAAACATTGGGAATATTTTAAAGTAATTCCCTAAGAAAGGGGTTGCCTAAAGTGTCACTTAAGGGTTTCATTTTATTTAAAACATTCTTTGCTTTGTTCTCTCATTCAGAGAGCTTAAATGAGATTTTGAAGGCATTTTTGAGGGGAAGAAGGTATTTTATCTTCTTTTGTAACAAGAATGTCTGAAGCTTAAAATAAAATCCAACCACAAAAGAGTAAAAGCCTACTATAAATTGAAAAATTAAAAAAAACACGTTAAATATAAAAATTACAAAACAATAACTACCATCATTATAAGGTAAATTCTATCTAATGTAATATAATTTATTATAAGGCTTATCTAACATTTTTATTCCTAGGGAGGATGCACCCTTGATTAAGATTAAACAACACAATCCAGTATTAAATGGCTGCTAAATTTGCTTATTTCTAAATCCCTATATCATATGTTCATCACATGTACTGCAGAAAAAAACCTCATATACAAGAATGTGATTTTTACCCATTTAGAAAAAGAGATACAGACACATGGCTAATTTGGATAACTTGGTACAACAACTCTTTTGAGTTACAACACATTCACACATGATGCATATAAAACAGGATTTCTCATGAACACCTTACATATTAATTACATCCAAAAACTGCATTAAAAGAACAAGTAATAATCTGGTGTTTTACAAAACACCAGATGATGTTTACCTAAGTAACCATAATTTTGCATTCCTAGGCAGATGCATTATGAGAGTCTTTAATTACAGGATCACCTACTATTTTCCATGGGACCCCTGCTTCATTCTAAATAGACAACTTAGATGAAAGGTGGGAGGTGAAATGGAAGCACAGAGAAGGGCTGAGACTTGTCCATAGTTTCCCCCCTCCCCCCATCCAAGTAGATGCATCTCTAGTTACACTTTCGGTTTTTCTTTTCTGGCTAACCATCTCTTTATCTAATTTATCTGTTTGGATATCTAGGAAACGGTGCACTTCCTCTGACACATATATTCCTCGAACTCCAGGTATATGATTTCATATTTCCTGCAATACAACACAACCCTGATGTCTGTCTGTGCCTGCCTCTCTCTGCCTCTGCCTCTGCCTCTGTGTGAACTGCTCTATATCATAGGCATCTCTCTCTCCCCCGCACCTTCCTGAAGTACGACAGCTGAATAATCTGGTAAAAACCAAACAGAGATATTCTGAAACTGGATTTCACCTTTCACTCTCCTAGCTTTTAAAATTATATGCCTCTGATGAAAGGTTCCCTCATCATGTAACACATTTCTGGGTCAAGGTAGAGGTTCCCTGCTTTAACAGGCAGCACACAATCTAAGGGAATGGTGATGTCCAAAAAGCTGTATTTTGTTTGTTTTTTTGCTGCGCTGAGCAGAGATTTGCTTGGAATCTCTTAAGGGTGGTGGCAGTTTTCAGTTAGTTCTCCATATCATTAATGCTCAAATGGGTGCATTTAGTCTTTCATTATCAAAATCATTAATGTTTCCTGGCTACTATAAATTCTGTTTTCCAGATCAGTTCCCTAACTCTGCTGCTGAAAGTTTCCAGGACATCATTTCAATCTCCTTTGAAGTCAAATAATATTTCCTCTATTAGGTTTCATATGTCTTGCAGAGCATGTTTCAGGGGCTAGATTAATAGCCAATGTAAATTGGTGATGCGCCATTGACTTTAACGTAGCTCCACTGAGTTATACCAGCTGAGAATATGGTCCCAATTCTGTACATCGACAGAACTCCTGCCACTCGAGAAAGGCAGAAACAGATAAGCCATCCCAGAATTTAGTCCAGCATTTGACTGGCAAATACTAAATAGCATTTATTTGAAGATCTTTTTATTTCCCTCTGGGCCTTTTGATGGAATCAGTACACCAAGCTTCACCTCAAACGATTAACAAATGAACAAAGTTGAAGTATATGCAAAATGAGAAACAAAAATCATGTCTGCCCTGGAATGTCATGCACAGTGACCCTGCAGTTAGTGTACATAACATCTGAGCACCAAACTCCATCAGGCACTAAAACTGTGTTTATGAAAAGATGTTTATTTGTACATGTAACTACAAGCTTAACTACACCTTATAGATGCTTAAGATGCATTGGTCAGAAATTTAGACAAATAATTTGAGTAACATTAAGACTGGAAGCTCTTTATGAGAGGTACCATCTATGTTTGCAGAACTCTTAGCACAACAGACCCACTCAGGGTGCTATTACAACACATGGAAAGTGTCAGAAATCTACACTATTTGAAAAGGAGAGGTGCCCCTCACACTGCCCATCACGGAGAACATTTGAGAAGACTTGAAAAGTTTCTAGGGAGAGGCAGGCCCCCACTGCTGAGGCCCTACCCCCACCACCGGGAGGGGAGGAGGAGGAGGAGCAGTGCACCAAGCACATGTGTGCACCGCCTATCCACCTCCCCCGCCCCCAATCACAGGGAAGGGAAGAGTGTGCATGCACCCCAGCATCCCCAGAGCAACAGGGAGGGAGGAGGCCACATGCGTGTGCCCATCCCCCGCCCCCACGGGGAGGGGAAGTGTGCACATGGTGCACACTCATCCCAGAATCCCCAGAGCAGCAGGGAGGGAAGAGGATGCATAGCCCCACCCCTGGGAGCAGCGGGGAGGAAGGAAGCCACGTGTAAGTATACAGTCACAGTGGGAACGGTAATGCTAGTATTGTTAATTTAAGGCATGGAATGCAAAAAGTACACAGTTTCCCAGACTCTGGCATAAGCAGGATGCTACCACATGCAGGTGTACAAAACAAAATTAAAAGTCTAATGCTCTGAAATCAGCAACAAAACAATGCTCCAGATGCCTTCCATTCCTTTGAACTGTCTTATTAGACTTCTATCTTTTAGAGAATATATCGTCTTATGAATAGTCCCAGTGTCCCGGATAACAGGTCTCACCTTAGTCAGACAGGTTCAGAGGTCTAAGGCTTTGGGTGAATTTTGGAGTGCATAGCAACTATCACGTCTGCCTATATACTCCATATGCAAACAGCATCTAACACATTTATACTGTATAGTACTTTGGAATAAATTAAAATATCCTGTTACATCTGTATTATGCCACATATCAAACTAAATCCTACTCTGTTTAGCTAAGCAGGCATTACAATTTTTGCCCTTGTTAAACCAATCCTAGCCCTTTCATTCCAGTAGGGCTGGACAAGAGGTGACTGGAGACATAAGTTGACCTAATGTGTTAAGCAGAAGCCTCACTGCCACCCAGATAGGATGCTGAGGTTGTTTACTTTTTAAATTTAAAATTGCCCCACAAAGTTTAGCTGCCTAGGAAACCCTCATTATCTGCAATGAACAAGTGATGTGATTTCCAGTACCGAAGCAAAGCAAGGTTCTGATCTGTGGCCAAGAAAACAGAAACTTGTTTAAATCTTCACTATCCCCTGATCCCAACCTTTCTGAGTTTCACATCCAATTCACTTTCAGAATATGATCTGAAGAAGTGGGTCTGCCCCACGAAAGCTCATCACCTAATAAACCATCTTGTTAGTCTTTAAAGAGCTACATGACTGCTTTTTTTTTGTTTGTTTTACCTAGATCAGACTAACATAGCTACCTCTGTTATCTTAACTGGATGTTAAGTATCTTCCACTTTTATGTTCCACTTTTTTCTTCCATCTTTCCTTGATGCTGGGTGCTCTGCTGTTGTTGTTAGCTTTGGCACTTCCCTTCCTAGAGGTATCCCTATGGACCAACCTTTCCTTGGACACTGCATTTTCTTTTCAGGTCTCAGCAAGGTCACTAACCTGGAAGCCCCAGTGCATAAATACACTTCTATTATGTGTTTTGAAGAGTTTGTTTGCATGTGGATTTGTTTGTGCAAAATAAAGTCATACTTTGCCATTACCGACAGATTGCAAATATTGCATAAACAATCCTGCCACTTAAATTAGCTGAACGCACTACTTTTTACATCAGAATATGCTGCATGAAAGGTTTAAATAATTATTTTTGTTTTTCATTGGAAAAAAAACATGACGAGTATGATTAGAGTTCATAAAAAATGTTTAACAAAATTAAAATGGAGTTGCCTATTCAGCTGCCATTTTAGTGTAAAGAAAATGTTTACGGTTGCAAGTCACAAAATAAATTAAAATTAGTTACAGAAAGAGTAATGGAAGCTTTAGGAGTCTGATTCAAATTTCCAATGTGTGGTAGTTATTCAATAAAATTAATAATGTTTGAAGTTGAAATCCTACATGTTTAAAACTGTTTTTACGTCCTTTTTACAAGCACATTAATATAAAATTATATTACATATATTTAATTTCTTGAACTTTCCTATAAGTGTAATCTACACAAAATGACTTTGCCCAATCAACAATGGGCCTCACCTGATCGTTATCAGTAGTGGGCTGTCAGAAAAAAGATCAGACTCCACTGTTAGGTCAGCTGTGCCTCGTAAACCCAGGTTAAAAAAAAACCTTAAAGGTAAGTGAGAAGGCTATCTAACAATGAAGAGTGGGAGAGAGGTAAGGTGCATAGGGAAACAACCAGAAGCCAATCCACGAAGATCTTTACAAACAAGGAAGTTAATCTCCTAATTCTTTCCAGCATATTCAAAACTGGGAATCAGAAGCTGTAGCCTATACATTTAAGAGTATATGCTTTCCCCAGGTTTCATACCTGCACATTACCCATCAGTTAGCCATAGCCTTCAAACACGGCACCTCTTCCTAAATGGCCCTGATGCACTCTGTTCACATAGATAGGTGCCTAACTGTCACTTGACAATCTTCCCTTAGTGCCTGGGCAACAGCAAAAAGAATTCCAGCAAGGAAAAAAATCATCACTAAAAGAAACGGCCTGATTCATTTGCCCCAAAGAAAGGCAATCACAGCTGCCCAAATTCATTGCTGGTGTATACTTGCATTGGCTTCAGTCGTGTTACACCAGGGATCAATTGGCCTAGTGAGTCTATGCATCATTAACATGCACGACAAGAACTATCCAAAAGCACGGAATATCATTGGAAAGACCAAGTCATTAAAAGAGTTAAGTGGTGTTTTTCTCCATTAGAAGAAGATTAAGAATACGTTCATTAGTTCTACTCTTTACTCATTAGCTTTCTAATCTCCAAATAGGCAAAAATACATCTTAATACTTACATTAGCAGTTTATCTTAATGAGGGAGTACCAGTGTGACCAATTTCCTCACTTATTTTGGGCAAGGTGATCCCAACAACACTGACTGTACTGGAGAAATACTTTTTATCCAGATTCAGGGGATCCTCTGCAATTTGGGTCTGGCTTTCTTAAAGAGGCTCAATACAGCTGTGAGTAACCAGAGATCCAGTCCTGGAATCTTTAACAAAGGACTAAGAGCTTCAGGATTAGGCCCTAAAAGTCTAGCTCTCAGAAAGGGAGGGAAGAGCCTGCTAAAAATCAGGATACTTACTCACTTTTGTGAAATGCTTTGAAAATTGCACTAAGAATCAAGTATCATCATTATTACTGTGTCCAGGGAAAAAGATGGAGAGGAAAGAATTGTTGCAGACATATTGCCCTTTCAGCCAACTCTTAGAGCAGGGGTGGTGGTTCGCCGAGGTGATCCCCTGGCAGGCCACCGCTGCTGTTTACCTGTGCCTCTGCAGGTACCTAGGATTGCAGCGCCTGTTGGCCGCGAATTGCCATTCCTGGTCAATGGGAGCTGCAGGAAGCAGCACAGATTGGGATATCACTTCCCACAGCTCCCGTTGGCTGGGAAGAGTGATCTGCGGCCAACAGAAGCTGAGCGCACCCATACCTACAGAGGTGCAAGTAAAGAAAGAGGTGCTGGCCTGACACTGGCTAATCCTGGGGAAGCAGATCGAGCCTGAGGGCGAGTATTTGCTCCCCTCATCTTAGAGGCATAGCATTCGATTGTCAGTTCGCCCAGTAAGTGCTAGGGTCCCCATTGAAAGTGATGCAACAAAGCTGCTCACAGCTTCCCCTTCCCAATTCTGGGGCCAGTTCTACACCAGCAAGCTGCCTGGCTTCATTTAAAGCAGCCCACATGATGCTCTAAAGTGTGCCAGCTGGCTACAACTTCAAGAGGAATGCTCAAATACAGATGCATTCTTGCCACATCCCCTATGGCGAGTGTATGAAAGATCTGGCAAGGTACTATAGAAGCTGACAATTTGCCATCCTGGGGCTTTCCCACACTGAGGGAATTCCCAATCTATCTGGATCTGCCTCTTTTATGGTTCCTTTTTGTTGGCACACTGGGTTCTCCTGGATTTGTCTTAAGCACTATTAAGATTCTCAACCAGTGGTACTTACGAGCATAAAAACAACTATCTAAAAGAGTACATGAACAAGCCGAGGATCATAAGCATCTAACTGAACATGCAAGTGAATATATATTTTCTCTTCAGCAATATATATCTGTGAATAGAAGCGATTCTAATTTTCAGTGAAGGTTATTTTTAGGAGCACCCAAGGTAGGGTCGCTAGTCTCAAAAAGTGGCATTGGCAACAATTTGGTGGCCTGGAGACCTGGATTCAGCTCCCAACTTGACTCTGCTCTTGACTCAGGGTTCGTCTAGATGGCATGGCATGGCAAAGCACATCGTGGGGAGGAGGGAAGGTGGTGATCCGTGAAGCACTCTAAGATGCTAAATTCTAGCTGTCATGTGTAGACACAGCTGGCATGCTCTGCTTGCATTCATGTTAACATAGTTCTGTTTCAAACAGGACTATGTGAATACAAACTAGAGCACGCCAGCAGGGTCTCCATGTGGCTACTGGAGCACAACAGGATAGAGCACATCCCAAATCCCACCCCTCTAGTGTGCTATGTGGCATCATGTAGACAAGCCCTTGTTAATGACCAAAAACCGTTCACAAAGGCCCAGTCCTGCCCACATTTATGCAAGTTACTTCACCGTTATAAGCGCAATAAAGTTATGTGCATTAATGTTTGCAGGGTCAGGACTTTAGTTTCTCTGTGCCTGAGTTGTTCCATTAGTAAAAAACAGATAATGATGCTTATTCACCTCTGTAATAGGCTTTGACTTTCTTTGAAAAATGCTGTGTAAGTGCAAAGAATGTATTATTATTATTATTATTAAAGAAACAATTAGCATTGACATTGGAAGTGAAGAATTCTTGAAGGATTTACATAGGGAAGAGAATAGGAAAATACTTAGAGAGATGGACATTGAAGAGAATACTGATCATTTTGAGACGATCTTAAAAATGTGTCTTTAAACACGTTTGCCTTTATTATTCCTTATTGATGCTTCAAAATAGGACGTCTTGGTCTCTTCTTGGTTGCCAACTTCAAAATCATACAGATGCTGAGACAGACCTGAATGAAACAACTAAGACACTCTTTTGTCTAACAAGTGTTGGTTTTGTTTGTTAGCTTGTTTTAATTCAAAAATTCCCACAGAAGGCTCTGAGAGGGGAGAGCTAGACAAGGGGAAGACAAGGAACTAAAGATTAAGACAAGGAACTAAAGATTATCGTTCTGAAAAGTTCTTTTGTGTTCAGCAACACATTTTTCTCATTTGTTTAGTCTGAAATTCCTCCTTCAGTGACTCTGGATTTGTTACCTTTCGGAAGGCCCAAGACACATCTGGACTCCATATGACTCACACCTACTCCGTGCCAAATAAACTATATGCCGTTTTCTAAGCACGCTTTCTCAAAGCACTGCCACTGACTTGGTATTAAATCACTCTAAAACTTGCTAAAGCATAACCCTAGAATCATTTAATTTGTTGACAAATTCTGTGGCAGCCAATTAGCTGTGTTTGGGTTAGTCACTGTAATATCCATATATTTTGGGTTAGCATAACATGAAAGGATGGGAACATACCCATGACTTAACAAGTAACACACTGAACCTCATCGTGGGAGATTCAGAGGTTGACAATGACCTCTAGAACTGCAACCCTGTGCAAGAGTAGAGACCAGGCAGATGGTTTAACCATACACTACCAACCTATTAGTAGAGCAGCAGTAATGTCAGTCTTCAAAGAAGCATGCATTTTCACCTTGCTGGACAGGGAACAAACAGAAAAGTTTACCTGTGCTGAGAAGGCTGGGGAGCTACCACCAGAAAAGAAAAAGGCAGGAAATAGGCAAGCCTGATGGTTCACACACAGTGAATTAAACTTTACAGTGAGGGGATCACAGTTTCAGATTTAAGCTCAATAGTTCTCTTCTCAGACTAGCTGGTGAGTGCGTGCTGCAGGAACAGCATGCTCATGTCCTGGAAAGATGGAAGCAGGCTTGGCTGTCTGCTGTTGATCTCATGAAGGAGCTAAGTCCAGCCCTCTTCAGCCTGTGGGAGTGTGTTTACAATTGAAGCCCCAAGAGTGGTGGGAATACACTCCTCACTTCAAGTTTTCTTCCCAAAGAGAAAAAAAGATTATACAGCTCCCCCCCACACACACCTTCAGTTGCATTTGTGGGATATGCTGTGGCAGAAAAGTCTTTTCTCTCCAGCGCTATTAGCATGGCTGATACTGCAAAGATGGACATACTGCACTGAGATGTGATTCCTTCCATTCTAGAATAATTTACAAGCTACATTCTGGACATTTTTTGCTTGTTAACAGAGTGATTCTACAACGTTAATCTTACTAAGAAAGATTCTCTGGTTAGAACAAGTAACTTTATATTGACAGGTATTACATAATGAGATGCACTACCTTACATCTGCTGATGTTATGGCTATAATATTGAGTCATAGTTATTCCTCAGTTCGAATAAGAAGATTGTAATATTCATGATGTATTAAAATCAAGGAAGGTCAGACTTGTAAGGCACTCAGCAAATCTGGATTCAGTTCCTAGGTCTACCCCAAACTTCCTGTGTGACTGTGGGCAAGTCACCTAATCTCTTTGGGTATGTCTACACTACCCTCCTAGTTCGAACTAGGAGGGTAATGTAGGCATACCGCACTTGCAAATGAAGCCCGGGATTTTAATTTCCCGAGCTTCATTTGCATAAACTGGGCGCCGCCATTTTTAAATCCCTGCTCGTTCGAACCCCGTGCCGCGTGTAGTCACGCGGCATGAACTAGGTAGTTCGGACTAGGCTTCCTAGTCCGAACTACCGTTACTCCTCATTCCATGAGGGCTTCATTTGCAAGTGTGGTATGCCTACATTACCCCGCTAGTTCGAACTAGCGGGGTAGTGTAGACATACCCTTTGAGTCTCAGTTTCCTCGCTATAATATAGGAATAACACCACTTCCTTCTATTCTCCTACCCTTTGTCTGCTTTTCAGATTGCAAGTTTTCTGGGGAAGGGTCTGTTTCTTACTAGCTGAATGGAAAGTGTCTAGCACAACAGACCCCCAATCTTGACGGGGGCCTCTAGATACTATTAAAATAAATACCAATTATAGTAGTAATAGCACACTGATTTTGTAAGATAAGGGAGCCATTTTCAATGTAACTAGATAGATATTAATGAAAACCAGAACAGTTTATCCAAATTCCCCCCAGCTTTGGGGATTCAGATAAAATGAGGCCTGGATTCAAACCATCTGTGGTTGTGATTCAGTTTTGCCAAACCAAAACCACTCCTGGATCAACCAATCTGTGCTGCTAAAGTAGTAATATTAATTTGTAATAGTCTACCAAGAAACAACAAAAAGGTGATCAAAGATGCCTCTTTTGTTTTTAAGATCCACACCTTCCATGCCACTGATCGGCAGTGAGTTAAAGGGTAACAGTGTTAAAAGAAGAGACGGAGATATTTGCTTATACGAACTATTGTTACATTATGCAGCATGGCATGAGCGTTGGCACACTCCAGAGCATCACAGAGACGTCCATGTGAAGGAGTGGTAACTAGAAGGGTTAGCTTCACTTTCACAGTGCCACAAGGAATTAGTTTCCCTTCTCTCGTGAGAGCTTGGAGGTTAGTGCATGTCATCACTAAATTACAGCAGTGCTTGCTAGTGTCACCACAGCTAAGGTTCTCTCCTCCTGAACAGTTGTGTCACCAGAACCCCAAGGACAAACTGCAGCGCTGTAAACACACACAATTTGTGTCAACAGAATCTGTTACAAACACCACCAAGTGCAAATGGCAACACAACAATAAATATTGCTTTTGCTCTTAACATGCAGCAATGGTAATAAGCTCGATACTACAAATGTTTATTACTGAGCACTTGTGCTTCCTTACAGTGAGTAGCCTCACTGACTCTAAGGAGGTCTCTATATGGGAGCAAATACTTGCAAGGAGGGCCCTTAGTTATGACACCTGAATCAACTTGTCCATACATCTTCAACCCTTAATTCCATTTTCAAGTGTCTAGAAGAAACGACTATGGGTCAGATTCTGCTCTTAGTTTTGTTGGTACAAACCCAGAGTAATTCAGTTAGTTTCTATAGCCACAAACACACACCCCCTTCAGTTCCTGTAGCCACAAACACTACCCCCCTTCAGTTCCAAGGACTCAATCCTACATATTAATGAGCACGCTGGTTCTGATCCAGCAAAACAAGCTTGCCAACTTGGCAATATTTAAAAACTGAAACCCCAGTTCTGAAATCTCTCCCATCTCACCTCTTTCCCTGAGGTCCCACCTCAGCCCTGCCTCTAATCACCAACCCGGCCTCCTGTTGGTGTTTCCCCCATTCACTCGTCATTTCTCTCCTCTGCTCCCCCTCCCCTCCAAGTCAGGAGGGACTCACCTGCAAAACCAATGCTGGGAACTGCAGCTACCTCACACAAGCAGGATGTGGTCCCAACTGAGTAGAGTGGACATCGGTGATAACCTGGCACTTCCCCACCCTCCTCACCTACCAAACTTAGCATGTACAGTCAAGAGACCTGACCAGATACTGTCAGACCCCCCTTTTGACAGGATTTTCTGATTGAAAGCCAGACAGAGTAGCCACACAGTCTTCAAACAGGACTACTAATGTGCTTGAGCACGTTGCTAGATCAGGGCCAGAGTACAATATCTTGCAGGACTGAAATCCACTCCTTCACCATGGCCTTCATCAATAAAAGCACTCTGTCAGAAAGCACTCTGTCACACTGTCTCACACACACACACACACACACACACACACACACACACACACACACACACACACACACACACACACACACACACACACACACACCCACCCACCCACCCATAAAACAAGAGAAAAATCCTGCACATGCAAATATTCCTCCTAGCAAGAAGGCTGGAGGAGGAACTCTATGAGACGGATGCTAGCCACACTGCTTAATTCATAATTTAAAAGAATTTAGGTGCCATGGTGATAGGTATGTCATACCAACTTGGACAGAATAGAATAAAACAAAACATGGCCCAATAACATTGCTCTATCATATACCTGTTCAGGGGTTTCAAACTGGGTCACAGGCTATTAGGTCCTTTGCTATAAGTCCAACCCACAGTAGACATGTATCCTTCTATATAAAGGAGTGCAGAATGTGCTCTCTAAAAATTTAGTTTATTTTTATCTCTGAACTTCCTCCTACACAGCTAGTGGATAAAACAGGCAGGAAGTCTGACCAAAGTTCAAAGCTCCCAATAGAAGAGGGGTGGACAATAATTTTTGTAGGGGGCAATTTCACCAATTTTGGTAGTGGTTCCTGGGCCAGCTGTGCTCCCAGAGGGGTGGGGCATCAGGCAGATGGGGCGGGGCCTAGGCAGGAGAGGCAGTTCCCTCTAGGCACTGATTGGACTGGGGGAGGGGGGGCGGGAAGAAAAGGAGACTGTGTGCTCCCCACAGGATGGGGGAAGCACGCAAAATCTCTCTGCCCCACCGCCACTGTGTGAGGGGCACACAATTCAAAACAGCTGAAGGTCCCCTCTAGTGCTGCCCGCCCTGGCAGGGGAAGGAGACTTCATGTGCTGCCCCTAGGCCAATTGTGGTCTGGGGTAGGGGAGCACGCAAAGTCTCTCACCCCATGTCCTGCCCTGCCAGGGGCACACAGTGCCTTAAGGGAACCACCAGCTGTTTTGAATACTTCAGAAATTTGTGAATGGGCAAATAGTATGTGCTGAAAGTCACCATTCAGTAAGATTCATTATCATACCTTGTGCCACCTGTTAACCATTCTGTGCACCACCAATTCATGCCATTAGCACTTACACAGAGCTTGCAAAAATGGAATTACATTAAAAGACCAAAGTCTGATGAAAAAGTGTCATCTTATATTTTAATGTTAGCGCTTCCACTGACTGGAGGCCTTATGAATAAAGATGACAAAGGGAAGATGGGTACATCGATTTAAAAAATATTATGGAGACTTCAAATATGGTCTAAAAACTTTTTATATATTCCCCCAGAAAAATCATCAGATCCAAATATTATAAATATTAAAAAAAAAAAAAAAACAGAGACATGAACACAAAATCTCAGATTTTTTACAGGTAACCAGGCATTGCTGCACTCAGTTCTGAAATACTTAACTGATTTAGGAAGCTAAATCTCATTTTCAAAATTGCTTAAGCTGTTATGAGCCTAAATCCCATCAGTTGTCAATGGGATTTTGGCTTTTATGAGTTTAAATCACTTTTGGAAATAAGATTTAGCCTCCTAAATCAGTTAGGCATTGCAATGCTAAGAGCCATGTTTGAATACCATTAAAAATTAGAGTAAAGTTCTTAGGGAATTTTTTTAAATGAGTCTTTAGATAAAAATGGAACAAAAACATTACAATTGCAGACTGGCACCCATAAAGGGGCAAAGTTAAGGTTGTTTTAGCATACTGCTGACTTATCAGCATATTTTCTACGAGTTGATACTGATATTTGACATAACTGACTAATTTTTTTAAAGCTTCAGGAGGTAGCTGAGTTAGTCTGTTACAGAAAAAAACAACAAATGGTCTGGTAGCACTTTATAGACTAACAAAACATGTAGATGGTATCATGAGCTGAAGAAGTGGCCTGTGCCCACGAAAGCTCATGATACCATCTACATATTTTGTTAGTCTATAAAGTGCTACCAGACCATTTGTTGTTAATTTTTTAAAGTTCAGATTATTGATTGCTGTACCTGATCAACTTTAACTATTATCCAATGTGGTACTTTTGTGCTAGACTGTATATCAGATATGTGCAGACCCCTTTATACATACTATCTATACACACTTAGGTTATTTGTAGTCTAGTTTATATTACAAGACTAAGTACTTCCAGAAATCATATTTTAGGTACTCTGTAGAATAATTAAAAAAAAAAGGAAACTTTTGCATGTTTCTCTTTATACGATATCTAAAACTACTTCCTTCAGCTTAAAAAAAATCGAACCCCATACCTTCCAGACATTAGATGGGATTATATCACAGACACAAGGTGAATGCAGATTTTGTTCTAAACAACTGTACAGTTATTGCTGCTAAGAGTTGCATTTGAAACTTTTCAAGAAAATGCAACCATTCATGTTTTTGGAGAGGTTTGCCTTAGTTCTGAGAAAAAATGGACTTAACATATATTAGCCTACATGTAGCTGCAGGGAAAAAAACGGTTAAAGAATGAAGCACAACAGTCATCATGTAAGACAAGGTGTTTCATTGTAATCTTGTTTTATCCTTGAAAAATCATGCCATTTTCCGAAGCACAGAATGTCCCTTGTGGGGTTCAGTGTATCACCTCAGTGATGTGCTTGATCTCCACTGCCTATTGGAGTATTTTGAAACCACTCATGACCATCTTCCCACTAAGGACGTTAAGTAACGAGTAAATGACTAATCGTGTGCTCAGCACCCAGCTTCTACTACATTTAAACTGCAGAGCCGCAGCAGGGTTAGGTCTGGGACTTGGCGCAAGCTGGGACTGCTTCAATCCTGGCTTGTGCTGGGTCCAGACTGCTACGGCTCTGCCTTTTAAACACAGTAAGAGTCAGTCAGCACTTACTACATTTAAAAGGCAGATCTGCAGCATTGCTGTGCCTCCCCCTGCACTGTGGAGACAGTGCTGGGGGGCAACTGGCTTTTAACCTGGCTCCCCCAGCACCAGCTCCTGCTTGCCTCCCTTGCAGCCTGATATAGAGACAGTGGGGGGAAGAGGGGAGGGAATGGGAGCAGTTGACTCAACTACCCGATAAGCCTAGGCTTGTCGACTAATCTTTTACATCCCTATTTCCCACATCACCTAACTGCCATGGGTTGCTATCAGGCTAGAAACATGAAAAACAGGGTCTTGGTTCACCTCTTGGTTGCACTGGTGTAGACCAGAAAACTCCACTGATGTCGATGTTGGCATAACATTGACATCAATGGGAAAAGAATAAGTACCAAACATTTAAACAGAACTAAAACACTGTCACCCAACAACCTTATGCATTTTTCCCTGTGGTATTTACTCCCCAGAGAGTGTTTCTTCCTCCCTCTCATCGATCTTTGCTTATTCAGACACTGGTTCAGAAACCCACTTAAGTACATACTTAACTTTAAGATGGTGAATTGTCTGTTAAAGGAAACGGGATTATTCACCTGCTTAAAGTTAAGGACGTGCTTAAGTGCTTTGACAAAGCAGTGTCTTGATCTCGTTACATTTGTCTGACTGCATATCTGAGCCAGCAATAGGTACCAAAACAGAAAGAAATCTTCAGCCATATGAAGATGTGATATGCATAAAAACAGCTGTTAGAAAAGGATAACTATTGATGTAGAGTGGTTATTGCTCTAGTTTCACTTTTAAATGAAGTGAGGATAAATGGTCCTTAAGTATGCTGCTGGGATTCAGAAGAAATACTGGGAACAGCTTTAGGAAGAAGCGAAATCAGTAAGTCCTCTAATGTACTTAAGGATATTTTGGGTCACTGTTGAAGGATTCACACATTTGCATGCTGGCTGGCTTTGGAAGTGATAGTGTAAAGAGTATTTCAAAGATCTTGATTGGGGTTGACCAGGTCAAAATATTCCAGTAATGCTTAGATCTGCCACAAATATCTCCAGCTCTTGGCACTCCACCCAACACTCCAGAGCTAGCCTGCAGAAGGGCATAGTATCTGCTTCCCAATCACACATCACTGTTGAGAGAAATCCTATTCATTAGCCTCTAGCCCTTGAATCCCACCATCCCTCTTCCAGACCTTTGTAAAGAGCATGCATGAGTTTACATTTCTAGCCATCAAAGACGTTAATTTTATGCCACAGTATGTCAAAGGGTTTTCATTACCTTCAGAATGTTGACCTATGCGCATTTCATGGATACTAATGCTTGCAAAAGTTCTGTCACTGCACTGATTGCCAGAGGATAAACATCTTTGACAATCTTACCCTGGAGGGTGGGGGAATTTTGCTGTCTGTTTCAACGGTTAAACCACATGAGTCCAAAACCACAACACAGAGCAAGGAACAGTGAGAAAGCCACACATCCCCTGCAATACAAGGAAGGTTTCCATTTGGTTGGCACTGGGCATCACGCTTTGCCATGCAGATAATGAGTGAATTTTGAATTAAACAAAACAGGCTTCATTCTCCTCTCACTTACCCCAGTCCTACACTGGTAACTCCACTGATGTGGAATGGAAGAATTATTCTCACTTTAAACTGAATAGAATAATAGAAGTGAGAATAATTCTTCCATTCCACATCAATGGAGTTACCAGTGTAGGACTGGGGTAAGTCAGAGAAAAATGCAGTATACTATATTTATTCAATTTATTTCCTAATAATTATTATATCCACATTAATAGATTTTTTCATCAGCATATTAATTATTCTAGTACCCCTGGTTTGCCAGGGATCATAAGGCAAGGTGATTTGCACTCATAAATCAATTAAAGTCTAATTACAAAGCAACCTTCTGTTCCATTACACTATACAAGATAGAATATCCTTCTTGCACCAGTTCCAATGTGCTATCAATATTTTTGATTTACAACATCCTGGCCAATATAATTGCTGATTATTAAAGCTCTGAGGATGTTATAACTGTGTTGCAAATTAAATCCTCATTTCCTTCCTCCTCTACCTTTTCCCCTCCCTGCTTTATTGAGCCTTCTGGTCCAAAGTGAGTGGAAAGGTTTCTCTTACTTGCCTGTAGTGGCAGATACTGAATGACAAGATGGGGGGGCGGGTCTTTGGGCACAAGAGGAAACTTGTTTTTGAAATAATAAAGGATAACAATAAAACACTCCCTGATATTTCTAACAGGTACAAGGCTTGAGTACAGTTCCACTGGAATTCTCAAAACAAGGTACACACCCAAATTCTTGCATATGGAAGACAAATCCATATGTATAAGACCCCAGGCTTACATGCATGGCTGTTCACCCTTTCAGAATAGACCTCTGTCTATACTGCTGCTCAAACAGGGGCACCTCCTGTTGTGCTTAGATCAGGAAGAAGTGCTCCCACGGACATAATTCAGTTCACACTGCCTGGGTTTAAGGCACAATGGCAAATACTAAGTAAATAGACAAGATGATGTGGAAGTGACCATAAGAGAAGTTGGTTAAATATTCTCCTTTTAACCTGTGAGGCACAGAGACCGACTAGGAAAGTGGACTTCAGCTCAGCCTTCAGCTGGGAGACCAGGGCACGAGAGAATTACACTTCCTCCCCTCCCATCAACCAGACGGGGAAGGCTGTGACAGACTAGTCCATTTTTTTTTAGACACAGGTGCCTAGTGTCAGGTTTTGTTTAGACATTTAAATAAAAGTGGCCTGATTTTCAAAGGTGCTGAACCTGCAGTTACAAAGCACTGACTACAGCAATAAAGAGACAGCACCCTTCAGGTTACATACAACTCTCGTCCACAGCAGAACTCTGATGGATACTGATGTGATTTATGAGTGTGTGCACATTGAGGTCAATATATTGCCCAGTGGTTTTACACTGGCATTTACTTACCTAATGGTTCTGCTCACAAGGGAAAAACACTAAAGGGGCATATGGGAATAATCTGTAACCATATGTATAGTACAGTAAAGACATAGGGTATGTCTACACTACCACCCTAGTTCGAACTTCATTTGCATCTCGCCGGGCGCCGCCATTTTTAAATGTCCGCTACTGCGGACTCCGTGCCGTGCGGCTACACGTGGCACGGACCAGGTAGTTCGGTCTAGGCTTCCTCGAGTAACGGTAGTTCGGACTAGGAAGCCTAGTCCGAACTACCTAGTCTGTGCCGCGTGTAGCCACGTGGCTCGGAGTTCGCGCTAGCAGACGTTTAAAAATGGCGCCCGGCGAGATGCAAATGAAGCCCGGGAAATTCAAATCCCGGGCTTCATTTGCAATTCCGGTTGCCTACATTACCACCCTAGTTCGAACGAGGGTGGTAGTGTAGACATACCCATACATATACAGTTTCTCTCTCCCTTTCCCACCCCTCGTCTGCCTGGAAAAGGTAAGTTTCCAATAAAGCAGAAGGCAGTTTCAATCTGCACATTACTATTATATTGGACCTCTGTCTAGAAGACTGCCAGCTATACCACATTGGTTGTGGTTTTTGAGGCAACTGGAACAACAGCAGCAACAACAACAAAAAAACGCCAAAAATCAAACTCAGTTCATGCTGGGGCCTTGAAACTTAACACATCAGATTCTCACTGATAACACTGAGAAGAGTCACAGCATTTCTTCTTCCTGATGCACATGGCAAGGGCTGAATTTTCAAAGCAAACTTTCAAAGTATGTTGAATAAGCAGCTCCTTATTTCGCATAGCTCAGCTGCGTCTTTGAGAAAATATACCCTGTAGTTTTGACGTGGAAAGTTATCATTTGACCACAAGATTGCAGCAATAAAAGGACTTGCTCTTAAAAGAATACTAAAGCAATCTAGTACTTTTAGCAAGATAATGATCTTTTTTTTTTTTAAACACAACACGTTCACAAATACCCGCTCTGAAGATCCACACTGCCTGTGATCTCGCTCTCTCTCAATATATAGGTCAAGTTTGTCTGAGTTTCTAATACAGTCTGTAAAAGCATAACAGTGGTATCAAATGCAGATATGCAACATAGCAAAACCTTAGATTCTCATTATCAATTAATGTCATGCAGTAAGCCAACATCTGTAAGATTGCACTTGGGCCTTTTAATTTAGCATGTCTTGTAATTAAAGAATTAGTATAGTCTAAATCAGTAGTCACCAACCAGTAGATTCGGATCTACCGGTAGATCTTGGAGCCTCTGACAGGTGATCCTGAGTGGTTTGGCCAAGACACCATCAAGTGCTGGCACTTCAGCTGCCCCTCCTCCCATTGCTGCTCATCTCCTGCTCTTTGCCTTGCAGCTGCCCCTCCCCCTGGCAAGCCTCCTGATTTCTATGCAGGACAGGAGAGGGAGAGGAGGGGCACTGATGTCAAGGTGCCCCCACGCACTGTATCCTTTCTCCACAGAGCAGAGAGGGGGCACAAGACTTGGGATGAAGTTTGCTGGCTGCTTTAGGGCGTGGGCCAGGGTGACCCTGCCTTAGCCCCACTGCACCACCACCCAAGAGCCACCTGAGATAAGCAGTGCCCAACTGGAGCCCACATCCTGATCTCCTACACCATTCATGAACCCTCTCCTGCACCCCAAGCCCTGAGCACCCCTTCATCGAAACACCATCCTAGAGCCTGCACCAGAACCCCCTCCTACATCCTAACTGCCTGCCCCAAGAGCAGCTCAGAGACCCTCTCACACTCCAGATCCCTTAATCCAAGACCAGAGCCTGCACCCCAACCCTCTGCCCCAGCCTGATGACAGTGAGTGAGGATAGGCAAGAGAGGGAGGATGGAATGAGCAGGGGTAGAGCCTAGGAAAAGGGGAGGGAAGGAGGCAGGGCAAGGGTATTTATATTTGAGGTAGATCCTGGATTGCACGTAAATTCAAAAAAGTGATCTCGTGCTTAAAAAGGTTGGAGACCACTGCTCTGAATAATTGCTTCTCCTCCCTGTGCCAGACTCTGAAGTGTTCTGTCTGTACTACCTGGGAAGGCATGCTAAAAGAAAATACATCTGCAGACCCCATCCTGCCTAAAAAGCACATCCCAGGCTACAGTCCCACAGATATTCTGTAGGTCTCTTAGGTGATACAGCAGCCACAGAAAATACTCCAAGCTCTTAGGGAGGAAAGGAACCATTTAAAAGCAGTTCCTTTACAAATTCCATCACCGCCTGCAACTGTCCTCAGGCCATAAAAGGCAATCTGGCCCACAGGAGCTATGTCATAGATGCGAGGGGGGTGCACTTCTGTGCTCAATGAGTCTTCACCTGCACATCCTGCTGTCCGAGATTTTGATACAAAGGCAGATCTGTGTTCTACCTATTTATGTAGCTCTCAGCACAGTAGTAACTATGTGCCCAAGGTCTCATGGGAAGCCTGCGACTGAGCCAGAAATGAACCCAAGTCTCTTGAGTTCCTAATCCAGTGCCTTATCCAACTAGACCTTCCTTCCTACCCTACTAGTGAGAGAACAATAATAAAGGGCCCCAGATACAGCTATCTGTCAGCTCCATATCTGAGGTCATACAAAACAACGATGACAAAGATCTGTTTGGCCTAAAGATTAGTCCGAGTGCTCACGAGAACAAGCCGTGATAATTGTTGTCATGGAGGCAGTAGTGTCTACATGCCAAGTCAGTCAATAATAATCAGATCCCTACCCCCTGTGAATGGGCCCAGGAAGCCCCACCTGTATAGAAAGGATGTGGATGCATTGAAGAGGGTCCAGTGGAGGGCAACCAAAATGATCAGGAGGCTGAAGCACATGATCGACGAGGAGAGGCTGAGGGATCTGGGCTTTAGTCTGCAGAAGAGAAGTGGGAGGAGGGGGATTTGATATCAGCCTTCAACCTGAGGGGAAGTTGGAGAGGGGCTGTTCTCAGCAGTGACAGATGGCAGAACAAGGAGCAATGGTCTCAAGTTGTAGTGGGGAGGTCTAGGTTGGATATTAGAAAAAACTATTTCACTAGGAGGGTGGTGAAGCACTGGAATGGGTTACCTAGAGAGATCATGGAATCTTCATTACTAGAGGTTTTTAAGTCCCAGATTGACAAAGCCCTGGCTGGGATGATTTAGTTGGGGTTGGTCCTGCTTTCGGGGGGGGGCTGAACTCTATGACCTCCTGAGGTCTCTTCTAGCCCCGGGATTCTATGTATTTTGATGTTGAACAGAGCAAGCTCTCAAGAGAGTTTCTGGGGGAAGGGGGGAGGGAGGAAGAGAAGGAAAAAGGAAAAATCTTGGCCCCACAAGCTGGGTCAGAGCCCTTCCCGCACCTTTTTGGACTGGAGTATCTCAAAGATGGCTGCGCAGCACTAATGGAAGACCAGATGAACTAGCTGGGAAATAGCACTTTTGGTGCATGGAAGGCAAGGATTCAATTTAAATAAAAAAAAATGTCTTACGCCAGCTCCACAGCTCACCACGATGGTGCGTTTTATTCAGTATTTGTGAGGCTTGCACAGTAGCTGGATAGATCAGCCAGAAGTACAGCCAAGTCCCACAGCCTTTCCATGCTTGATGGCTCAAGGCTATGGCTACATTCTATTGAGTCGCACACTATGTAACAAGGAGGCGTCCATACGGCTGTGGAAATCCCTGTCCTGCTAATTCTGCTTGACCAGCTACATTTCTGAACAGACCGATGGGTCCATTGACTTATCATATCCTGGGGCTAGAGCTCCTCCAAGTGAAAGTAAATGAGTCAAGGAGAAAGAGTAAACACCCGCTGAAAAACCACCATTAGAGCCTACTGGAATTTCCACTAGTGGAAATTTTATAATTAAACAGAATAAACCATTTTTAGTACATCTTAAAATCCTCCTCTAACTATACCCATTCAAGATTGATCTGACTGCCAATATGAGAGAAGGAACCGCAACACTTCCTGACTTACAGTACATTGTCAGTCTGCGGGTAGCATGAAGATGAAAGCTAAACACATGGCATAAAAACAAGTGTATTGTACCTGTCTGCTGCTCTGACCCTGAATGCTTGCTTTTCAGACATTCGCTGTGCTGATACCAACCTTATTTCTTTACCTCATGTTTATAAGGAGTGTTATTGTACCTTGCTCTGGCATCAGCTGGTTCTGGGATTTACTCATCTGGCATGTTTATGGTGTTTTTAGATAAATACCACAATAGGATTACTTAAGGAGCCAGTGCTTTCAATTTGAAGGGACTGAAGCACAGCTTTGGATTCCCCCATTCCTACCCCCACGTACGTGCTACTCAGCAACTGCAAGATGATATCTGCTTGCCTGTTTACTGTGCTGAAGGAGCATTTTTCTCCCATGCTGCCAAAGGCTGAGAGCACATCTGCTGGATTCAGACTGTGCCCTGTGTATCTTTTTGGCAGGCCTCAGTGCCTTTCAACTTTAGTACAACATTGTTCCCTGTTGATCTGAAGACTGACTTCTTGGGAAGTACAAGAGATGTGGGGAGGATTCACAAGAAAAGGGGGAAAGGAGGATTCAGGAAACCTCAATTAAAAACAAGAAGAAAAAAATCCAGTTATCAATGTAAAGATGTAAATGTGCTTTCTTGAGCCAGATGTTTATAATAATGCATTGCAGTGTAAATACAGCAGCTGGAAACGCTGGTGCACTCTAAAGGGTGTGTCTACACTGCAACATTATTTCAAAATAACTAGCTTTATTTTGAAATAATTTAGTCTGCATCTACACAGCAGGCAGTTATTTCGAAATAGTGTCAAAATACTGTCATTGTACGAGGAGTAAGGGAAGTCAGACGGAGAGTGCTCTATTTTGAAATAAATGCTGTGTAGACACTATTTTGAAATAAGCTATTTTGAAATAAGAAATGCAACTGACATAGCTCAATTTGCATAGCTTATTTTGAGTAAAGCCCTGCTGTGTAGACACACCCTAAATGTGCTCTGTTAATGGGTTTATACTTATCAAATGCACAAAGCTGCAGGACTTACTGGCCATACTGGGTCAGACCAAAGGTCCATCTAGCCCAGTATCCTGTCTGCCCACAGTGGCCAGTGCCAGGTGCCCCAGAGGGGGTGGACTGAAGACAATGATCAAGAGATTTGTCTCCTGCCATCCCTCTCCAGCCTCTGACAAACAGAGGCCAGGGACACCATTCCTTACCCCCAGGCTAATAGCCTTTTATGGACCTAACCTCCATGAAATTATCTAGCTCTTTTTAAAACTCTGTTATAGTCCTAGCCTTCACAGCCTTGATTATGCGCTGTGTGAAGAAAAACTTTCTTTTATTAGTTTTAAATCTACTTCCCATTAATTTCATTTGGTGTCCTCTAGTTCTTATATTATGGGAACAATTAAATAACTTTTCTTTATTCACCCTCTCCCCACCACTCATGATTTTATATATCTCTATCATATCCCCACTCAGTCTCCTCTTTTCTAAACTAAAAAGTCCCAGTCTCTTTAGCCTCTCCTCATATGGGACCCATTCCAAACCCCTAATCATTTTAGTTGCCCTTTTCTGAACCTTTTCGAATGCCAAAATATCTTTTTTGAGGTGAGGAGACCACATCTGTACGCAGTATTCAAGATGTGGGCGTACCATAGTTTTATATAGGGGCAGTAAGATATTCGTCTTATTTTCTATCCCTTTTTTAAATAATTCCTAACATCCCTTTTTTTTTTTTGACTGCCACTGCACACTGTGTGGATGTTTTCAGAGAACTACCCACGATAACTCCAAGATCTCTTAAACTGATTAGTTGTAGTTAAATTAGCCCCCATCATATTGTATGTATAGTTGGGGTTATTTTTTCCCAATGTGCATTACTTTACACTTATCCACATTAAATTTCATTTGCCATTTTGTTGCCCAATCACTTAGTTTGGTGAGATCTTTTTGAAGTTCTTCACAGTCTGCTTTGGTCTTGACTATCTTGAACAGTTTAGTATTCTCTGCAATCTTTGCCATCTCACTGCTTACCCCTTTCTCTAGATCATTTATGAATAAGTTGAATAGGATTGGTCCTAAGACTGACCCTTGGGGAACACCACTAGTTACCCCCTCCATTCTGAAAATGTATAATTTATTCCTACCCTTTGTTTCCTGTCTTTTAACCAGTTCTCAGTCCATGAAAGGACCTTCCCTCTTATCCCAATACAACCTAATTTACACACGGTCCTTATCAAAGGCTTTCTGGAAATCGAAGTATAGGAGGAGGGGGCAGAGTGCAGACTAGGTTTAATTGGCTGCTTTCAGATTTAAGCCACTGCTACTGAGGTACACTGCCTCAGGAGAACATCAGTAGGGCAAGTCCAACATACCAGCTTCCCAGAGCACCAAGAAGAGCTGAGACAACACTATATACACCCTTTGGGTCCTTTAATCTATCTAGGTACTTACTCAGCCCTTCCCATAGTAAGGTGCTTCAGAACCATTAACTTTATCCTCAACATCACTCAGAGGCAGGAAAGGGTTATCTTCAGCTAGGCACAGGGCAGATTAAGTAATTTACCCAAACTCACATAGGAAGCTGGTGACCAAGCCAGGAACTGGACCCAGATCTCAAGTCTCTACGTGCCTTATCCACTGGACCAACCATTCTCACATGGTTGGGCAGGAGCCCAACGTGAGTGGCAGCCCCACTGAATGGAATCGCCAGGGCTGGCTTAGAGCTGCTGTGGCCTGGTGCTGAGGGCCAAGCACCACAGCCTGGGGCCAAACCTGAAGCCTCAGGGCTCCAGCCCTGGGTGGCAGGGCTCAAGTTACAGGCCCCCTGTCTGGGGCTGAAGCCCTTGGGCCTCTCTACCTGAGGTGATGCAGCTGAAGTATGTTCCAGTTTCAGTCCCCTTCTCCTGGGGTCATGTAATAATTGTGTTGTCAGCAGCAGGGTCACAGCACAATGACGTCTGAGAACTGCTGCACTAGGCTATTCTAGAGCATGTGGTACCTCACTCTTTGCACTCCAACTCTGTGGGCTGGCATCATGGAGGCTAGTGGATGCAGCAAAGCTAGAGGCGTCCGGTCTTTTCACTCAATCCATGTAAGGATTGAGATTGCCCCCGGCCCCTGCACAGGGGTACAAGAGGGAAGGGGAGGGGAAAGGTTCTTAAGGCAGTGATAGGGCAGACTTGCTGCTACCTACTTTCTAGCCTCACAAATGGCTTGGAAACCTTCAGAAAAAAACCCACTTCATGCAATTCATAGTGTTCTTTTCCGCCACCTTTATAGATTATGCCACTTCATACCAACGGTAATACAGGAAAGGGATGGGAGACCTCTCTCATGACACTTCATTTCCCTCCCCCATTGCTTCCTTCCTGTGCCAGTTTGTATCTTCTGAGCTAATGAGTTAATTAGACTTAAATCTCTCTAGACCACCCCCAATCTACCAGCTGGGCACAGTTCTCATTGACAAATGTGCTCAGGGCAATTAATTAAAGTTACAGCATTTAGACTGCTGGCCTGGCTGCTTTTGCCCAGATCCTTGTCAAACCCACACACAGCCCAGCAAATCCAAATGTTTGGACACCCAAAATACCAATCAGAAAATGGAAAAGTTAACATTCCCGCAGAAGTGCTAACTTGGCCATGCTCACATCCTGCACAGCTTGTGCTGGATATTCTGTGACAAATTGCAATATCTCAAACAAAAACAAAACTCCACCACCCTGTGTTGCTACCGACAGACAGAGGGAGAGAGAGGCTAATGGTGAACAGGTTCTCAACACAATTATTATTCACAACAGTATAAAAAAGGCAAGAAATACAAATGGTACAGTTCTCACAGTGACACAAAATATCCAAAACAAAAGACCTAGTAGTAATGGGGAAATTTAACTGCTCATTAAAAAAATTAACACAGCAAAACACAAAATTTCAAATAAGTTATTGTAAAGTATTGGGCAGAATTTTTTGTTCCAGAAAGTGGAAGAAGTAACTAGGGCCGTGTCCACACTCAGGGGTTCTTTCGAAAAAAGTACCCTTTTTTCGAAAGAACTTCCCCTGCATCCAGACTCACGCCGCGTTCTTTCGAAATTATTTCGAAAGAACGCGGCTTTTCTTTCGATGGCGGTAAACCTCGTTTCACGAGGAAGAACGCCTTCCTTCGAAAGTTCCTCTTTCGAAGGAAGGCGTTCTTCAATGTAAAGAGGCCGTCTTCGAAAGAGAGCATCCAGACTCGCTGGGTGCTCTCTTTCGAAAAAGCGGATTTCCTCTATCGAAAGATCCGCCTGCAGTCTAGACGCGATCTTTCGAAAGAGGCTCTTTCGAAAGATGCTTTCGAAAGAGCCTCTTTCGAAAGAAGCCTGCAGTCTAGACACAGCCTAGGAGAACCACTATTTTATATTTGCTACCAACCAGGGAGGTATCCGTAGCAAATCTGAAAGTGGAAGGCAATTTGGGTGAAAGTGATCATGATTCTAAGGAGTGAAAGGAGGAGAATGAAGCCAGTGGCCTTCCAAAAAAACAGATGTTAACCAACTCAAAACTGGTAAGTAAGGTCACATGACCTGGGAAAAAAATTTAAGGGCAAAATGGAGTTTAAGAGCGCTGGCAGTTTTTCAGGGAGACAATATTTAAGGCACAACTGCAAACCATCCTGATCTGAAGAAGAGATAAGAAGAATAGTTAGAGGCAAATATAGCTCAATCAGGAGATCTTTAATTACCTGAAAAATCAAAAAGGAATCCTCAAATGGAAACATGGACACATTGCTGAGGAAGAGGACAAAAGAACAGCACAAGCACGTAAGAACAAAATTAGAAAGGCTAAGGGCACAAAATGAGTTACGTCTAGCAAAGGGCATAAATGACAACAAGAAAAGGTTCTTTGAATATATTAGGAGTAAGAGAAAGACAAGAGAACATGTAGGTAGATCCTCCACTTAGCAGGGAAGGAGAAACAATAACTGATTACATCAAGAAACCTGAAGTGTGTAATGCCTACTTTGCTTCAGTCATTACTAAAAAGGTTACTGATGACCAGGTACTCAATTTACAACAAGGGGAAAGGGAATGAAAGATAAAATAGGGAAAGAACAGGTTAAAGACTATTAGATGTCTTCAAATTGGCAGGGCCTGAGAAAATTCATCCTAGATTACTTAAGCAACCAACTGAAGCAATCTTGGAACAGTTAGCAATTATCTTTGAGAACTCCTGCCAGATGGGTGACATCCCAGAAGACTTGAGGTCAAACATAGTGCCGATCTTTAAAAGGGGGAACAAAGAGAATGCAGGGAATTGTAGAGCAGAAAGACAAACTTTGATACCTGGGAATATACTGGAATAATTTGACTACTTAATAATTTGTAAGTCCCTAGAGGATACAGTAATAGGGTTATAATGAGCCAGCATGACTCTCTCAAACAAATAATGCCAAACCAACCAAATTTCCTTCTTTGACAGGGTTACTGGCCAGGAGGCAAGCAGCAGATGTGACAGATCTTAATTTTAGTAAGAAATTTCAACATATTACCACATGACATTCTCATAAGCCATCTAGGGAAATGCAGTCTAGATTGAATTACAATAAGGTGGGTGCACAATTGGGTGAAAATATTCAAAAAGTAGCTATCAGTGGTTCACTGGCAAACTGGGAGGGTGTACCTATTGGGGTCCCACAGGTGTCAGCACTATTCAATATTTACATTAATGGTTTGGATAATGGAGAGTGGAGTATGCTTACAAAATCTGCAGATGCTACCAGGCAAGTTGGGGTTGCAAACAGCTGGACGACAGAATTAGATTTCAAAATGACCTTAAATTGGAGAATTGGTTTGTATTTAATAAGATGAAATTGCTCAACAACAATAACTGGCTAAGTGGTAATGCTGCTGAAAAGGATGTAAGGGTTATAGTGGATCACAAATTGAATAGAAGTGAATAACATGATGCAGCTGTGAACAAAGCAAATACAGTTTTAGGGTTACATTAGCAGGAGAGTCATATTTAAGACATGGGAGATAACTGTCCCACTCTACTTGGCACTGGTGAAGCCTCAGCAGGATTAATCTACTAATTCTGGGCACCAAACTTTAGAAGATGGAGGCAAATTGGAGACCAGAGGAGAGCAATGCAAACGGTGAAAGGTTTAGAAAACTTAATCTATGAGGAAAGGTTATAAACACCAGGCACATTTAGTCATGGGAAAGGACAACTGATGGAGGACTTAAGAAAATGCTTATGTTAAAGATTGTTAAAGAGAATGGTAATCAATTGTTCTACAAGTCCAGTAAACACAGGACAAGTAGTAATGGCTTATTAATCTTTCTAGGCTAGATCTTAGGAAAACGTTTTAACTTTAAAAAAGTAGTTAAACTTAAGACTAGGTTTCCAAGGTAATCTGTGGAAACTCAGTCACTACAGGTTTTTTAGACACAGGCTGCACAAACACCTGTCATGAGTGGTCTAAGGTTGATTTTGTGGACTTGATGGCTTCTCAAGTTCTTGTCAAGCCCTACATTTCTATACTATGATCTAGGATCTTAAACCCACTACACAGACAGTACAAATGTCGGCATGCATAATCAAGTCAACCCGTCCAAGAGTAAAGTCCACCAAAGTTCTCCAAAAGCCATTGTCTTGTCCTTCATATGAGGAAAAACTTTAATGAGCTAAAAAGAATGATGTATTCTAGAAGCATTAGAATTTGACATCAGACAGTTCCCCTCCTCAGCAAAACTCTCTCTCTCTCTCTCTCTCTCTCTCTCTCTCTCTCTCTTCAAAACAGAAACTAATCGCCTTATACAGAATGGGTATTGTGGGTAAGGAACAAGGAACCGGATTTGATTTTCCTATCTGTGCCTGTGTAACCTTGGACATGTCTCTTACTGTTTTACAGATGCAGTCAGTGCCAATCCTACCAATATGCAGTTGTGTAAGGCACCTGAAAGTTTTGGGCACCGAAATTTTCTTAACATCCACCCACCCATCCACCTCTTCCTGTCCCTATTCGGTGGCTCTGCTTCCTCTGGAGCAGATCTGGTTAACTTCAAAGTGAAAAAACCTGCCAGATCTATTAGCAGAACATGAACCTGTGAAAGAGCCATTCAAAGTGGTAATGAAGCCATTTAGCAGGCATTTACCAATCCCAGGTACATACGGTCAGATTCTGAATTTACAGTGTTAGTCGACAGGACCTTAGTTTAAAATTTGCGTTAAAAATATCTCATTAGTATGTTGCTGAAAATTACACATCTCTTTAAAAAGAAAAAAACAAAAACATACCCCATTGTCGCTGCTGGCTGCCATCGGGCATAAGAGCACCAATTAATAGAAGTGCGTAGAGCCCCATAAATCCTAATGATGGCCCTGGATGTGGTATACTAAGAACAGTGCTTTTTTTGTAAGAAAAAAAGGTGCCAGTACTCCAGGCTCAAACTTGTTGAGCACACACACACACACACACACACACACAAAAAGGGGGGGGGGAACTTATTGAGGGGAAAAAAGGGGGGGGGAGGAGAAGAAATGTAGTCGCGGCCCCTTTAAGAGCCAAACCGCCGTACTGGGAGCCAGAAAAAAATGCCATTCCTTTACTGTGTGCTGGGAAAATAGGCAACGGTGCACCATACCATCACAAAAAAAGCACTGACTGAGAATAATAATAAAACTTCCTGTCTCTCCTTCACCCACCTTTGACTGTCTTGTCCATTGAGATGATAAGCGCTTTTGGACAGTAACACCACTTGATATGTGCACGTATAGCACTTAACACAACAGGACTCTGGTCTCAGCTGAGCCTCTAGACTCCCCTGTAATACATACGATAAATAATAAGGAGGTACCCTGAATTGTTTGGAATAAGACAAGACTGTCTTTCACCTTTTCTATTTCCCGTCTCTACAGAACAATTAATCATCACCATGTGCAAGACATTTAGCACTTGTGGTGTCAAAAGTAACAACCACAAACACAAAATAACACCGACCACACATGACACTCTGCAATAGCTAAGCAAAGTAGAAGCTTCTGCCGTCAGAAGTCAAGCAAGAGTCTGACATCCTTCCTCCTGAGCAGCCTCACTGCAGACCCAAGGTGCAGGCCCCCACATCCGGGTGAATTTCACATGTTTATGGAGCTCTAAATACAAGGCCTCCTCTTTAAGAGCTAACTCATGGGCCAGCTTGTGTGGTGTACTCAAAGTAGATAGCAGTGTCAGAGAGGTACCTACAATGTAGGAGAGCCACCACTTTCCTTCCTCCCCTCCTGGCACCAACACATTTGGTTGGGATGAGTCAGACGGAGGCTGGGACATGCACAGGCCAGCATAACTGCAGTGGTGTTCTCAGGGACATAGCCTCAATTCAGTGACAAACTGGAAAAGAAACGATCAATGCCTTAGAAAGTCAGATGCAGGACAATGTAGCACTTTAAAGACTAACAAGATGGTTTATTAGATGATGAGCTTTCATGGGCCAGACCCACTTCCTCAGATCAAAAAAGTCAGATTAGAAAGTCAGGGTTTTAATAGGTACCAGGAGTGATGTGGGGCGTGGGGAGGAGAGGCTAATCTGGCCATGCTGTCCAGCTCCTGTATTCTCCCAGACAGACTCTGACCATGCTGCCTAGGAGAGGAGATGCTGCCTGTCTTGGTGCAGGGACAGAATTCCCTGCCCCACAGGTAAGGGGATGGGGAAGGGAGAGGATGGAGCAGTGCAGCAGCACTCCCCCAAGTCCTAGGCAGCCCTGGCTACTATGCTTGGGATGCTGCTTGCTGCCTGGTACAGTGCAGCAGGACGGACACCTTCCCACCTGGTAATATGGGAAGAGGGATGGAGAGAGCATGTGGGCTCTGAGCTAGGGGTGGGGCAAGGAGGAATCATGCAGGGGGAGGCTTGGTGCCCCCTTTATGTCCCTCCTCACTTGTTGTCTGTGACAGGTACCTTGCTTATTAAAAATCTATAGTTCAGATGACCCTTTGAGGCTCTGAGAAACAAGAGTAAGATACAGCTTACGTGCACTCAGTTCAGCTTTTTTTTTAAGTATTTGTGAAGTATTTGACTGTATTGTGTCAAAGCCCTTTTCCCTTCAGGTCTCAGAGTTAAGGGCACAATTTCTAGGTTCCTGTCCCAGGGCTTATCACCTGAAGATTGCTGTCAAACAACACTGTATCTGAAACAACAGCTCAAAGCAATCAGCCGCTTACTCAGCGGCTAGAGAGGAACTTGTGGAGGAATGGGAAGAGGACAGGAAGTGAATGGGGGAAGGAGTATGAGAAGATAAAGATGACAGGAGCAATACCAGAGAAGAGAAAATGTAATAAGAAAGAACAGTGTATCTTATCACACCCAAGAATTGTTGGGACACACATCAGGGCCTTTCACTTTCTACAAAGAACTGGCTTTAGCCCCTTCTCTGTGCTTAAGCTGCCTCAATCATCTTTGGCCATTTATCCCCTCCCCTCCGCCTCCCGCTGTCTCAGTCACTTTCTACTGGCTATTCTCCTCTGCTACCCCCATGCTACCAGGAGACACTTCCACCTGCTCTTTCACGTTTTCCACATCTGCCAGCTTTCATAAACAGACCCTCTCCTGCTCCCAGCATGGATGCAGGTGATATGGGGCATACTGACTTTGAGGCTGGTGTACAGAAGTTATCCACCCTCTGAGGGCAGGAGGAATGCTGACTGCCTTGGAATAGGATGCCTCCCTATGCAGTGTTGGCCTCAGTGGAGCATACAACACGCCTAATAAAGTCAATGGGATGTGTGGGTAGAATCAGCACCTCCTATTTGTGAATCAGCACCTCCTATTGTGGTATACAATACAGTACACACAGCCCAGAACCCCACTCTGAGGGAACAAGATTGCCTATTCTTAATCAGAAACCTAGGTTGGTGTAAATAAGAGGCACTGTTTGACCCAACTGGCCAGTTTCAATCTACAAGGGAGTGAACATGACTCTCAGTCACAGAGCAGATTTGGGGTGTCACAGGAAGTGGGAGCCAACTAGTTTGAAGTTTGTCTTAATATATTACAGTATATGGTGAATGCCTCACTTTGCAATAGCACTTGGGGCATACCGCACATAAATACTTGTGTACTTTAATACTTGCAGACCCCCTTAATGTCATTAATGCAATGATGCCTTTAGTCCTTGGTAGTAGTTATTTCCTAAGACTCGAGTCTCTAGTTTCATTTGCTTGAAAATGCAGTTTTGGCAGTGTGGAGTAAAAGATGAAATGATATAGCTGATGGCAGAACTAATAATGGAAACGAGGATCCTCCATTCATCAGCATACAAAAGCTACTAGGCATGAGGAAACAATCCTGACAAGGGAACCCTTACAAAGCCCATTTGAGACTTCACTCTTTCTACGTATGGTTCCTGTCCAGAATGCATTGTGGGATATTCACATTGCATAATTACATTCCCACCCTATCCAGAGCATTTGAACTCAAATATAGAATGTTCTGTATTGTGTGTTGGTCCTGTCCTACTTCTCCTGTTTCAATCTGTTGTCTCTAAAAGAGAGATCATCCAGTACTATACATTGGATTTACTACGTAGTGAGTTTATGGAGCTGACCACTAAATAGCTAGAAGCCAAATTCATGGGTTACACTCCTGCTTTATCTTGCATATTTGAACTTGGATTTCCAGAGGTGAAAGTCTAACTCTGTAGCTGCCTAACAGAACTCTGTCCTTAAGAGTCCTGGGGAAAATCTTTCCCTTCTGCACCTTAGCTGTAGCCAGACAAAACCAACCCCCACAATAACACACACATGGTCAACACACACCATTGAGCAGAGGGTCAGTATTCCAAGAAGTTGATGCAAATGCAAATTTTTATTCGATATTAAGTTGCTTTATCACTCATCAACCCAGAATGACTTTGTTGCTTTGGTCCAGAACTTATGCTGTTTTGAGTTAGCAAAATCCTTTCTGCTCTTACAAGACTGAATTCAGTACGTTTTACCAATTCAATCCATTAGCTGATTAAAAGCTATAGACCACACTATTTTGGGCACACTGAGACCATTATGAATAAGAAGTGTAAAAAAAACTTCCAGTATAACCAGTGTCTTTGAAAATGCTACAGGTAATAAGACTTCACATTCAATCTTTCTTCAAATCTGCAATGCCAGCAGGCAGAGAATTTATAGTAGCCTTTGAAACCATCTACTGTATTTAGAAATGAGTTATTGGTACGGTATCTTTAATTCCTGAAACAAAAAAAAAAATTATATAGAAGATATGTCAAACCAAAAAATTATACAGATGAAAAAGAGCACAAAAATGTCACTGATTTATTTCAGCTTCAACTTACAGATGAATGTCCTACAGACAAAAAGAAAAAAGAAGGTAATATTTTTTTCATGTTCTTCTCTTTATACCTATTATATTGAAGTGTTAATATATTTGGATATGCAATTCCATTTTTATAATGATATAAAAACATCCCCCCACACTATTATTAGTTGCCATTAAAAGCCAGTATTTGCCCACAGATGTACCTGAACTAAGTACTGAGTTTCCCTCCTATAGGAAAAGAAATAGCACTGGTAATTCTGTAGGATGTATTAATCCCAAATGCTGACTACTTCATAACAAGCACTCTATTTAAGGGTTCCTATGATGGCCCACACTCAAATAATCTACACTAAACATGCTAAAATTGATAGAACTAGATAAGTTCTTCTCTGAATCAGTACCTTTAAATCTGAGCTTAAGACCCAGGAGTTGAGCATGTGCATAAGTGCCTTACTGAACTGGAACCCAACAACTGAGAGAACTATAAGAAAGGCTAAATGCTCAGATAAGCCCTTTGGGGTAAGATCTGTCTTATCACACTGTATTTACGGAGCACCTGGCACATTTAAGTTCTGGTCTGTGACTAGGGCTCTGAGGCACTACAGTACTACTATAAGGTTTTTTTAAATGGTATTTGTGGCCTGTGCAAGAAAAACTGGCCATGCAGAAAACACAATTTATGAACAAGAGAACAGTTTAACTCTACCATGTCTAGCAAACTAACTCCTAGTAATAGAACTGCAGTGCTTTGGGGAAGTCATCCAAATAATCTTTAACCGTGCTGACTCTTTCAAGAGAAGTTTAACTACTTGTTGGACATCCCTAAGTATGTATTGGACTATAAACTTTCACCTCTTTTTCTGATTTAGCTAAGAGGTAAGAAAAAAATTGTACCTCTCCTTCTATCCTAATACATTTCCCTATATTTTTTTCCAACCTACTGTTAGCCAATACACTCAGTCAATACAAAGGTAACCTATAAAACTGATTAGATTTCCCAGGATTATTGTATTAGAGTCACAATACACCCCCTATTACAACATTTCACAGAAATACAGAAAATGTTGTCAGTCTGGCTGTGTCTAGACTACATGCCTCTGTCGTCAGAGGCATGTAGATTAGACACATAGGCAAAGGCAAATGAAGCCGCGATTTAAATGATTGCGGCTTCATTTACATTTACATGGCTGCCGCGCTGAGCCGACAAACAGCTGATCAGCTGTTTGTCCGCTCAGCGCGTTAGTCTGGATGCTCCCCTGCCGACATCAAAGCCCTTTGTTGGCAGCCCCGTTATTCCTCTTGGGACAAGGTTTACTGGGGCTGCCGACAAAGGGCTTTGATGTCGGCAGGGGAGCATCCAGACTAGCGCGCTGAGCGGACAAACAGCTGATCAGCTGTTTGTCGGCTCAGCACGGCAGCCATGTAAATGTAAATGAAGCCGCGATCATTTAAATCGCGGCTTCATTTGCCTTTGCCAAAACAACAAATCTACATGCCTCTGACGACAGAGGCATGTAGTTTAAACGTACCCTCTGTTACACCTAAGCTTTAAAAAGAGAGGCCAAGTTTTTCAACTGTACACAATACAGTTTTTAAGCCAAAAAAAGAACCTTAATAGTTATGACTGGTTGAAAAAAATAACATATCTGAAAAATATAAAGGACTATGTTTGTAAGTTGTTTTCAAAGTTTCTAATCTGTTCCATTTTCTCAATTGTGAGAGAGCTTATGCAAATATTCGCTAATTTATATCTTTGCAAACTGGTTACTATGGGCTTGATTCAAAACCAACTAAAGCCAACAGAAATATTCCAAGTATTGATGAGTATTTGCCATTCATTGCACCATAATTTTGATTTACGATTTGCATCCTAAACATGGCACTGTTCTGTTACCTGATTGAATGACCAAAGATTTGTAAGAGATTTCTTCTTCTCTTTGCAAATTACTTTTGAGCATTTGAAACTATCCGGTGACCTGTGAATTATTGTATTGTGTAAATAGGACAGAGTTTCAAAGTGACAGTTATTTACTGTGTGCATAGTCTACCAACTGTTATGTGCGTGTATATACAAGAATACACACATATGTCTGATATTAACTGGGTTTTATTGGCAAAAATATTCTGTTTGTTAAAAAAGCACTCTTACAACTGGGGAAGTTTAGCAAAATATGCTTTTGTGAATTCTTTGATTATAGACTATTTTCTTATTGTGATATCCATAACTAAATACTGTAATACATTGGCGTTTAGTAGTAGTTTAGGTTTTCTGTTTACTGTTTTTTCTGTTCCTGACAGACTAGGGTCAAGATTTTCAAGATTTTATTCTTAACTGCTGCCACTCTGGAGGAAGAAAGGGATGCTTATGAAGACAGGGAGATAAAGACAGAGTTACAAAAGATGGAGAATTGGTTGGATAGAGGTAGTTATATGGGTTTCTTTGGATTTTAGGTATAAGTTCTGTGCCCAGAACTAGCAAGAAAAAAAAGGGGGGGTCCACTTGTCACTGAAAAAAATAAAAATGGGGAGTTTAAGTTGCAGATCAGAGCACATTGAACTATACTGTTGTTTGAGACATGTTTGTTTGCAAATATTTTTGCATCTGTCTGTTCTTGCTGGCCATCTGTTGTCACTTAGAATTAGAAAGACAGCAGAATAATTCTCATAGGAAAAAACAAACTCCTACCTGTCATCCGTATTCCTAAAGGGAATGAGACTAAACACTTTATTTTTGAATCACCTGTAAGTAACCCAGAGGCACTGAGACCATTGACAAGGGAGAGTGAAGTCTGCTCTTCAGCTTTAGCTGAGAGGCCGCTGGCTTTTAGCTCATGTTGTAGACAGGCATGGCTTTAACTCCTATAGGTGCAGGTTCAATCCCTTCTGCTGACGATCTAGGTTTGTCAGCTTTACATGCGTTCAGTGGGGGTATGAGAAAATAAGGAGTCAGTAAGATGACTATTTGGCATGGAACGAATTTCATCACGTCTACAAAGGAAAGTTTTCCAAGACTCATGAACAAGCTAGGCCATTTAGTTATGCTGCTTCTTTAATAGGACTCCTGGGTTTTCAATGAACTAGTGTTATCTAAAAAGATGTTTCTAAGTGTTTTCAGTTTTTTGTGTGTCCCTTACCACCAATCCTGAATATTATTAGTTGAAAAACAAATCTTCTCAGCTGGAATTTCAATTCCCCATCTTTTAGAATAAAGGAAATAAAGCTAAAAGATGGTACAGGCTAGTTATATTTGTATAAAATTAATTCTATTAAGTAAATGTACCTGTATTGTAAAATACAAGTCACTTCAATACAGAAAAAAGTAATCTAAATTTTCATAAGTGGCAAATCATTTTGGGTGTCCAGCCTCAGATGATTTTCAGATGATGAGTATGGGTGCTGGAACTAGAGATGCAGGGGAAGGGGAGGGTCCTGCAGCACCCCCTGCCTTGTAGTGGTTTTCATTATATACAGGGTTTATAGCTTGGTTCAATGGCTCTTAGCACGCCATTGTACAAATTGTTCCAGCCTCCCTGAGAGTGAGGCATCCAAAACCACTAGTCATCTTTGAAAACGTAGGAGATGTAGCTGTCAGCAATTTGATAAATTCTGCTCCCTTACAGGTTCTGAATTTCACTTGCACCTGCTGAATAGAGAAAGAAAAAAAGATTCCTCTAATAAAGCATCTTGCCATAATAGTATAAACTAACACCATCAATTACCCAGACAGTACAGATTTCCCAAGCTTTGTGAGTAAAGCCATGAGGAACAACAGTAATAGGCTTGACTAAACAAACTAGTGAGGGGATGACAACATTCATTTTAATATTCTTCATTTTGTTAATATTTATCAGTTTGAATATGGCACATTAACAAACAATAAATATACTAAGAACGCTAATGGATAGGTCAACACGAGTGCTGGGATGTATAATTTTCACTTTGCGTAGTTATACCTGTGCTAGTTCTGATCATGCTAGAGTACATCTACACAGCACCCTAAACTCAAAATAAGATATGCAATTTGTGCTACACAAATTGCATTATCTTATTTCGATTTCAAAATAGTGCATTATTTTGAAATTTGGCATGTCTACACAGTGCATTATTTTGAAATTTGGCACATCTACACAGTGCCAAATTTCAAAATAATGCACTATTTTGAGATGTCCGTTAACCCTTGTGGAACGAGGGTTACAGGGATGCTGAAATAGCATCCCCATTATTTTGGAAAATATTTCTAAATCACAGGTGGCTTGTTAAGGCATGGGGTGGCTATTTCGGGATACTGAAGGTACCGTGAAATAGCCACGCTGAGTAGACATACCCCTACTGTGCCAAAAATGGCAGAGGAGCCATAGTGGCACAAACAAAAGAATGGTATAGTTGCCTGTGTATCAGGCCCACCATTGGGTAGGTGGGGGAGATGATTGAGGGGTCAGTTGCCTCAGGGCTTGGTGATTCTAAAAGGCCTGAGGTTCCTGGTCACAACTGCTGTGATGGCCCCGCGCACTCCAGCCAGCTCTGAGGGTCAACATGGGGAGGCGCCATGCAGTCCAGATGGCACTGGAGGATGGATATCAGAGTCCTGCCCCTTCTGGCTGATGCCCTGCCCCTTCCAGAAGAATGGAGCTGCCCTCCCCTCACATTGCCCAAGGGTCCAGCAATCCAGTTGGCTCCCCAGCTAAGTATGTACTTAGAGTTTGAGACAGGTTCATACATAGGGGTGGGGAATCAGCCTGCCCCACCGCTTGTGCCACCACTGCTACACGCTATTTAGTATTTGATCAGAGCTAGCACAGGTATGTACGTTAACCTCCAGCTAAAACATATCCTTTGCTGTATTCACTTAGCACTTCTATGATATTCTTTATGACCTTTCCATTATTTAGTAAATATATTAAGGGCAAAGCACATCTTTCTTACTGTCTATATAGTGTATGGCCCAGTATGGACTGGACTGGACTGGACTGGATGACCTCCTGAGGTCCCTTCCAGTTCTAAGGTTCTATGATTCTCTACATATTTTTTAGAAAGACATATAAATACACAAAGCACTTTCCACCTTAGGCTCTCAGAGCACTTTACATCCATTAATCAAATCTCTCAATACTGCTATGAAGGTTGGCATTAAAATTCCCATTTTCCAGGAGGAAAAAGTGAGCACAGAGAGGTTAAACAACCTCTGCCCTCAGCAAGTCAGTGGCAGTCAGGGTGTAGATAGCACAGACAAAGCAGACTTGGGCTTCCAATTATCCCACTGTCCAGTCCTGTCCTTTAGTATATGCACTACTGGCCTGAGTCTCATATGGTGTGAATTCTCAATTCATTAACGTCACGTGAAGATCTGGCCAATTGTTAACACACCATTGGACAGGGAAAATAAAGTCATGCTATGCCACTGTGATACCCCTATTGTTGTATGCTTCTACATTGTGGCACATACTAGAAACCTACAACAAGAAACATGCTGCAGTCCATCAAAGAGGTCTGCAAAGAATACATGGTGTGTAATGGCGGAATCAAGTGACTGGCATGGCTATATTACAAAGGACTGGCCAGCAGAACGTGAAGACAAGGTCTTGAGAAGGAAGGCTGAAGTATTTTGGAACAGGTCATACAGGTGTCAAAAGAACTGCATTCCTAGACAAACCCATGACAGGATGCCAACTGGCAGAAGATGGAAAAGAGGAAAACAGACAGGCCTGCTGAATGGGGAGGGCAAAGAAGCAATTATCCTAAGGCCCAGCGATTCTAAAGAATCCAGGGCTCCAGCCACAGCCACCATTGCCATAGTGACAGCAGTGGCATCCGGCACCCAGAGCTCTTTACATCGCCTCTAGAGCACTGCATGTCCACTATGGGGGGTTTAAAGGGCTGGGGGGGGGGCCATGTTCTTGGAAATGCTGAGGGCTGCAGGGGACATGGCAAGCTCGCTACCCTGGCACCACCCCTTCCACCTGAGGCCCCACCCCTTCCGGGAGCACAGGGCCGCCGCCCCACCTTGCTCAGAGGCCTGGCATCTATTGTCAGAGGAACCAACCACCATAACAGATAAGCAAACCATTGGGGATGGGACCATCATGGAAACAGGGCAAGAAATGTGGTATTAGATAGACTGGCTTGCCTCATGTGTCACAGCGCACGAGAGCATTGAACTAATTAAAATAAATCCATTGACTCTGAAAAGCTTCACTGATTGATACCAGCTGAGGAATGATAGAGAACTGATTGGTGTAAATATAAAACATGAGAGCACTTGAGAAAAAAAAAAGAACCAAGCCAGCTGCAGTTCAGCAGAATCTTACCCTGGGATAACATCTCTGATTCAAGTCTAGATATTTGAAATGCTTCCCAGGATTTAACCACCAGACGTTGGAGAGTTTAGAATCCTAAATGCTTGTGCTACGAGACAGGGCATGCTAGACAAGTAAAGAGTATTTAAACTACATTTCTTCGCATTTCATTTTGTACCAGGGTCTATCATGCCTAAAGAGAGATCAGGCCTATTCACAAACTAGCCACACAAGTCAAATTTTCCCCCTCCCATCCCAAAAATCTCTGTAGCTAATGCTTTCAACTGAAAGTGCACTCGTTATTTTAGGAATGACTAAGCAGCTGTCTTGACTGTCAAAATCCACTCCTAGGCAGTGACCCATATGTTTGCTGATCCCTGAGAGGCACAATGCAATTCTGGCTCTGATGGAAGCAACAGAGGGCTTGGAGAAGGAGATAACACCCAAGACCATCATTTCTCAAGCTCGATAAAGAACTGGTGCAGATTTGATAAACAGGCTGTTGATACCAGTCACCTGTTACAAGGGAAATTTATTAATTTAATTTAATTTAATGTCTTAGTTTGTAAAATATATCTCATTACAAAGACTTGTGGTACACTAACAGCATTTAACGAAACACCCTTTCATAGGTGTGAGGGGGCACATTTTGCCTGTAACAGATGCAAGAACAGCAGCCTTCGGCTTCCTGTGCTTTGGGGCTATTCAGACCCCTACAAGCATTAGCCACTAACCTGGTCATCATAAATTTTAGATTTCTCCAGGAGTATAAATAACCAATATATTAGATTTCTCCTATGAATGCCGAATTAGCTACAAACAATGCACAGCTTTGGTAACCATGCTCAGTTCCCAATTATCCTGGGAGATACCCGTTGCACATATCTCTCATGCTAAGCACCTGCATAGGACATCAATCTGCTGTAGGCATTCAATATGCAGGTGCACAATACCAAATGCCAGAGATAGATATGTCACCCAAGTTCCCAGATGCATATAAATGCCAGTCTGCCACCAGTTCCCTGAGGCAGGCAAACACCTTGGCAGGTGGTCAGGTGCATGAACCACATCCCTTTGTATCATCTTTCAGCTGCAGAAGTAGGATCTCCCATGAGGACAGATAGCAGCCCTGTTTTTATTCTCTGAGCACAGCATCTGAAGGCTTGCTTTATAAACACACATTCTAAATCTTCAGAAGTCTGCAAGTTTAAAAGACGAGCTGTATTTTAAGACCACTAGATCAACCATAGAGCTGATGTTTGTTATTTTAAATGTGTGTTGTTGATGTTTATATAGATCTGGCAGTGCATCAATTTAAGGCCCCCTCAAAATCCATGAGATTTTGTTGTTGCTGGCAAGTTGCATTCTGCATTCTTAGATGGATGGAGGCAATTAGCATCTCAGGTCTTCCTACCCTAGAAACCAATCTGCAAATATGGGAAAAAGCATTCAGGTACCTTGGGGCAAAGTGAAAATTCTCACTGACTTCCTAAATATGCAGGCTACTACATTTGCTCTCCAGGACACGACACTAATTTTAAAAGAAGAGAGGACAACTGCTGACATTTAGAGATTCCCCCCCTCCTCCGCCCCAGGCCATATCTTTGAATGCCTGAGAATTAAATTAAATCTACCTTCTCAGGACTTTTATATGCATCTAAAGTTAGAAGTTTCCTAGACACAATTTGACAATTAAAAGAACTGATGAATCAAAAGGTCAGGTGTTCGATTCCAGTCTTTCTCTCGTTCTCTCTGTGTGACCAACATGCCCAACCTTGATCTTTAAACTTTTTTGAAAATTTTATCTAAACCAGGGTTGGGCAATAATTTTTGATTGGGGAAGGGGGGCCCACTCCCAAGAATTTGGAAAGTGGTCAACGACCACACTCTTCCAGGATATTAATGGAGGAGGTGCAGGGTCTGGAATGGAGATTGGGTGCAGAAGGGAGCTTGAGGTAAGGGAGAGAGTTTGCATGAAGGAGGCAGTTGTGACCTTGGACATTGGACTGGGGTGCAGGGTGTTGGATTGTGACCTAGGGCAGGGAACTGGAGTACAGGAAGGGGTACAGGAATTTGGGTTGTGAGCTAGGGCAGGACGGGACTGATCTGGGGCAAGAGATTGGGGTGGTAGATCTGGGAGGGGGTATGGATGCAGGGGGGCAGAGAGTTGGGAAGGGAGGGGCTGTAGGGTTGCCAGATGGCTTAACCAAAAATACCGAACACCTTCCTCCCCCCCCCAAAAAAAAACACTGGTAAAAAAATTGAGGGGGGGGACCAAAGTTGTTGAAAAAAAATTAAAAATAAAACAGCATTAAAACAGCATGGCCCCTTTCAGTGCGTGCAGAGTCAGAATAGGGATAGGAACAGGGGAGAGGCTAAGCACTAAGACTCAGGGAAGGCATTGCTTCCCCTTGGTCTTTAGGCTTTTTGCCAGTGGCCATTTTTTTCTCTTGATCAAGCCAGAACACAGCTTCCCTGTGGAACCAGGTAAGCAGGAGGTCTGGGGGCAGGGGACTGGCGATCCAGGGAGAAGCTGGGGGCTGGGCCCAGTTGCCAAGTGTGTGTAGGTTTGCCAGGTGTCTGGTATTTTCACCTCCTGGCAGGGGAAAAACCCCAGAAAATACTGGACATTTTAGGTGTCCCGTATTTTCTGAATTTTTTTACTGGACAGGAGGCAAAAATACCAGACTGTCCGGGTCAATACTGGACACCTGGCAACCCTAAGGGGCTGGTGTGCCAGAGGTAGGCTCTACCAGGAGACTTACCAGCCAGCAGCCTTTCCTAAATCAGCCTCCCTGCCTGCCCCGCCCCTGCACAGGTTGCAGCCATATGCTCTGGAGCCCCTTGTTCATCATGGCTGCCTGTTATTGAAACTGGCCAATGGGATTGTGGTGGGGGTGGGAGCAGCTCCTAAAGTTTTCCCCCTCCCCTCTGGACTCACAGTTTTTAAAGAAAAACCATTCCGCAGTCTCATTTTTGAGCAATGTGCCAGTAGGGTTAGGCAAGCGAGGAGCCTGCTGCATCCGCAGGCCGGATCTGGTGGCTTGGCGGGCTGTATCCAGCCCACAGGCTGTATTTTGCCCAGGTCTGATCTAAACCAATACATCTCTATGAAATGTTTTGGCTTTGATGAAACAGAAAATATATTTTGACAAAAAACATTTAAATCAAAAATCTCCCCACAAGCTCTCTTCCTAGCTCCACAACTCCATTGCTGAGAGACCCTTGCAAGAGACCAAAGCTGTAACTCTGGACTTGAGATTTTAATTATCCTATAGAGGAATTTTAATAGCAGAAAGTACTTGAATGCTCTTTTGAAACTTCTATTTGCAGTGCTTACAAAGAAATCCAGTATATTGTTTTAAACAAAATTAATCCTGATTTCATTTAAGATGATCTTAAAGACCTCACACATATGCTGTTTATAGAATTGCCATTACAAATGCTAATTTTGGACATCACCATTTCAAATAAGCAAAGTTGACAATTGACCCAGTTTAACCTTTTATTATGCATTAGAGTAATCAGCCTATGGGACCAACTCTGACATTCACTGAAGAGTACAAAACATGTCATCTATGTGAGGAAAAAACTCTAGGGACCATTTCCATAAAGCCCTCATTAACAAATGTGATAAAATCTGAGTCTACTTCACTATATAGAAAACACCACACCTCAGAATATTTTATAAACTATGGGGCTCGCACAAATACCTGGTGTTTTTCTTAACAACATATCAATTGACTTCCACTTTAGAGACCACCTATGTTTTCTTCAACTCAATCTGTTGCCAAAAATCTTAGTAATTGCTATTTAGATTTCAAATGAAGACCAAATAAATGTGAGTATATGTTTTTAGTTAGATTTAAGTTGTACTCACTCCAGACTTCAGTTCTATCTAGCCAGAGGCTGACAGGCTCCTATCATAAGGAGTTTTTTTTCCCTAGAATGCCTCCCACTGATATAATGACTTTTGGACTGATGGATTGCTTGGCTGTGAATTGCAAAAAATCTCCAGCCGTGCGTTGGTACCTTCCTGCATGGCTCTGGGACAGAGGTCTCAAAGGGCTCTTTAGAAAGAACAAACAACTCTCTCATTAATTTAATCACCTTCAGTCCTAGTGGCTATCCTTAGCATAGACAACTGCACAGCTTTCCTCGGAGATCAGGTATTGTCCCTAACTCTTAATCATCTTTACAGGGGAGCGAAGTGGAATAAAATCCCAGTTTACTCCCCACCATTGGCTGAATAAGGGCTACTCAGACTGCAGCTTTGACAATGGGAAAAAAGCTCCTGATAAGGTCCTTGCAAGCAAGTGGACCTGGAGGGAGCAAAAAGGATGGTGCTTGTCTGCACCCCTAAAATGAGGGAGAGTTACTCTTTCCCACTCGCTCAGGAGCATGGTGGGGGCCCACAGAGGAAGAACTGTACCTGTCCGAAGCTCATCTTCTTACCACCCCTCCTGACTCAGTATAGCCATGGTCCATCCCATACGAGCTGAGCTTAAAGCCCTAAATAATTAACACGTGCACCCAAAAATCAGGAATCAAGAGTGCCACGGAGTGGGTAGTAGAGAAATGATGTTGTTTAACTCAGTCACTCCATAACAAAATGTTTTAATTAAGGGCTCTAGCTGTGCATTGGTCTCGTACCAAAGAAATATGTGGATTCCAATGGGGGGTCCCTAGGATCATCCTTTATCTGTTTTCTCATGGGTCTGTTCTGTGCTGCTCAGATTCTTTCTTCTGGGCAAATCCTGACACCTCTTCATTAATCCAGGATCACTATACAGTTGTTGCCCTGTAAACTTCATCATCCAATGGTGTGTTTTGCCAAGTAGCCTCCTTTAGAACTATTAACCATTTTAGCTAACAAACTGGTTGGAAGATGCATAGCAATAACAGTTATTCTGAAAGAACAACCTGGCCCACGAGTAGCTCTGCAATTGCTAGCTTGTTGCATATATCCATTTAGGCTGACATTTTCCCTAGCAGTTTCATTATCCCAGCCACCAAGCAGGGCAGTGTCCTCCTGAGAAAACTCTAGCTTCTTGATTGGCTTGTTCCTTTGACCCATAACAGGTTTGCCCTGTTTGCTTTCAGCCTCCCTGAAGTCATGTAATACTAAAAAACCTACAAGAGGTGGGGACTTTATATGCTAATAAGTCCCACATTAGAGCTTGACAGCTAATGGGCTGAGTGCTGTACACAAAATTGCTGTAGGGAATTTCTGTTGACTCAGGCTGGAGCAGGTGTGCAGGAATAGACCGTGCATGGCTGAAAGGCATTTGGTTCACCTTGCTCTTAGTCTTAAACAGGACCTTCCAGCATTTTTAAATGACATTCACTGGATTTAATTAGCTAACTCTGAGGTTCTTCTGAGGCCAGATTCTGCTACACCTTGTGCCAACAGAGCTTCTATCAATGTGAAATCAGTGGGACTACCCAGGGGGAAAGGTACAACTCAGTGTGCCCAAGGGTTTCGGAACCTACCCCTGAATTTTAACTTTAACTTGCACTCTGTTGCAATAGTGACGAGGTACCTACAGAAGTTTATCCCTCTCATTCAGAAAGTAAGTAAAACCAGTAGAGAGCAATTAAAAATAGATACTACATTGCAACAAAAATATGACATTTATACAGGGATATGGTAAAAGACAACAGGAGAAGATACCAGTTAAAGTGGAACATTTGTCAGGGGAAGACTGTACATATACCATGCTAATGAAAAGGAGTTAAAAATTATATGTCTTAGTTTTTAGTTTATAGAATTATTTTGTTCAAGTTCTTTAACAAAAAGAGGGGAGAGAGGAAACCAAACTGATAAAATTACCAAAACCCATTTATACAGTTCCTATAACCTTCCCATTAGGGATGTATGCCAGGCTGATTTCAACCAACTGATTGGTCCTGGAGAATTCTCTCCCCTAACTCAAATTGTATCTAAGGAGCATCTCGCTGCCACCAAGAGATGAGAAATAAGTGCAGAGGTTTACACTCGATAAGCTGCTTCACCAGAAAGACTCAGAAGTATCACTCTGTCAATGTGTCAATAGTTTTTAAATTATTGTTAAAAGCCACTATTAAATATTCTGAGCTTGGATTTGTCACTCTTTATACAAAAGTTTGAGGCAGAAATCCACAGCGTAAGGATTTTAGCCCACAATACAGTGATGACTGCTATCCTGCCCTGAACCAGAGCTTCTTTAGCTAGCCCCATCTCTAGATGGCCCTTTAAATCTTTCTTCGTCTGCGTAAGACCTTGTCTACGTGAGAAATTTGCATCTGTTTATAAACTATTTTAAAGTAACCTGGAACAAATTTTGTCTGGACACACGTCAGTATAAGAGTGGCTGATTTTGGCTTAGTTTAAACCAATTAACTGACAAACTAAACTGAAATATGTGTGTGCACATGGGGGAGGGGGTTGTCTCTTTCTAGTAAATCCATTTTAAAAAGGCACATGTCCCATATAGATATGGCTGCAAGTTCACATTTTCTAGTGCATTGATCAGAGTTCATGTCGTATTCCCCATCAACGCCTAGCCTGGGCCAGGGAAGCTAATGATCCAACCAGTGGGCTAAATTCAGTGATGAATCGTGATTAGGTGACAGCTAAGACACACTGTACACTAAAAGGACTAACTAGCGCCTCCAGAGAGTTTGGTTAATCTGGGTTTTACAGTACTTAAGTTTGGCAACCATCAACATAATTTGCCTATTTGTCCGTTTCCTACTTTCCTGGTAAGGATATAAAGCATATTAATCCAGTGCAGCAATTAACACAAAAGAAGATGTCCTACCTTTCACACTTCATTGCTATCTCATTCACTCACACATATACTTCATAAGACAAGAAACCTCCAACAGGAAAAAAACCTGGATCTCTGGGGGTTATAGCACCAAAGCAGAACAAAAATATCTCTAAAGAGACAGACAACTTTGTCACAGACACCTAACACAGCATCATGAAAACAAAGGAATTCTAGTTCTGATGTAAGCTGGATGTGCAATGCAATAAGAGGTATAGTCTGCACCAGCTGTACTCTGAAATAATTACAATCCACAGAATAGATCTGAAAAACGAGCTACAAAATGAAGAAAAAAGGAATCTGTGCCTTTTATTGAACCTTTAATAGCTCTTCTCTCATGTATAAAATGGTTTTGATTTAAGAAACTGTACATTGTTAATATTTGCTTATTTGTATTAACTTATAAGCGTGTTAAGATAAACTGTCAAAACAGTAATGTATATATTGATGTCTTGGATAAGTAGTCCCTAAGCTATGGGGTGCGCCCCCTAAGGAGGCGCAGAGAACCCTTGATGGGGCTCAGGCCCCAGCTTTGCTCAACTTTCATGGCCTCGATCCCATTCATGTCCCCCATTCCCAGAGCCTGGCTTCAGGAGGCAGAGGAAGGGGAGGCACAGTGTAAACATTTTGGGGACCACTCTCTTACAGCAGTGTAGAAACATTTATTTTCTTTCCTTGATTTCCTCTTCTTTTTACCTTAATAAAAAGTCTGAACTATTTTAAAAAGAAATTTTATTTCTAAGTCTTAAAAAAAGTCTTAAAAAAAGTATCACCCTTCCATTATGCAATAGTGAACCGCTCCAATAGTTAACAGCTCCATTGAGGATTGGATGAACCTCATTTTCAGTTCTCCACCTTCTGTCATATTCTATATAATTTCAGTTCTTCAGGCCTCTAAAAAGACTCTTCCAGCAAAATCAGGGAAGCCTGATATTTCTAAGGTAAAAATATAAGCAGCAACTCAATAAATAAGACTCTCTTTGAATATCACAATGAAGCAAAAAATAGCACACGTCCCTCCCCCCTCGCCGTTCCTTTGCAGTTTTCTTTGATCCTTTGTTGTGTTCTGAACAGGCCAGAGGTGGTTTCTTTTTATGTAAGGAATAAAGGTGTTTTAATTAATACTTTATACATCTATAGCACCTTTCAGAGGAGGCTCTCGCATCTCCAAAGAACTCACAACACCCATGTGTTATTGAGCATTAATATCCCCACTTTATGGAAAATTGAGGCTCAGAGAGGTTAGGTGACTTGTCCAAAGTCATTGGTGTTTCAATGGCATAATGATTAGAGACCATAGGCCTCCTCTCAGCTCTCTTCTCTAAACCCTAGACAAGAGGCTGCAGGTAGACCTCAGAATCCATTACTAAGTGAGTTAGTTCTGAATCATACACTTGCTATGAGTTAGCAATTAGGCCATCATATAAAAGAGCAGACATAGTTCTTTATTGATCCTGTGGCTCCCTGTAAGTGCCACTGCTGAAGGAATGTCTGAGGCCTAGTCTACACCAGAAAATTAAGATAGCTTAAGCTCAGGTGTATGAAAAAATTTTCAGGGGTGTGAATTCTTCTCTTGACCTAACTATGTGTCTTTTGGGGAGGTAGATTTCCTACGCCAACAGGAGAATGGGACCTCTCCCGTCAGCGTACGTAGTGTCTATGCGGATGTGCTGCAGCAGCGCTGCTGGTAGCATCAAGCCCTGAAACTCATGGTGAGTTCAGGTATTCTGTACCGACCTCCCTCCATTTCTTTTCTCCCCACACCTCAGATCTCGGGGCTGACAGTCTCTGTTCAGGATCTTTCCTCAGATTCTTTTCCTCTGGAAACAAACAGGCTTAGTTGCTCCAAACAGGCCTCTTCTTTCCCAGAGGAAATACCTGAGTCTCCCAGGGGAGGAAACTAAACTTGTGTCTCACTGCAAATATCCTTCTAGGTGATTCTGACAGCACTGTCTGCTGTTAATGTGGCTACACAAGCTTATATATTTCAACTAGGAACACAGACTTCAGTCAGACTTCCCAATAAGCAGATCCTACACACTATGTGCCCGGATTACCTCATCTTCATCAGTGCCCACACTGCCTGCATGAGATAATATTTGCCACTGTTTCCGCACAATCTACATTTTCCCCTGTAAAAACAGCTAACTTTGGGGCAGTAGGAGCTGTGCACTAAATTTTCAGTGTCTGTTTCTCACTGTAATTTCTGTAATGTACGTGGAGAAACCAGCTGTAAAATTGTTAAATTGCTGATGACACAAAACTGAAGGGAGTAGTAAATACAAAGCAACCACAAGAGAGATGAAGAGGAATTCAGATCACTTATGTAACTAGGCCAGTACATTGCAAACTAAATTTACTGTGGAGGAAATGTAAACGATCGCTTAGCTGTTGAAAGACTACAGTTTCAAAAAAACATGCACCACTGAACTAAAGCACAAGAGACATGGACCACGGGATGATAGCAGCAGACGCCTACCCAAAACCTCTCCTAAACATAATAAATGATTCAGCAAAGCTGAGGCCATGATTAGGCTTGCCAGGCACTGGTGATACATGAGGGGGTCCCAGGCCAGCTGCATTGCCCAGGGGAGGGGCACAACCACCCCCTGCTGCAGCCAATGAATGTGGTGGGGGCTGGATCCCTACTGCCGGTGCCAGGCCCCCCTCCAGCCACATCACTGGAGGAAGGGGCTTAAGGGAAGAGGCAGGGCAGGGGCTGGGACAGAAGGGGCATTGTCCCAGCCCTCTTCCAGGTGGCACGGGGAGGAGTTACATGGGGGGGGAGAAGAGGAGGGGAAGTCACATGGCCAGTGCCCACGTCTCCCCACTGCAATCTTCTTAGCCAGTCACCCCTGTTGCCAGGTGCCCAGTTTTCGATCAGAAAGTCCAATTGAAAAGGGGATCTGCAGTATCCAGCCTGATGTATCCAGTATCCAGCCAGACACCAAAAATCCGATTACTGCAAGGCAGGGGGAGGCACCAAGTCACCGACCTGACAGTCCCCACTCAGCCAGGGCCACCTCTGACCTGCAGGCAGTCTCCTTGTCAGACCGCAGCAGATCCTGTCCCAGCCCTGAAGCAAACAGAATCCCGCTGGGAAGGGGGAGGTGGAGATGATCCAGCAAGGGACGGGGGAAGGAAGAAGAAGTGTGAGTGAAGGGGCAAGGCCTGGCAGAATGGCTGAGGCCTTGGGGGAAAAGAGGCAGGGCTGAGACAGAGCCTTGGGAATCCAGTTACCAGCAATAAGAAAGCTGGCAACCTAACCATGTTGGGATTTGGAATGGGCTGGCACCATTACACCTCTAATATGGGAAGTACAGTACTTACTAGTCAGAATCCACTTATAATACTTTTCATTGACAATAGTCTACCACATAAAACCCTATCAAACTAAACCATTCTCTAGGAATTAAAATAATCTAACAAGCTATTTAAAAGATGGATATTGGTGCTATGTATTATACTGTGCAAGGTGGCAAAAACCTCCAGATAACTTATTTACATCAAACTAGGGATATAAAGAAGTAGTCGACTACCTGATAAGCCTATGCTTACCGGGTAGTCGAGTCAACTACTCGCATTCCACCCCCCCTTGCTGCCTCTGTATCAGAGGCAGCAAGGGGGAGGGAAGCAGGAGACAGTGCTGGGGGAAGTCCCCCAGCACTGTCTCCACAGTGCCACCCATCCCCCACCCCACTGCCGCCTCTATCAGAGGCGAGGGGGGACAGGAGCTGCTGCCGCAAAGCAGCTCCTGTCCATGGCGACCCATGGCAGCAGTCTGTGAATGGGAGGTCCCAAATCCCTTCTGGGACCCCTGCACACAGGGGCTGCTGCCAGCTCGGTGGGCAGCCTGGCTCAGTTCTGGCTCGCACTGGGTGCAGGACAAAACCCCACTGTGGCTCTGCAATTTAAACGCAGTAGGAGTCGGGGGCAGGCTGCCCAGCCTCTGTACCATGTGATGGGATGACAGCTAATTAAACACCCTTCTTTAAAACAGCTCCAGAGGCTGCCCGGGCAGTTACAGATTCAGTGAGCCTAACTTCAGTATCAGGCAAACAGATTGAAACTATAGTAAAGAACAAACTTATCAGACAGATAGATCAACATAGGTTGGGGAAGAGTCAACACAGCTTTTGCAAGGGGAAATCATGCTTCACTAAACTATTAGAATTCTTTGAGGCTTTGAACAAGCACGTGACAACGTGATCCAGTTGATAGTGTATTTGGACTTTCAGAAAACCTTCAACAAGATACTTTGCCTAAGAGCCTTTGGTGTGGTAAGCAGATGCAGCATAAAGGGAGAGTCCTCTCATGGATCAATAACTGGTTCAAAGATAGGAAATGCAAGCTAGGAATAAATGGCTAGTTTTCAGAATGGAGAGAGGTAAATAGAAGGGTTCCCCAAAGACCTATATTGGGACCAGTGCTGTTCAACATATTCATATATTGTCATAAATGATATTCATAAATGATGAACAGTGAGATGACAATTTGCAGCTGATATTAGATTACTTAGGATAGTTATTAATGCCAAAGCTGACTGTGAAGCTACAAAGCGATCACACAAAACTAGGTGATTGAGTTTGAGAAGATGAATGGCACATGAAATTCCACGCTGATAAGTAGGAAGTAATGTACATAATCCCAATCATACATACAGAATGAAGGATAGAGGCCTGTGCATATACAAAATTTGTATCCACATCTGTATCCACAAAAATGAGCCGCAGATGTCCACATCTGCAGATGTGGATACCCATGAATACAAAGTTGATATCCACAAATTTGCAGGGTTCTAGACATAAAATTGGTATCTGCATCCACATCTGTATCAGCAAAAGTGAGAAACCATTAAGAAAGAGGCGGATACTGAGAGAAAATATCATGATGCCTCTACAGAAATCCATGGTATGCCCACACCTTGAATATTTCATGATATTCTGGTCACCCTTTCTCAGAAGAGTGTGGCAGGGTCAGTCCTACTCCTGGGTCCCAAACCCCTGTTCAGTTCACAAACTCACAGTCTAGGTCCTGCTTGCCCTTGCCAGGGTTCGGGCTTTTGTCCCTTGGCTAAAAGGCATTGGGGCAGATGCCCCAGCCAGCCTGTGCTGGGTAACCAGTTTCTCCCCAGCTACTGGCTAGACTCTCAGGCTACTTGGGGAAGGAAGTCCAAACACTCCCTGTCAGAGCCCCTCACTTTCTCTGTTGCCTCCAGAACACTGCTGTTCTCTCTGTATCCGCTTCTCGAATTCTTTCCTTTTCAGCAATAGCTCCTCCAGGCCTCACTCCAAACTCTTCCTCCACTCTCTTCCCCCAGGGTTTGGGGACGGGGACGGGGGGGGGGGAGGCTTCTTAAAAGGCCCCTGTGGCAGCCTCAAGTGAGATCAGCAGGCCCTAATTGATATATAGCAGTCCCATCTCTGGTGCTCCTACTCCATCTGTGAGTCAGCTGTCCCTGGCTGCCCTGAAATAACCCTTTCCTGATTAGCCTGGGCCATTTCTGTTTTCTAGAGGGGCCTCTCTCCCCCTCTAATCTAGCCCTCTGGCCTGACCCTGTCCAGCAGACCAGGGAGAGGAAGCAAAGCGGCGGAACACGCGGGCAGCGGACAGGGCTGTCTGCTGCCCGCGTGCTCCGCAGCTTTGCTCTGCTTTGCTCCCCGTCCCCCTGGTCTGCAGACCAGCGGGACGGGGGGCAAAGCAGAGCAAAGCCGCGGAGCACGCGGGCAGCGGATAGCCCAGACGCGTCTGGGCTGTCTGCTGCCCGCGTGTTCCGCCGCTTTGCTCCCCGTCCCCCTGGTCTGCAGAGATCTATAAAATCATGAATGATGTACAGAAATAGGAACAGAACACAAGAATCCTGGGTCAATGAATAACATTAACAGGCAGTAGGTTTAAAACGAACATAAAGGAAGTGCAGCTCACGGTCACCCTGTGAAACTCATTGCCAGTTAGTAAGTTATTGGAAGACAGGCCTCTCAATGGCTATCAGCCAAGATGATCAGGGACACACCACCACAGTCTGGTGCTCCTAAATCTTTGACTGCCAGAAGCTAGGACTGGACAACAGGGGAAGGAGCACTTGCTAATTGACTGTTTTCTTCATTCCCTCTGAAACATCTGGCACTGGCCACTGCGAGAAAACTGTGCACTGTGCCAGATGGACCACTGGTCAGATCCAGCATGACCATTTTTATGTTCTTATGATAAATCAATCCACTCTGGTGTAAGCTTACTTTTAAGATGCACTGAAATCAATGGGGCTTAAATGTGGATTCTAATCGTCTTCTGAATTAGAAGGGGATTATTTACATGTCTGCTGAATCCAAGTCTTACTGCTAATTGCCTCAATGTTTTAGGCGTGAATCAAAAATTCTGCATGAATTCTGACATCGTTTGATTTCTTTGACCTTGTGCATGCCCAAGTCTTAATTCTGCGGAAGCAGTAGCAGACATGGGGAGCAAAAATCATCCATGCAAAGCCGAAGTGGAAAAGGGCAAATGACTTCTATACAAAGAGTTAAAGCAGTTAACTGACATGATTTAAAGAAGAAAAACAACAATAGCTTGGAAGTTCTCATAGGAGCATGTCGAAGGAACTACATTTGGACAATGTATACTGGGGACTATAGGGTTGGCCTTCTCAATTGGAATTTGTACTGTCCCTCTGGATTCTTTACCAAGTAAATAAAATGGAAGTAGAAGTTGAAATATATGGAAACTGCTGTGAGTGAGATTTAGAATACTTGCATGGAAAGGGGAATGCATTTGGTTAATGTTAATCAGGATAATCATCTGTACAACTTGAATAATTACTTTTTCCCCCAGTTCATGCATGTTAATAATGACAAAATAAAAAGTTAAATAGAAAGCATGAGCTGTCCTGTCCTTAAAGATAGCCTGCCCGTGAAAGTGATGAGTGTTTGAAGTCAATGTCCCCTCAGAGTCCTAGTCCCAAGGACAGCCCATGCCTGGCAGCAATGAACGTGCCCCTGTGACTCCACTAAGGAGAAGGGAGCCCTTTGGGGAGGACTGTTTCTGAAAGAGAAATAGCTAGTTCTATAAGCAGATCACAACTCTGGTTTTTAACTGCTTGTTTCTTTGCATTCACCACATATGCTTCAAAGTCAGGAGGTGCTGAAGACCTTTTGGCCCATTCAGCTGCTATATTGTATATGGGGACCGTGCTCAGAAAACAAACAAACAAGCAAACAAAAAAAGGAGGGTCTCCAATAATATAAATACAGAACCTAATCTTTACAGTGCTCCTTTTTTTACCCCCCTCACTGCCTATCAAAGGAATGCCCAGGAGGCTGTTCATTTACATCCTTACTATCCAAAGTGTTAAATCTAGAATCTACAGGTAGATTTAGGAGCTATTTATAAAAACAGCCAGTTTTCCTCAGCTGAATGTTAGTCCCTCATCATGAGATCCTCAAAGGCACAGATGCTGGGGCTGAAACTGAAACCTAAAGTCCTGGCTTTTGATGACACTAGAGCCCCAGGCCTTGTCAACACTACTGCAGGCCATCGACCTAAGTTGCACAACTTCAGCAACATGAATAACGTAGCTGAAATCAATGTACTTGGGTCTGCTTTCTGCAGTATCTTTACTGTGGTAAGTTGACAGATGATGCTCTCCCATTGATTCTGCTAACTCTTCTTGTTCTGATGGAATACTGGAGTCAATGGAAGAGCACTCAGTGGTTGATTTATCGTGTCTATATTAGATGTGATAAATCAACCCCCTGCTGGATCGACTGCTGTCTGTCGAACCAGTCTGTAGAGAACACATGCTCTTAGGGTGTGTCTAAACTATATGGCTCCGTCGACGGAGCCATGTAGATTAGGCAGGACGGCAAAGGGAAATGAAGCGACAATTTAAATAATCGCCACTTCATTTAAATCAAAATGGCCACCACGTTGTGCCAATCAGCTGTTTGTGAGCACAGCGCGGCAGTCTAGACCAGGTTCTGCCGACCCAAGAACCCTCCATCGGCAGATCCTTTATGCAAGGAAGTGAGGAGACAGATTAACAGAGCCAGACGTGTACCCAGAAGCCTCCTGCTACGGGACAAGCCCAAGAAAGAAACCAACAGAACACCACTGGCCATCACCTACAGTCCTCAGCTAAAACCTCTCCAATGCATCATTAGTGATCTACAACCGATCCTGGACAATGACCCCTCACTTTCACAGGCCTTGGGAGGCAGGCCAGTCCTCGCCCACAGACAACCCGCCAACCTGAAGCATATTCTCACCAGCAACTATACACCGCACCATAATAACTCAGGAACCAATCCCTGCAACAAACCTTGGTGCCAACTCTACCCACATATATACACCAGCAACACCATCACAGGACCTAACCAGATCAGCCATACCGTCACTGGTTCATTCTCTTGCATATCTACTAACATAATATATGCCATACATATGTGCCAACAATGCCCCGCTGCTGTATACATTGGCCAAACTGGACAATCCCTACGTAAAAGAATAAATGGACACAAATCAGATATTAGGAATGGCAACATACAAAAACCTGTAGGGGAACACTTCAATCTCCCTGGACACACAATTGCAGATCTAAAGGTAACCATCATGCAGCAAAAAAACTTCAGGACCAGACTTCAAAGAGAAACTGCTGAGCTACAGTTCATCTTCAAGTTTGACACAATCAACTCAGGATTAAACAAAGACTGTGAATGGCTTGCTAACTACAAAAGCAGCTTCTCCTCTCTTGGAATTCACACCTCCAGATCAGCTACTAGAAGTGGGCCTCATCCTCCCTGATTGGATCCACCTCGTCATCTCCAGCCTGATTCTGGCCTGCATATTTATACCTGCCTCTGGAAATTTCCACTACATGCATCTGACAAAGTGGGTCTTTGCCCACGAAAGCTTATGCTCCAACACTTTGGTTAGTCTAAAAGGTGCCACAGGACTCCTCGCTGCTTTTGCAAATTCAGACTAACAGCTACCCCTCTGATGTTTTACATGTGATACTCCTATTATTAGAGCCAACATATTCAAAAATGACTAGTGATCTCAGCTGACAAACCAGAGACATCTCTCAAGGACTTGATTTGCAAAAATTTCTAAGCACCAGCTCTCTGAAAATTACCTTCCTTTCAGGTGAGGTACCCAAAATCAATAGCTGCTATTTTAAAATCTTGGCCTATATCTGCAAATGGATTAGTCACATGCGTTAGAGTTTGCAGGATCAGATCCCAATATAGTGTTTGCCTTTTGTGAGGATCCTATCATTGAATCATGCATGTTATTCCCTCTAGGCCTCAGATCTTTCTCTGTGCTACTCACTTTCTACTTAATACTGTAGTCCCTTATTTATATCTTTGTATTTGGTTGTCCTTTTCTGCATGAACCACATATTTGTCTTTACTAATTCTCATGGTCTCAGTTTTGAGACATTTCTCCAATTTATGAAGACTGCATTCAATTTAAAAAAAAAAATCAAGTGTGGTTTTTTAAAATTTATAAAGCTGTGTTGGATTTGTAACTCCAGCATCTGCCTGCACAACTGTGACGTACTCATATTTCACAGTGTATGCACAGCCTGTCAGGGTATTCCTGACTCACTATAAAGGCAGTGTACACAGCACTTTGATCTGTCTCAAGAATAGGATTCTACTCTTCTAATGCTGGATCGGATACACATTCTAGGTTACAGTATATTTATTTTCATGCTGGCAAATTCACTGACTCTGAAAAATAAAAAATAAAATCCAATATCCTTGAATTACATGGAATAACCTTTCACTATAGAAAATTATCCTCCGAAAAAAATATTAGCACAAGGGACATATGTGCCTAAGGTTTAGCATGTGCCTAAGTGCTCTGATGAATACAGATAGGTTTCTGAACCAGGGCCTTGAAAAGAATTTTCAAACATCTCTCTCCACCTGTGTATCCAGACTCCGGTTTTCATCACGTAACTTGCATAGCAATGCCAGACCCGTTTAACATTCTTATTCTAAGCAGGGGGAGTGTTCCTGATTTTCCACTATATTTTCTAATTTGTAGACTGAATTATCTGCAGAGACAAGCTTTGATACTTATTATGGAAGAATTTTTCCAGAAGCTCACAGATTCATCAGAGGCACAGCATACAGAGTCCATCAGCTCAAGCCCAAAGTCATCAGGTTAAATAGATTCAATACTGATATTTCATAGCTTCCTTATAAAGCCCACACTTGTAATCCAAAAGCTATTAAAGCCCCTTGTACAATCAGGAAATTTACATCTGTTTAACTACATGAGTGTAACACAGATTATTTCAGGATGTTATTGGATTGAGCTGTGCCGGTGAGAGACCTACTTTGTGCCAGTGCAGGGCATTTATGTTAGGGTTTTGCACCAGGATAACTAAATTAATAGTAGCTACTACGGTGCAAATTTAGTTGTACTATACAGACAGAACCTTTCAGAGGAACACTAATAAATACAATGTCTAATGATGAAGCAAAGTGATGTCCTTTGCTGATCTTGCAGTTCTTTCAGATAGCCTCAAAGGAAAGAGATAAGAATCACAAACAGATTTCCAAAATGGCAGACTAATCTCTGGAAAATGTTTGTTTTACTTTGCTGGGAAAGCAAAAATGCATGTAAGCACACTGAAGATTATTCTGCCAAATATGATTTTATAAAAGATGTATATTATACAGAACACTGCTATTGCATTAGTCAGGTGTATATCACTGCTACACAATATGGAGTCATACCAGTAGTAGAGACCATTCTCATACCAAAATGAGACGCAGGACCCATTGTTCCATGATACTACACACAGAGAGACTCTACGTTTACTGCACTGCAACAGGAGAACTTAGTAAAGACACTACTGCCGCTGACAGCAGAGGTTCTCCCTTTTGGCATAGGTATTCCACTTCCAAGAGAGGTGGTGGCTACTTTGACAGAAGAAGCCCTCCAGTCAACACAGCACTTTTTACAATGTTGGTTAATATAACTACATTGCTCAGTGGTGTGGAAAATTTTCCACAACCTTGAGCAACATAGTTATACCGACCTAAAACTAATGTTTGGGCTTCTCTCAAAAGTCACATTAAGAAAACTAAAAGTGTTTTTCCTTTCCCCAACCAATGCCCTTCTATCTACGTGGGATGAATAAGGACCAAGTTATGAAACATTCAACTGAGTAATAACACCCAACATGCAATACTTTTACTGGATAACTTTAGTGTGCTTCAGGTGGAGTTCTAAGGAGTTGGTATTTAGTGCCAGTAGCATCATAATGCCATTATGAAATTACATTTAGACATGAAGGTAAAGAGAACAGTCTGATCTGGGCATTGTAGACATGGGGGTGACATCACTAACAAAATCAAAACACTTCAGTTGCGTCTAGAATTGTAAAGCCATTTCATAATGATCCTTAAACTTTCAAATTGAAAATGTCAGCATTTGCCCTGAATAAGCAAGACAGTTAAAAGGAATCGCAGTGCAAAAGGTTCCAAGTATTTTTATTGGTGTACATTTTCCAAATTACTGCCCTCTGAATCTTTTCCATTTAACACACATTGCAGTTAAACGACAATTTTCTGGAAAATCATTATTACAGAGATACTTGTCTCTTATAAAATTGCTCACATATTTTTAGCATTCAGCTCAAGGTATTATTGCGGAAAGCACACATTTTACCACATCTGATAAGCTCATCTCCATCATTTTTATTAACAACAGTTTCATTTGGTCTAAGTAAGGACAGTCCTGACATTAAAATATTCTATTGTAACATTGTATAGTATTTCTAGCTTCATCTTCCTATATATATAGCCAGGGATTTTGTTTATATGGCAAGTAATTGTCTTTATATAGCATAGATATTTCTCAGTCTTTGGCTTCTAGTTATTACTGCGTTCATATTTCTAAGTATTTAGGAATAAAGATTTCCTAGGGTGACATTCACCTAATGCACAAGGTGAAAGTCTTACAAAACCTCTCTTAAGAATTTAAGTGGGACTTAAAATGGTGTGTAAGATTCATGCTAGTCCTCTGCACAAAGATGAATTTTAACCCCCAGTACATTTAGTACTTACAGAAAATACAGTATCTTCAAGTGCCCTAGAAACAGAGGCCCTCTGGATGGAACTAATCCTGCATCTATTTAAGTCAACAAAAAAGTTCCTATTTAATTCAGCAGGATGGGAGTAGGTCTAAAATCTAATACACAGTTGTAGCATGAGTAGTGGAACACTGGCATTTCCTTCAATATACCTCAACCTTGAAGGACTGCTTGGATGAATAAGGATTTTCTGTATCCATGCTCATTCGGTTCTTGACCTAGGTTGCCTATTAGTGACTACTGCTGTGATAGAGTTGTGATGTGCACCCTTAAGGCTGACTATTAGCAGGGCTCTGTGCCTGTCACAGACATCATGGAAGTCAAATTCTGTTATTTTTCTCGATCTCCGTGACTTCTAGCCCCAGCGGCCCCAGGGACAGAATCACAGACCACTTGGCCAGCTCTGCAACCAGCCTCACCACAGTCAGCCTGAACAGTGGTCCCAGGGGTGGTGGGAGCAGCCACAACTTGGCAGCCCCTGGAGCAGCAGTGGGTGGGCAGCCCGAGCAGCTGCTGTTTGTAGAGCTGGACCCAGGGCTTGCCACAAGTAGTGGTGCTCCAAAACCCCCTTCGAGCAGCAGCCTCCAGTTACTATTTAAATGAGGGATACTTATAATACAAGACATGGACAGGTCACTAAGTTCCCTCTAAGCTGCTCCACAGCTGCCTATTAAAGCTCCATGTGGAGGCTCAGAGCTGCTGCAGAGAGTAGAGGTGCCTCTCCCCATTGGTCCAGCACAGACCTGCCCTGGACTTGCTGCAGCTGGAGGAAAGGTGTCCCTCCCGTGGTCCAGCCCTGCTGGAGCGGCTGTGGAGAGATGCCCCTTGCCTGGACCCAAACTGATGCAGTGAGAGAGAGGGCTGGGGGTAGTCCTCTTTCCCTGCCAGACTGCACTGCAAATCCTTCATTCTTGGCCTGACCTCAGAGCCTGAAAGCCCAGCTGAAGCCTTCACTCCCTATACCCTAGCCTTGTACCCCATCTCTGCACCCACTGCAGTACCCTGAACCTATCAGTCCCACCCCAGCCATCCACTGTTCATGTGCAGAATTAATTTTGTTATGTGCACTGTGAAAGCAGGCTCTTTGCTGGCCAGGCCTCTCGCGCGTATTGCCATCCAAGCAAAAGGTCAACTTCCCCTTGATGAAAACCCTTACACTATGTAACTTAAAGATCAGCGACGAACAGGAACCAAAACCAGACCCAAAAAGTTCATGTAAATTTCGTGCTGTGCCATGCCCAATAAGACAGAAAAGGAAAAACAGGAAACCATCTCACCCCCTTACTCCTGTCACTTAACAGACAGGGTCTGCTAGCCTATCTCAAAAAGCGCGCAAAAGCTTTCTCTATAAAACAGCTTCCCCTCCTGTATCAAATTGAGGAATCCCGAATAAACATTGGATGGCGGAATATGAGCCAGGTCTGAGGACTAATCACCCGAGGGCCACCTCCCGCTCACCGAACCAAATGAGTTCCTGCAGAGCGTAACGTATACCAAACATAACGAATACCAAATATGTTGTTGTTGTAGTTTGTGTGTCTGTTAAATGTAAGTATTGTTATCTGAAATTGTTTAGAGGTTGTGGCGGGGTGGCCCCGCCCCTCCCGGAAACCGCCGGGACGCCGCAATCGCGGGGGAAGGACTCACCCCCCGGAGGGGAGCAGAGCACTGCCCGCCGTCCTCAAGCGGGGGCGCCGGCACACCGGCCGGGTAACGAGCCGGGGCCGGCAGGCAGGGCAGGGGCGGGGGTGCCGGCGTACCGGCCGGGTGACGAGCCGGGGCCGGCCGGCAGCGCCGAAAGGGGGCGGAGCCGAGCAGGCGCGGGAGAGCTGTCAGTAGGAGGACGGCCCTGGGAGGGGCCAGAGTCTGATGAGGGGGGTGACGTCATCTGCCTGCGCCCGGCGGGCAGTTTAAAAAGCGGCAGTATAGCAGCCATAAGGGGGGACGCCGAGGAGACTCACCCCCCCCGTGAGCCAGCGAGCGGGCGACAGTATTGGAGGCCCTGGGTAGGGTCAGAGGAAGGGCCGAGGTGAGCCTATGAGACCCGGGGGGGAAGAAGCAGCCCAGGGCGGGGACGCGGACCCTGAGGGCAGGGGAGTTTAGGGGTCTCGACCCCCCCCTGCTAGGTGGGGGAGTCTTTTCCCCGACCTTAGGGCCCTGGGCTGGGGTCCGGAGAGAGGGCGGGCCCGGACCCCCTTCCCCCAACCGCCTAACCAAACCCAGCAGAGTCGGGCGCGTTAAGGCGTCCACAGTCAGGAAACCGAGGGGGCGGACGTAAGCCCCTCCGCACAGGGGGAGACCCCTACACGTGGTGGAGAATGTGGGCATAGTGGACCCTGAAACGGGGGTTCGGATAGGAGGAAGGATTAATGAAGTCTTGATTGCCAGGAGACAATGGAAGCCAACAAAATTCTGGAATGGTGGACCGAGACCCAGAAGGTACAACAGCAGCAACAGATGCAGGCGCTGCAACAGCTCCTCAACCAGCTCCAGGAGCGTCAGGAGCAGATGGCGCGAGGCGCACCAGTGACGGTACCGGGGACAGTAGCAGGGTCTGGAGGAGGAGAGGGGGTCGGCACCCAATTGCCCATACGGCTAACGAAACTAGGGCCGGAAGATGACCCCGAGGCATTCCTGGTTACGTTCGAGAGGGTGGCCGCCGCCGCAAAGTGGCCACCCGAGCATTGGGCCACCCTCCTCGCACCGTACCTGTCAGGGCCGGCCCAGCTAGCATACCGAGGGATGTCCGCCAGCGATGCCTTATGTTACTATAAGGTTAAAGAGGCTATTCTGGACCAATTGGGGGTGACTCCCGAGACCCACCGCCGGCGGTTTAGGGAGGCCAGGTACGACTCCCGCGAGCGACCACGGGCGGTGGCACAACGGGTTAAGGAAGCGGGGATGAGATGGCTGGAACCAGAGACGAAGACGGGGGCTCAGGTGGCGGACCTCGTGATACTCGAACAATACGTCAGCATCCTCCCCGCGGAGGGGCAGCGGTGGGTACGGCGGCACCTTCCGGAGACCTTGGATGAAGCGGTGACCCTCATGGAACACTACTTAGCCGCAGAGGGGCCAGAGGGGAAAGGAACCGCTGGGGCACCGAGAGAACCCCGAAGGAACGAGGCGGGGATGGGTAAGCCCACGGGAGCCCAACGGGCTGCGGAAAGCGCCGGGAGTTCCCTGGGCCCCCTCCCGACGAGGAGGTTGGCACCCCGGTGGAACCGGCCGACCGGTGAGGCCAGGGGAGACCGGGCGACCGAAACGGGACCGGGCACCCCGCCACCCGAGGGAGCTCCGAAGGTGGTCTGCTACCAGTGCGGCCAAGAGGGCCATTATAAGCGGGACTGCACCCTGATGGACTGCACCTTCGGGCAGAGGCGTGCTGGGAGCACGGACAGGAAGGCGGCCGGCGCAGCTCAGGTAATTAAACGTCTGTGGGTTAATGGGAACCCGGTGGAGGCCATCCTCGACTCGGGATGCGGGCAAACCATCGTCCGAAGGGACGTAATACTCCCAGGGCGGGCCCGGGGTGCCCCCATAGCCCTCCGGTGCGTCCACGGAGATATTCATTACTACCCTACGACCCGGGTACGGATAGGGGACGGGGAGTTGGAAGGAGATTGTGTAGTCGCCGTCGGCCCTAAGTTAGCGTACCCCCTCCTGCTGGGGCGGGATTGGCCCGGCCTGAAGCGACTCCTAGGACAGTGGAACAGCGGAACCCAGCCTAAAAGGGAGCCAGAAACAGGGCAGGGGACCTTGGTAGCCCAAGGAGAGCAAGATGAGGGGGGGGCCGAGCCAGCAAGGACTCCGGACGCCGGGACACCGCCCACCAGCCGGCTTGACGTAGAAGAAGGGGACTTCCTCACTCAACAACGCGAGGACCCCACACTACGGGCGGCCTGGGAGCAGGTGTGCACTACAAGCGAGCCACAGGAGGGGGACCCACCCAACCAGCCGGACGGGCCGCGATTCGAGGTAAAAGACGACCGCCTGTACCGGGTGTCGTCGGGGGAACTCCCTGGGGAAGAAAGGTGGCAGCTGTTGGTCCCAAGACCGTACCGGTGGAAGGTCCTGGAATTGGCCCACGAACACCCGTGGGCCGGGCACCTGGGCAGGGAAAAAACACAACAGAAAATACTCCAGAGATTCTATTGGCCGGGGGTGTACCAGGAGGTTAAGAATTTCTGTAACTCCTGCCCCCAGTGTCAGAGAACAGCCGGGGGCCGGGTCCCGCCAGCTCCCCTGGTGCCCCTGCCGGTGGTAGGGACCCCCTTTGAGAGGGTAGCATTAGACCTGGTAGGTCCGCTCGAGAAATCTGGGCGTGGACATAATTACATCTTGGTCATCGTAGATTACGCCACCCGGTGCCCCGAGGCAGTGCCCCTGAAAAGAGCCACCGCCCCCGCCATAGCGGAGGCATTAGTTAAGCTATTCTCATGGGTCGGGCTACCCAGGGAGTTACTGACAGACCAGGGGACGAATTTAACGTCAAAGGTTATGACGGAACTGTGTAAGGTCTTGCAGATCAGGAAGCTCCGGACGTCGGTATATCACCCCCAAACCGATGGGCTGGTGGAACGATTTAACCGCACATTGAAGGGGATGCTGCGGAAGTTCGCACAGGACGAACCCCGGGAATGGGATAAGCTGCTGCCGGCACTGATGTTCGCCGCCAGAGAGGTACCGCAGGCATCGCTCGGGTACTCCCCCTTCGAGCTGTTATACGGGCGGCGACCGCGGGGGATCCTGGACCTCGTAAAGGAGGGATGGGAGACGTCAGTGTCACCTGCCTTGGGGGCCGCCCAGTACGTACAGAAACTGAGGGGAACCCTCCACGACCTAGCGGGCCGGGCCCGAGCGAACCTAGAGAAGGCTCAAGAAGGGCAGAAGGCCTACTATGATAGAAAGGCACAGGTGAGGGAGTTCGAACCAGGCGAACAGGTTCTACTATTGCTGCCCAGCGGGGAGTCTAAGCTCCTGGCCCACTGGCAGGGACCTTTCCGGGTAATCAGGAAACTTGGCCCGGTCGACTATGAGGTTCGGGTAGACGGGAACCGCCGGGCAACCCAAATTTATCATGTCAACCTCTTAAAGAAGTGGCATCCACGGGAGGCCCTCCTGATCGACCCTCGGGACACTGACATTGAATTGGGGCCGTGGGGGGAGCCGGAGGTGAGGATCGAGGGCATACAGGTCGGAGAAGAGCTCCCGGGCCCAAGGCGAGAACAGTTGCACCACCTGCTCGACCAGTTCAGGACGGTACTAACCAGCCGACCCGGACAGACCTCGTTGGTACAACACAAGATCGAGACTGAACCCGGCAGAGTGGTAAGAGATAATATGCGCCCCCTTCCCCGGAAGTTATGGGGCACGGTGAAGGAAGAACTCCAAGCCATGTTGGAGTGGGGGGTCATACAGGAATCGCGTAGTGAATGGCGAAGCCCCATTGTTTTGGTACCCAAAACAGATGGATCGACGAGGTTCTGCATTGACTTCCGCAAAGTCAACGCGATCTCGCGATTTGATGCATACCCCATGCCGCGGATAGATGAGTTACTGGGACGCCTGGGGAGGGCCGCCTATTTGTCGACCCTCGACTTAACGAAGGGGTATTGGCAGATCCCCCTCTCCCCCGAAGCCCAGGCGAAAACGGCGTTCGCCACCCCCTTTGGGTTGTACCAATTCAAAAACATGCCGTTCGGACTGCATGGGGCCGCGGCGACTTTTCAAAGACTCATGAACCAGGTCTTAAGGGACCATCAGGACTACGCCGCGGCTTACATTGACGATATCGTGATATTCAGTGAGTCCTGGGAGAAACACTTAGAACACATTACGAGCGTATTAAGGGCACTGAGGGAAGCGGGACTCACGGCCAACCCAAAGAAATGTCAATTTGGGAGGGCCGAAGTTTCGTATCTGGGGTACACGGTAGGGAGAGGGAAGCTGAAGCCTCTAGTAGATAAGATCCAGGCGGTACGGGAACACCCCCCCCCAACGACAAAAAGGAAGGTACGACAGTTCCTGGGATTGGCGGGGTATTATAGACGGTTTATCCCAAATTTTTCCTCCGTGGCCGCCCCACTGACAGACCTTACAAGGAAAGGACAACCCGAGAGGGTGAAGTGGACCACGGCGTGCGACGACGCGTTTCAGGAGCTGAAAGACCGGTTGATCCGGGCCCCGGTGCTGGCCCAGCCCGACTTTAACAAACCTTTTATCTTGCAGACTGACGCGTCAGAAGTGGGGTTAGGGGCGGTACTGACGCAAGAGGAGGAGGGACAGGAGCACCCCATCCTCTATCTGAGTCGTAAACTGTTCCCTCGGGAGAAGGGATATGCGACGATTGAAAAGGAGGCATTGGCCCTCAAGTGGGCTGTCGATTCACTAAGATACTTTCTTCTAGGCGATGAATTTACCGTGGTGACGGACCACGCCCCGCTGCAATGGATGCAGCAGATGAAGGACACGAACCCACGGATTTTGAGATGGTACCTCAGCTTACAGCCATACAAATTCCGAGTCGTGCACCGCCCGGGGTCCGCCAACGGGAACGCGGACTGGCTGTCTCGGTCAGCGGGAAACACAGAAACCAGAACTGCGAGTATGGCACTAGACTTAAGGGGGAAGGTGTGTGGCGGGGTGGCCCCGCCCCTCCCGGAAACCGCCGGGACGCCGCAATCGCGGGGGAAGGACTCACCCCCCGGAGGGGAGCAGAGCACTGCCCGCCGTCCTCAAGCGGGGGCGCCGGCACACCGGCCGGGTAACGAGCCGGGGCCGGCAGGCAGGGCAGGGGCGGGGGTGCCGGCGTACCGGCCGGGTGACGAGCCGGGGCCGGCCGGCAGCGCCGAAAGGGGGCGGAGCCGAGCAGGCGCGGGAGAGCTGTCAGTAGGAGGACGGCCCTGGGAGGGGCCAGAGTCTGATGAGGGGGGTGACGTCATCTGCCTGCGCCCGGCGGGCAGTTTAAAAAGCGGCAGTATAGCAGCCATAAGGGGGGACGCCGAGGAGACTCACCCCCCCCGTGAGCCAGCGAGCGGGCGACAGTATTGGAGGCCCTGGGTAGGGTCAGAGGAAGGGCCGAGGTGAGCCTATGAGACCCGGGGGGGAAGAAGCAGCCCAGGGCGGGGACGCGGACCCTGAGGGCAGGGGAGTTTAGGGGTCTCGACCCCCCCCTGCTAGGTGGGGGAGTCTTTTCCCCGACCTTAGGGCCCTGGGCTGGGGTCCGGAGAGAGGGCGGGCCCGGACCCCCTTCCCCCAACCGCCTAACCAAACCCAGCAGAGTCGGGCGCGTTAAGGCGTCCACAGTCAGGAAACCGAGGGGGCGGACGTAAGCCCCTCCGCACAGGGGGAGACCCCTACAGAGGTATTGTTAAGTAGTAGTGTTAAAAGTTTTAGATAAATGATTAGTCTTATAAGTAAGACTGATGTAAATGTAACTGTTAATAATCCCTAGTCCCTTGTTAACAACTATTGGGATTTAGAGAAACCTCAAACAATTTTCTTCACTGTATTGCATTTTGCTTATTGGACATTCTAATAATTATTTAGTGCCTACATATGTAAGAAATTGATAAAATCATAATTTATACGTAGAAGCCCTTTAATAAAAGTTTAAAAGATATTTAGTAATGGTTTGCCTGTTTCTGCGCCTTCCTGGGACTAGCCACATTTCCGAACCTTTTACTGAAGTGATGTGTCACTCATCACCTCCCTATTGGTGCACATAAGGAACAAGGCCGGTAGCTGGTGCCTCTGATAGAGGGGCAACAGCACGAGGGGGCAAGTGACTTCATGTGAGCTGATATGCACAGGAAGCCGGCTTGAAAAGTGGGGCACCTGCTCCTGCCTCCCCTTTCCCCTTGCTGCCTCTGTATCAGAGGCAGCAAGGCCAAGAAAAGTGTGTGTCGTCATTAGGATTAACCAATGAAACCCAGGCTTATTGGTTAATCATTTACATAAATATACGCTAACATCTCTAGTTGACATGTAAAATCCTCTTTAATTAGTTAAGACCTGCTAAATCAAACTCACAGGGCTCCCCCATGGGAGTTTGTATTCCTGCTCCTCACCAAGAGTAAGGGAAGCAGACAGGAGCGTTTCCTCCTGTTGGCCTCTTGTTGTGAGGACAGCTTGGAAACTCCATTAAAGATACGGTGACTCCCGCTATGTAATTAATGTAGCCAGAGCTGCATATCTTAATTTGACCTTCTGCTGTAGTGTAGGCCTTGGAGTCTATCCACGACAATACAGACTTACTGCTCTAGTTATATCATAAAATCACCCTGCTCTGGATGGATGAAGGGCTAATAATATTTGTTTATTTTTATTATGGGACCCAGCTGATTTTCTAGCAACAACAACAAAATGGGTGACTGTGTGGGAGTCCCTTTATTCAATTATTTTAAGATGCCTCTAAATTATAAGATACATTACTAAATAAATGGAGCCTCTGTGCCAATCTGATGAATGCTCCCCACTGGAAACTGTACTTCTTTTTTGGCATGCACTTACCCAATGCTTAACTACAATGTTTAACTGCCTTGCCCCGTTTTGAGTAATCAAATTCATAGATTCACTGCAGCACCTTGGCTTAAAATCAAGTGTGAGATAGACCTTCATTACACTTCAGTACACTTCTTTTGCTAAAGATTCCTGAAAGAGATGTGATTCAGAATCTATTATTCCTTTTAGTGCTGCTGAATAGGTAGAGGTGTAAAGAACAGGTTTACAAGATTCTCTTTCTCTATTCATGTTTATGCAAATTATAATACTAATATACCTTTGCCTCTAATGTAATAATCCATTCCCCACCACATACATTCATTCTGTTTTGGTATACCCGTCTATAAAGAATTTCTAATAGGCAATAATTAATTTTCCTAGTAGTGCGCTAGAGAATTTTCAGTCCATTTTTTAATCAGAAACTTGTGTCATTAATTACTAATCTTCAAGCACAAATGGTGCAAAGAATGGTACTATTCAGATGCTCCCTGTTACTAGTTGAAAAAGCTGGATAACGTCACATTTGGTTAACTACTTGCCCTCTTTCGGATACTGAGTATCAACAAGTTGTTCCATTTCTCACCTACAGAAGTTCTGAGAATATCTATAGGAACAAGAAAAAGGAGTTTTATGCACTAATCGACTTAATTTAAGATGCTCTAGCCTTTCAATGCTCATGCACCTTTCATTACTTAATAGAAGAAGTCTCCTTTATTAAAAGGACTTCACTGCACACCTGGTGGGAATACCTGACCATTTTTGAGAGGGAAATAATGGAATGCCTAGGTTAAAGTTAGGCTAATTACATAACCCTCAGTGATTCTGTTAGGGTACAGTCTAAAGGAGGTTATCTGTGGGTTGCTTCACAATTCAGTAACACAGAGTATGTCTACACAGCTTTTCAACACCCACAGCTGGCCCGTATCAGCTGCCTCAGGCTGCAGGGCTGTACAGCAAGGGAGAAGGGTCGCAGAGCCTGGGCTATGGCCAGAACGCAAATACTTACTCCGCAATTTTACAGCCCCACAATTCAAGTCAGCTGACATAGGCCAGCCATAGTTGTGGAATCACATACACATAATAATGGGTAGTAGGCAAATGAGATGCTCATTTTTGGAAAATAACAGATCCCTCAGCATTACTAGCATGGAAAAATAAGTATGGAAAAGTGCTTTAATGGCAAAAAATGACAAATAGGGCCAAGCAAGATTTAAATACCAGGACTAAATAGGTCTTAAAATGCATGGTTATCATTTTTTAATAAATTTGAACAAAGTCAATACCCAAATAATGATCAGAGATTGACCTAACACAAATGGGTATTTAAAAGATAACAAATACAGGTTACAAATGAAATTTTTAAAAACCACTTTTTATTACAAAAAGTTCATGTATAAATGAAAAAAAAACCCTTCTACAAGTCTCCTTCTTTCTAATATCCTTACAAATCCACCTCATCTTTCTTCTAGACAGGCCAGGGTTTCAGCACTGCCTGCCCACCTCAGACACAACTGCCAGTGACTAAAATCAGAAAGGCTGGCGTTTAATGTTCTCCCACTTCGGTTTATATTGAACTTGCTTTCCATAAGCTAGCAGTACTGTATTTGAGTCTTGCTGCTTGAATTCAGCATGCTTTCCTTCTTCTCTTCCCTATGCCTTCCCTCTCCTCCTTCTTCCCTGGGATCTGACCATTTCCTTTTTTCTTTTGATCCACTCTCACTGTATTAGAAGCCAGTTTCTGGCAAAGATGGTTTATATTTCCCATAATGCTAATCAGAGTTGCTATGCCAATAGCAACAACAATACTTAGAACTTTTCATCTTCAAAGCACTTCACAACCATTCACTAACTAATCTTCTGAGAGGTGGGCACCTGTTATCCTTATTTTACCAATGAGGAACGTGAGATTTGAAGGTTTAAAGCTTGTCTTCTCAAAAAGGCTGCAGGGAGTTAAATGCCTGAGTCTCATTTGACTGTCAATTCCATCTGAGTACTTAACTTCATGAACTCCTTTGAAAATCCCAGCCTTAGTGTGTTTCTCCTCTATACTAAGAGGACTAAAAATCAGAGAGAGATTTATAATGCCAGAGTTACTAGTTGCACCTAAACTACTTCACTATTCATTTCTCTGTTAGGGAAGGGAAAATAGTTAGGAAGGCTGATCTGGACTGAACAAACACAATAAAATACATGATACATAAAACTATATAAGTAGAAATCTGGACGTACTCATATGAGTAGATGTAGGTGTGACGTAGTGGGGGTACCTGGCTGGTTTCTATGCTGCTGGCTCTGGGGTAACCCCCACTGGCTGCCGTGGGTACCACGACCCAGCAAAACAGGATGAGTCACTATGCAAACCAGTGGCCAGACACCCCCCATGGAGAGGAACAAAGGAAGGTGGAATGCTGCCCTGGCTGGGGGGGCAGGGCTGGAAGAGAGTTAGTTAGTGGCTGGCTGGAAGCATGGAGGAGACAGCCTAGAGAAAGGGGCTGGAGTTTAGGGGCCCAGTCTCCCCCATCTCAAGGGGGCCTGAGGCATCCTAGCCCAGCTCTGTGACCAGATTACATCTGTGCTGTGCTGTATCCTGGAGAGGCAATAAACTTCCTCTATTCCACCAACTGGTGCGGTCTGTTTGTGCCATTTCGGGGTGCAGGAGACGGGGGACCCCCAACGCACCGTCACAGTAGGTTACAAAGTGCCCATATTTTAGCAAAAAGCAAGAACACAGAAATTCCAGCTAGAATCAGAACAGTACACCCAGACTGAACAAAATGCTGTACATTGTCTATTATAGTGCCTTTATGATGAGCAGATGTACATACTTTTTTATTACTATCTGGCATTAAGATAGAGCGCAGAATCAAGCCCAAGAGCATCTTACTTGAAGTCGAATTAGTTTTATTGACAGGCGAAGTGCTGAAGCTGTTGAGACTAGCTTTACCGTACTCTGTTTTCAAAGTTCTAGGAATGGGCCTTCGATACAAAAAAGAAATACAGGTTGAACATATCTACTCCAGCACCTTGGGGACCTGACTAGTGCCCGACTAGAGAATTTGCTGAACCACAGAAGATCAATGCTGTCTTCCACTGCTGTTTACTGGGCTCTTAGACATTTAAAAGACTAGTGGCTCTAAACTTTATGAGGCTGAAAGAAGCTTGGCCACATCCATGATAAGTGGACACCGGACTAAAATCATGCCTGACCAGGCATTTTGACAGACCAGAGCGGGCCGGACTCAAGAGGTTCAACCTGTAGTCCAAAAAACGTATTTTTCCGTAGATAAGTGATTTGTTAAAACTATATATCATGGTGACTAGTACATTAAAACTGACAGATAGTAGGAGTTATGCTAGGGTATTGCTATGCTGTGACCATTTTGTGAGACTGAAAACCAAATGAGAAATGCCAGTATAAACCACCTATTAATCCAGTCCCTCATCCACATCCCTTTAGCCAGTATTTAATCTACCATTACCTTAACAGTCGGATGGAAGTCGGGGCAGTAATTTATTCTGCAAGTTTATTCTGCATCAAGTGAACTATATGTGAAGTTATCCAATACATCTGATTCATTCTCTTAAGTAATTACTACAAGTTGAAAATCCATTTAAAAATTATGTACAAACTCATGCACACACCGACAGGCAGAGTTAGTCAGTCGGTCAGTCACTCTCCCTCTCTCTTCCCCTCCCCCTCCTCCTCCTCTTCCCCCTCCAATAATTGTTCAAAAGAGCCCATCTTCCAGTTAGGCTCTTGAGTAAATGGCCAGATTTTCAAAGATGCTCAAAAAGTTGGATGCTGAACATAAAAAAAAAAAAAAAAAAAAAATCTGGTCCTAGGTATCACAATTGGAGCTGCTGGGTGCTGAGTACTTGCACAAATCTGCACCTTATTCAGGTGCTTTAATGGGAGCTAAGCTCTTGAAAATTTTGGACCAAGTGTGGGCACTTGGCAGTTATAAATGTGTCTCTAAATTTGTGTGTGGGGGGAGGACATGTATACACAAAGATGCACTGAGCTGTAGAATCAGGCCCCAAAAATGAAAACAGTATTAGCATTGTGAGCATTGAACACTCTGTCTTAACCAGACCCTTCCTTCTGACAAGGATTTCAAACTGCTCTTCGAATCACACCTGGGGCCTGCTATAGAGCTCAATATCTATTTTAAAAGGGTAAATTAGAAATACAGTTCTGACGCAGCTTTTTAAAGTTGGTTTGGAATGCATGAAATTACCTTCCCCCTCACCTGTGAGTTAATCCTACAGTGATGTGCTGCATGTCCCAAACAACAAAAGGACATTCAGCACAAACAGTTATAGGTTTGGAATAATTTATTACATATCCCAGAGATCAACAGACAAAGAAAGGACTTTTGGATAAACAGCCTGAGTTTAAACTGGCTCAGACTCTTCTTTCTGATCGAGCAAATAGATAGGATCTTCTATCCATGAGGGCCCCCAATTCTGGAAGGACTTTGACCTATTAAGGCCCTAGAAGGCTGATGTGCTAAACGCTTGCCAGAGGACATCCATGTACAACTTTTATTGTTTTTATATTTTTGTCTATAATGCTTTCACCTTAAGAATAAAAGACTTTGCTTATAAAGAGTTGTGTGATAATCAGGGCCGGATTAAGGGGGGGGGGGCTAGCCGGGCAGCTGCCTGGGGCACCAACCTATGGGGGGCACCTGATTGAAGTGTTAAGGCACACCCAGGGGCAGGGCTGCGCATGTGCCACATGCCTGGGGCACAACTATGGCTCAGTCCGACACTGGTGATAATGTAACCACAAACAGGCAGATTTGAACCTGGGACCTGTGGAGCTGAGTATAGGAGCCTCTAACCTCTGAGCTAAAAGCCAGCTGGCTCCCAGACCATGTTGTAGAGGTCTCTTGATCTTAACTGTTGCTGTGGTCTAGGTACCACTAGGTGTGTGGGTTACAATAACGCATAATTGCTGGCAATTATGCTGTTCATTGCCTTCAGAGAGAGAGCCAAATGCAGACGTGGGTCTGTTGAGGCAGTCTGGCTTGCTGGGGATATCCCAGTGCAGCCAGCAAACTGTGTAGCCTGGATAAACCCCAGTCAGGAGGGAGAAAGATGAGAATCTCCATTCAAGAGAGCAGCCAGGACCCTAGAGAGGGTGCCCTTGATGGACCATAGAGGGGGAGTATAGGCGCAGATGCCTTGAGTCATGAGGGTTCCATCTACAGCGCTCACATCTCTTTGTGGCATTCATTTCATCACTGTTGAGTTCACACATTTATTACAATAACAGAACAAAATACAATCGCTGCAGGTCACTCTTAAGGCAAAGCAAAGCAAACCAATGAAACCACAAGCCACGAGGGAACTGCCAGACTGGGGAGTGGAGGAGGGCAGCAGGAGAGAGGAAGGAACCAGACAAAGAGAGCGGGGAAAGATAAGGGAGCAATGCAGAGCAAGGAAAATTTTGAATGGCCAATAAACACTATGGGCCAGAGCTTCAGCGGGGGTCAACAGGCATCCAATCCCCATCAGCTGAGGATCCAACCATATGTGAGGTAAAACGTAGCTATATTTGTGGTGTGGTTCTATAAATTAAAGCAGGTCCACTGACTGATGTTATGCCAGGATAGAGGCACGGCTTCTGACAACTTGCCACAGAATAGGCAAGTATTTATTTTATTTTATTTCTGTTTACCAGTGCTTCCAGAAACACTTAACCTTCTCCCCCGAACATTCAGAAACCACTGCGCTGAGCATGATAGAAATGCCCAGATGGGGAAAAAGACTACACAGATAAATGCCCTTGTCCAGTCTAACCTCTCTATCCTACTGCTGGTCTATCTACCCATCAGTGCTGCAATCACAAAAGCATTCAACTCATAGGAGATTGGGAAATTAATTGCAACAAGTATTATGGAAGGTTAATGTTTCCACAGACTCCTTACCCACTGACATTTTAAATCATTTACAGTATCTGCCTGCTCATGCAGCAAATAGTAAAAGTAAGCCACCCCTTAAAACAACATAGTTAAATTTAGAGGATGCGGAACAATTACCAGCTTGTAAAATGTGAACACACAGGAACCTTTGTAGTCTTTTGGTATAACTCTATAAGTGATAGCACTGTTTCTTCCTTCACATGCTAATTAGCCTGAAATTGCACCCAGGGAGCTCATACATATTTAATAATGACGCGGGCTTTTGAGCACGTTACTATTATACATGATATCAGCTACAACTATAAATTATTAACTTTGCCAACTAAACTTCTGTGCAATAATTTCAGGATGGCGGTGCACAGTTTTACTGAAGGAGAGCTCCGTTTGTGCATGTCTTTCATTAGTATGCTGCCTGGGTCTCCTACAGCGCTGTAGCACTGGAGAGGATCACGGCTCGGTTTGAGATGAAGCCTCAGGGGAGGATATGGTTGCTTTGCGTCATTCAGCAAGTGTCTCAGACACTCTGCATTTAATGCCATTCTTGACTGGCTCCCCCAACAAATTGTTCTCTCTTGGGTCACATCTAATTTCATAGCTAATTATACCTTTTGGTCAAGGACAGAGTAACTATCTGAAATGTACTGAACATCTTTTTTCATTAACCAGGGGTTAATAGAGAGATGCTGTCCTCTTCCATGGTATTTTAATTAATGTCTAAAGCAGTCAGCTGCATCCATTTTATGAAAAGGAAAAAAAACCAACAAGAGTAAATGTTTAGAATCTCAGCTTTCCTGCCCACTCAATGAATCCAATTATTCATTAGTGCTCAGTTCATGAAACAAACCAGCGAGACACTCATTTTGCTCCAAGTGCTCTGCTCACAAGTTAACAAAGGATAACTTGTCACACTTACTAGCTTGCGTGTAAAACACCTGTCTTTAAACGACTATCACACAGAGTCTACAAAGGAAGCTTGGCCTTGTACTTAAAGCAAAGGACTGGAGATATGGGCTCTATTTCCAACTCTGCCACAAACTTCCTGAGTGATCTTGAGCAAATCACGTAATCTCTGCACCTCAGTTCCTCACTTTGGTCTGTCTTGTTTACTGAGACCTTAATCCAGCAAACGCTTAAGGTGTGCGCTTAATTTTGTGCCATGAAATACAGCCATTTGGCATTTGTCTTAGCGGTCATTTGGCTCGATTATAAATAATTCAGGGCTGGGACCATTTCCTACAATGAACATATATATATACTGTCCAGTATAATGGAACTCTGATTTTGGTTTGCACTTCTAAATGGTAATACACATAAATAAAACTGAATAAATAATTAGTGGGCAGGTGTGTGTCACCCTTCTGCCAGGTGGAGCTGTCAACAACCAAGGGTTCATTATCTAGGGGTTCCTTTTCAAGAGTACAACACAGAATCAACTTGAGCCCTCCCTCTCCCCCCCACCCAGTGTTTGAAACAAAAGGTTCCTAATGAAGCCTATGTAGCTCTATCTTTGAACAGGGGAGGAATGGGTTAAACCAGACCAGGGAGTCCAGACCAGGGAGTCCTTCGGAAGACTCCACACCACCTGACAGGAGCACCTGTCCCCAGCCCTCTTGCTTTCACAGGGGTCTCGCATTCAAGCTCTTAGCTTAACGAGGTCCTTTCAGCTGAAGGTAAATCCCTCATTCGGGACAGGTTAAGCATAGTGTTGCTCTCCTTTATTCATAGAGTAAAGACAACAGCATTGATAACAATGTTTCACTACTCCTGCATTCAGTACTAAAGTGATTTGTAACCCAAAGCCAGCCAAAGTCAATCACTTTGAGCACAACTCTATCTGCTGGGTATCTTGGCAGAGTAGGAGTGTTAATTAAATACAGCTTATTTGTAGAGTTTCTCCCCATCCCCATCTAGCTGTCAGAGGAGAGTTCATTTAGGCCCTGCTTACATGTGAATAGCAGGAGTGGTAGACAGCAATGATCTCAGAGGAGTACTGGGTGTCAGGACTTCAAAATTCTATTTTCTATTTTGCCACTGGCTCACTTCGTGGACCTTGGGCTTGTTGTAAGATCACCTAGTCTCACTGTGCCCAAATTACAAGGCAATAATTATATGCACTTACTTGCTTATAAAAAGGTCCTCGGATTAAATTATTTCACCCTAACATTAATTATTTACATAATTTATGAAATGTGAAATTCTCCCTGAGGAAGAAGCAAAACAAGCATCTCCAATTGTCAACTTGCACAACAGCTGGCAAAGCCAAAAATGGCAGGCTTTTGATTACCCTTGATTTTCCCTGACCATCAGACTGTATTATGACGAGGATCTGGCATACATCCCAGCATGAATCTGGCAGATATGTCTGTATAGCTAAATAGCATTCCAAAGTCCAATGCAATAGTCACTTTAGTATGATGCAAGTTATTCATTATTCTTCTGAAGATGCTTTCAAACCACAATGATACCCAAAAGCATAGTAAAAAAGTCAACAGACTCAGAAATAATCCAAACTCTGTGTGAAGCATCAAATGGAAGATGCAGAAAGTATGCTGTTAAATACTTCTAATGTGGTATCTATATTATATATATTATAAGGCTGTCTGCATCATCCACAAACAGTTACAGTACCCCAATAAGGTTGCTGTGACAGGACGGGACACCCTAGAAATGTGTAAGCACTGCCTGCCTCTCCTATGATTCAGCAAAGCTTTACAGGAAGGGGTGTGTCCCTTTTCTCCAAGCACAGAGAGAGAAAGAGAGAGAGAAACATGGATGGACAAAAGGAAAGACTTAAAAAACAAATAGTCTAGTAGCACCTTAAAGGCTAACAAAATGTGTAGATGGTATCATGAGCCCATGAAAGCTCATGAGACCATCTCAATGTTTTGTTAGTCTTTAAGGTGCTACCAGACTATTTATTGTCTTTTAAGTTTTTCCTGTTACAGACTAGCTCGACCACCCCTCAAAAGCAAAAGGGTCTCTGCAGGCTGTTTTGCTTGGGGAATAGTTTTTCTGAGTTTCTGTATTTGAATTAATACAGTGCCTGAAGGGAAGAGCCTGAATGAGACTTGGGGTGGCATGGGATTCTTCCTGGACTGGTAAGCAAGCCCACCAGTGCACACTTGCACTCTAGACAAGTCCATGAAAGGACAACCAGTGCAGTGTTAGGCACCGTAAATATCACACTAAGGGGCTGCTTCACTATTATCAGTGGAAGCCTTAGTGGAGAGCCTCAGGCCTCTACCCTGCCTTCCTATCACAGGACTTGCTTCCACTCAGCATGTGTATCAACTGAACTATATGGGATGTGGTCAAATTGGTGGAAGTCCCCAGTGTGGTGACTCTTCCATGGGTTTAAGAATGTTCACAGACAAAAGCTGCGCCCATGTAACTGAACTGGTTTGAAAACACACTTCCAGTTAAACCAGTGCAATTTTGTGCGTAGGCCAGGCCACGCACACAAACCACCTATTAACCTCAATGGACTTTCCACACACAAATGCCTATTGCATACAGAGGATAAATGAATATCACACACCCACACGCATATCTACACAAACACCTGTTGGCCTCAGTGGAAGTTCTACATACGCATGCAGCACTGACTGACCTCAATGGAAATTACACAAATACACACGTCACCTATTAACCACAATGGAAGACTGTAGGGTTGTGTTATGCTCACAGCATACACAGAGAAGTCAGATAAAGCCATAAACAATCCTGTTAGAAGGCTGCACCCTAACACCACTTTAGCTCTTAGCATTCAGAAGAAAACAGAGAAACACAAACAGGCTACTCCTTAGAACACAGAGGCATGGCATTCCTCTAGGCTGGCTACCTGTTGACTGACTGCGTATGCTCTTAGGCCCAGATCACATGCTTCCATACAAGCGCCCTGAACATTTAAAGTGACAACCTGTAATTTCTGCAGTTTTCCATGAACCACACACTTCCTCCAGGGATCTCAGCCAGAGGTGCACATCCGCACATGCTTCTGTGCCCATAACAAAATGTATTCCACACACCCATGGCAAAATTTAGAGGGAACATTGTTCAGGATTTCACAAGTTGTCTGAAAGAAGCTCCTGTGGAATTAGATATTTATAATTAAAAAGAAATGTTTGAAAATAGAGGATAAGCAAAGGCCAAATCATGCCCACCCACATTAGAGACCCACACACAGGCAAGAAAATTCTCCTAAACTGAGGTTCAAGGCTCACAAATTCACTGATATCCTAACAGCCGAGGAAAATGATGCAATTACACAGAGGCTGCTTCTGCAACACTCTCTAAGGTCTGGTCTACATCCAGATTTTGTACCTGCATAAGTATGTTTGTTTCTTTACCAGTATGGTTACCTCACTACAAAGCCTACTGCCGATATAGTCATATCAGTATATGGGGTGATTACGTTGATTTTGAAAGGTAGCATAGCATACCTCACACCTGAGATTTACCTCAACTCCTCCCACCTTTCTTCAAGACCACACCCCCATTTCTTTAGGCCCAGATCCTTCCTTGTCCCAGATATGGTTGCAAAGCCTAGGGAAAGACATAAGCCAACTTATCCTGCTTGCACAGCTCACATGACAAAGCTCAGGAAAGAGCAGGGGCTGTTCTGTCCCTACTTTCCTAGAAGCGCGTGGCTCCCCACACTGGGATGGGTGAAGAGAGGGCACCTGGCTTCCTTTTCCCCGTACCCTGGTCAGAAGAGCTAGTCCATCACATCTGGGTGCACAAGTTGCACCCACAAAGGAGTGTTACAGGGGACATGCAGCCCGCCTACGGATGCTTAGGAGCTAGAGGACACAATTAGCCATACTGGGACAAAATACTTTCCAGTAATCCCTTTGGGGCAGAGGTGCACCAGACCACTTACTATGGGCTAAGCCTAAATGGCAAAAACCTGCTCTTAGGAATCCCCCTGTGAGAATCAACATTTGTGTGGTAAACTGACACATCGCAGCTTACCAAACACAAACCTCTAGCCTGTGCCCACAGGTCCTTGTGGGGAAAAACTGACACAGTGTAGTAGGAGCAAAAAATCTGCAATGAGTACAGTGACTGGAGAGGCACCAGCAAGGGGCTGGAACAATGTGAGGTGTGGAGGAGCAGAGGACTGTAGGAGTTGAGAAGAACAACCAACCTTGGGGTATGTCTACACTACAAAGTTAATTCGAACTAACAGACATTAGTTCGAATTAACTTTGATAGGCGCTACACAAGCGCTCCGCTAGTTCGAACTTAATTCGAACTAGCGGAGCGCTTAGTTCGAACTAGGTAAACCTCATTCTACGAGGACTAAGCCTAGTTCGAACTTACTAGTTCGAATTAAGGGCTGTGTAGCCCCTTAATTCGAACTAGTGGGAGGCTAGCCCTCCCCAGCTTTCCCTGGTGGCCACTCTGGCCAACACCAGGGAAACTCGTATGCCCCCCTCCCGGCCCCGGATCCCTTAAAGGGGCACGGGCTGGCTACGGTGTCCGTGCCAGGTGCAAGCCTGCCAGCACCCAGCCAACAGACCCTGCACCTGGCACGGCTTGAGCCAGCCACCCGATGCCCCCCAGCCCTCCCCCTCTTCCTGGGACCAGGCTGGCGGCTCCCGGGAGCTTGCCCGGGACCGCAAGAGGCGGGCACCCGCCTGGTCTAGTGCGGACATCGTGGACCTCATCCACGACCTCCGCACTAGGCACAGGAAAGTGGCCGTCTAGGGCAGGAGAGCTGCCAGCCTGGCCACCCAGGAGCAGGTTGGCATGAAAATCAAGGTGGTCCACTGAGACCCCCGACCCTGAGCCTACAATGGCCGTACTGGGTCAGACCAAAGGTCCATCTAGCCCAGTAGCCTGTCTGCCGACAGCGGCCAACACTAGGTACCCTGGAGGGGATGGACCGAAGACCGTGACCAAGCCATTTGTCTCGTGCCATCCCTCTCCAGCCTGCCACAAACTTTGGGCAGGGACACGACTCCTACCCCCTGGCTAATACCACTCCATGGACCAACCTCCATCACTTTATCTCACTTCTCTTTAAACTCTGTTTTAGTTCTAGCCTTCACAGCCTCCTGCAGCAAGGAGTTCCACAGGTTGACTCTTTGCTTTGTGAAGAACAACTTTCTGTTACTAATTTGAAGCCTGCTACCCATTCCTTTCCTTTGGTGTCCTCTAGTCCTTCTTTATGGGAACTCATGAAGAACTTTTCTGTATGCACCCTCTCCACCCCACTCAAGCTTTTATAGACCTCTATCCTATCCCTCCTCAGTCTCCTCTTTTCTAAACTAAGAAGTCCCAGTCTCTTTAGCCTCTCTTCATATGGGACCTGTTCCCAACCCCTGATCATTATAGTTGCCCTCCCCTCTCCCACCCTCTCTCTTCTCCTCTCCCACCTCCTTTTCCCAGTCTCCCCAAGTTTTGTTCAATAAAGAGAGATTCTATTTTTGACCACAATTGTCCTTTATTTTGTACATCAGGAAGGGGGGCTAGGGAGGGGTAAGTGGAAGGAGGTGAGGGAGGAATGGGGCACGAGCCCCCGATGGGGAGGACTGGGGTGGCTCTGCGGGCTTCTGGGGGTGGAACCTCTCCTGCAGCAACCCAATTGCCCCCTCTCCCCAGATGGCAGCCTGCGGCAAGTGCAGCCGGTCTGATGGCCGAGTGCTGTGATGTGCCCAGTGTGGGTACTCCGGGCACTCCAAGCCAGGACTGCTTTGCAAGCGGGGCACCCCTGAGAACTGTCTGTCCGGGGTGGGGGTCGGGTCCCTTTAAGCACAGCCCTCGGCTAGCCTGAGATAACAGCTCCACGCTCTAAGTCCTCCTCTGATGCCCTGCTGGCACTGCTTCCGGCCATCCTTAAGCCCTGTTCAGGGTCCACTCTGTGCGGACAAGCTAGTTCGAATTAGCAAAACGCTAATTCGAACTAGTTTTTTAGTCTGGATGCGTTAGTTCGAATTAGCTTAGTTCGAATTAACTAATTCGAACTAAGTTAGTTCGAATTAGCGCTGTAGTGTAGACATTCCCTTGGAGATATTTTGAGAGCTGGTACTAGAGGCTGAGAGTGAGGGGAGGTGCTACATTCATGGGCCGCTATCCCCAACAAATAACATTGGTCATAAATGAAGTTACTGTCCCTACTGTTGTTCTGGGGGGACACAACATATTTCCCTTGTGCCAGTGTTTTCATAAGCCAAGGCACAAGATGGCTTAATTATACTCTCAGCCGGTGCAGAATGGTTGCTGAACGTGCTTCTGGTAGACTGAAACCCTATCAGAGAGGGTTACAGACCCTTTTGGATACCAGTGGCATCAATGCTGCCTGCCTTACTGTGACTTGCTCTGCTTTTATTTTATCCCAAAAGTGTATTTCTATCACTGGTTCACAATGGGTATTTAGAATAAGTAAAGGGGTGTTTGGGAAGCCAGGAATGAGCCATTTCCCTCCTGAATGGGCCTAAGACAGCGAGGGGCTGTGGAGTCAGTACACACAGCCAAAAGTGCACCTGCCACCATTAGCGCTAGTGCCCCCCGACCATGGGCTTGCATGGCCCAATGGAAGAGAGGGAATGTACTTGTGGGAGAGGTGGTAGCAAAGGGGCTCGTTGGTTGTGGGATTTTAAATGTCATATAACGTACTTATGAATGACAGCACTTCTTCTGACATGCGGGGGAGGGGAAGTGATTCGTCACAAAACAGATTGATGTATGGAAGTGACTGAAGTATGAACTGGTATAGAGAACCTTACTGAGGGATGGTCTTTGCAAACTGAACCCTAATTGTCCCTGATCATGTGTCCACCTCCGTTATTTTGAATGTACCTTCTCTGTACATGGTATGAAGCAGCCATAGAAATAAAGCTTCTGTGTTGAAATAAAATCTCTTTATACACTTGTATTAGAACCGTAGAACATTCACCGCACTGCCGGGCAGGCCAGCTGCCGTTACCAAACCCCAACACCAGTAACACAGAACCTTACAGACAAAACCCCAATACAAACCAAGTATACGAACCAATGTGAACCGGGAAACTGCCTTTTACCATGGTGCTGCAGGAGGGAAGTGGAAGCATCCACAGGAGAGAGACTCAATATGGAGGGATGCATGGGGCAAAGCTGCCATGCCCAGCCACTCATGGGGTTCAGTTGCACGTGCCATCCAGCCATGGAGTCTTCCAAGAGGCCTCTGCACTGCAGCACAGGGGAGCACGCAGAGAACTTAGGCCATAGTGTCGGTGATGTAGCAGGAGCCACTATCTTGCAGTCACTAGTGGCATGAGCCAGTCAAGCAGCTTTGTCCACCTCTCTTAGTCAAATGTTCCCATTCCAGGAACTGCAAAGTAGGTTCTTGCTTCTGCACTGAAACCTTGCCCTCAAGCTGTGCAGCCAGCCTGGATCTTTCCTCTTCACTCTGCATGGCTCCCCTTGGTCATAAGTCCCTGCATCTTGGGTACAGAAACTGTTAGTTGTAGGGTTGCCAGATGGTTTAACAAAAAATACCAAACCTCCCCCCCCCCAAAAAAAACAACAAAAAACCCCAACCAACCTGGGAAAAAATTCTGTTGAGGAAAAAAAAAGGGGGGAGACCAAAGTAGTTAGGGCCCTCCCCCCCAAAAAAAGCCACTGCGCCTTTAAATGGCCCCGCACTCCTCACTCCCCCTCCCCACCAGACGCAGCAGGGGAAAATTGTCCCCGCCTGGCTTCCGTCTGAGGGAAACAGGAAATACCGGACATGTGAAATGTCCGGTATTTCCTGTTTTGGTTTTTTTTTTTAACCAGATGGGGGACCCGAACAACAGACAGTCTGGGTGAAAACCGGACACTGGGCAACCCTAGTTGGTTGGCCCTGTCCAGAACTACAACCATAAGTTCATCACAGAGGAGCTCTCTTTTGGAACAGCCTGCACTTTGCAAAAGGCCTCTTCTGTTCATTCTCTCTTGCAAACACAGACGGTTCTCTGAGGTCTTTGCAGCTCAGTGGTCAGAAGGCAATGGAAGGGTTAACTGAGCTGCTTCAGTACCCCAATGGTGGTTGCTTTTGTGTTCAAGAGTAGTTTGCCCCATCCCACATCTCTATTCCAAAAATAGTCAGCTACCTCCTGACTGGCATGGAAGGGGTCAAAGCAACCCTGGGAAGGCAGCCAATAAGGAAAAGGCTTGCAATGCCAGCCTTTCTTGGAGGTGCCCGTCAGGGCCAGGCTAGCCCATAGAAGAAGTGGCTGCTAAGCAGAGCAGGAGCAGTCACTCCCTGGAGTTCGAGGGAGGAGAGTTGGCTGCTTAGAAGGCTGGAGCATCGTAGACAGAACAGTACTGGGAAGGGTCAACAGAGCCGAGTAAGCTCCAGGCTGATGGCTGACAGACTGAGACTCTGATAAAAGGGCAAAGGAGGTGATGGGCCTGTGGGGAAGTGAGGCAGGGAAGGAGCCAATGGAGTTGAAGGCGGTGCGATACATGGCTGCCAGATACACAGTCCCTGGGTGGGAACCCAGAGTAATGGGCAAGCGCAGCTTCCTCCCTCCCCCTCAACTGTAGTTGCCACCAAGGGTAGTGGCCAGTTTGCCACTATGGTAAGTGGCTAGATCAGAGACTGCAGTTTGCCACCAAGGCAGGTGACTGTCAAGTCCCTGGAAGAGGGGAGAGAACCAAGTGGGGGCACAACCAGAGGGCTTGTTCAGAAGAGAATGCCATGGTCTGGGAGGTGACCAGAGTCCTAGAAGTGGAGGCAAAAGGGATGCCAGGCAAGGGAACACTAGACAAGGGTCCACTGGAGAAGTGAGCGCCAACTCCCAGAATGGTCAGCAGGAAGTACCGAAGTGGTGAGTCAGCACTGCTATAAGACGAAAAAGGAAACTGGCTCATAAGATTATGGGAAACTTTTGGAGGACTCCAAGGCCCTGAATCAAGAGGGGCTGCATCTATACTGCAAAGCTATAGGGCTTGAACCCTGGGTTAAGGTTTGACCTGCACTCAGACCTTGCAACCTAGCAAGATCTTGGGACCCTGGGTTCAAGCCCTGGCTTATGGCTATTTGTGCATGGACAGAAGGGGAGTTAGGCTTGATCCTGAGTCCAATCTCAGGCTCATGTTACAGTGTAGATATAGCTATAATCGAAGAACCTGGTGACAAACCACTCTGTCTCCGGTCGTGTGGTTTATGAGGTCACCAGAATCTTTGGCAGAATTGCAGCTTTGTATAGCATAATTGCTTATTATTTTAAATACACCACTATTTTTTGTTTATAAATGCCAACAAAGAAAAAAAAAACATAGAACCAGGCTGCTGCTGCTGCGGCAGCTCACAGAGCTAAATGAGAGGGGAAGAATGCTTTTTCTAAATAGACTATGCTGTAGAAAATGAATGTTACAAAGAAAACCAAATGCAATACCAATTCTGCACTCCGTCACATCTGTGCTTTCCCAGACTGTAATGGAGATAACACGACCATAGCAGAGGGCAAGATTTACCCTTCAGCGTTGAACTTTAATGTACAAACTCCCCCAATGTTATTTACAAAAAGCAAAATACATTGTTAGCCAAATACTAAGTGAAATAAATATAATTTAAATTTTAAAGTCATTGGACAGACATGACATCGCCTGAGAGGCACCAAGAAAGATATTCATGATCAAGTATGGTGGTGGAGCAGGCTGACCTAACAGAAAGCCTTCAATATGGACAAATAAGCAGCATTAAGGTCTCAGGGCACATCTACGTACAGAAAGCTAAGACTGCCACTCAAATGTGAAGACAGTGGGAGTGTGACAGGGTGCCCTTGTCCTGCACTGGACAGGGAAGGGTTAACCCTACATAGTGGGCTGAGGAAGCCAAGCTCCCTCAATTCAACTGGGCATGCTGCAAATGCACTGGTATAAAAATGCACTGGTTAGCTCAGTTGGGGCTGACTGCTGGAGAGGAAGAACATAGCTCCAGTCAATGATCAGCTTAAGCCCAAGGCTGTGGGACCCAGAGATGCTGCAATCCAGGCAGACATCAGGCTACCCACAAAGGTCCTGCAGAGTCCTGCCCAGATCAAGGAATCCAGGGACAGAAAACATGCCCAGGCAATTGTTATGAATGTGCTCAAGAAGGGCATTTCTGATGGAATTTCCCCGATAGAGATTGTGATTATGGGTAAGTTTGGGTAGCCAACCCCTGTGTTTGGAAGAGTGGCCCAGAGAAGCTCAGGGTCTCGGTGCACGTAGAAGGGAATCTTACAGCACTGATTGACTCTGGCTGTAGCCGAATCCTCATCCAAAATGACCTGGTAACAAACCTGAAGCCAGATGGATCCCCTATCCATATACAATGTGTCCATAAGACCTAAATTATTATCCTACTGCCCCCAGTGATGAAGGAGATATACCACTGAAGTGCAGAACTTTCAGTTGACATGACGACCTCCCCCCGCCCGGCTGACCTATTGGGTGATTCTGGGGTGGGTCGGGCCATGATTCTCAGAACTGCTGCAAGAATCCACCCAGTATCCTTTGACTGGAGAAGGCAAAGTGCCAACAAAAAAAAGAGGCTACTGTGGATTAAGGACTGGGATGATGACCCAGGAGAGGGGTCCGCTTAGTGCACTGGAGCTTAAATGCTATGGCGACTAACCAGGAATGGGTGTCTCACCTGGGAGCAGGCCACCGCTAAAGATCAAAGATGAGATCTTTCCCCAAAACCCCAAAGCCCATGTTTCAAAATATGGCAGGACCGCCTCTGTTGACTGGTGGAAGTGCCACAGACTCGAGAACTATTCCAACTGTGGGTTCCTCAGATTGCACCGAGGAGAAACCTCACTCACATCTTGTCACACCTCACTCAGAAGAGAAAAGACCCTCTGACAGGGTGGTGTGGTGGTTCTTCTGGTCAGGGGCCCACCAGGAGGTGAAGAATTATTGTTCCTCATTCACAGAATGCCAATGCATGGGCCCGAACGGAGTGCTGAAAGCACCCCTCATACTTCTCCCCATGGTTGGGATCCCTTTTGAATCAACAGGGCTTGACTTGGTGAGCCCTCTAGAAAACAGTACTTCCAACCATTAGTATGTCCTCGTGATTTTGGATTACAGGAACTGGTACCCAGAAGCAATCCCATTATGGACTGCCATGGCCCCTAATGTAGCCGACAAACTCATCACAAATCTTCACACAGGTGGGGATATTTCATCCTCAAACCCCTTTGGCCTGCATCAATTTGTAACCATGTCCACCTTCCAGCAAATCATGGACTGATTACTATAGCCCCATGGACAGTACCCTGCCACTTACACTGACGATGTGTATAACACCAGCTAGGAAGACTTCCTTCAACAAACATGCGCTGAGGGAGGCTAGACTATAGCAAAGGGAACGTCAACTTGGGCAGAAGCAAGTAACATACCAAGGTTGCACTGTTGGTGTTGGAGAGCTATGACCTTCAGGGTATGCCTACATTACCCCGCTAGTTCGAACTAGCAGGGTAGTGTAGACATACTCTGAAGGTCATAGCTCTCCACTACCCCGCTAGTTCGAACTAGGGGGGTAATGTATGCATACCGCACTTGCAAATGAAGCCCGGGATTTGAATTTCCCGGGCTTCATTTGCATAAGCGGGGAGCCACCATTTTTAAATCCCCACTGGTTCGAACCCCGTGCAGCGCGGCTACACGGGGCTCGAACTAGGTAGTTCGAACTAGGATTCCTATTCCGAACTACCGGTACACCTCGTGGAACATGCGTTGGGCTTCATTGTAAGTGCGGTATGCCTACATTACCCTCCTAGTTCGAACTAGGAGGGTAGTGAAGACATACCCTTAGTTAGCAAAGTACAAGTGCTGCAGGACTGGTCCATATCGACAACCAAGAGAAAGGTGCAGCAATTCCTCTGCCTAGCTTGTTATAACCAACATTTTGTACCAGACATCGTGACTTTTCCAGCCTCCCGACTGACTTGATGAAGAAATCACGAGCCCAGACAGTTCATCAGTCTAGGGAGTGTGAAGTGGCCATACAGGCATTAAAAGAACAGTTGACCTAGGAACCGGTCTTGGTCCATCCCAGCTTTCAGAAACTCTTCATCCTGCTTCAGAGGTAGGGATCAGGGCAGTGCTGTCATAAGGAGATGTCAGAAAGGAACATCCCATGTTTGTACCTGAGTCTAAAGCTGTTCCCTAGAGAGACCCGTTACTTTATTATAGAGAAAGAGGCCCTAGCTGACAAGTGGACCGTGGTATTTCCTGTTGGGGAAAACATTCCAGCTGATTATAGACCATGCACCCCTGCACTGGTTAACTAGTGGGCACACCAACAACTATATGGATCAAGGTAATTTACTTCAAGAAAACAAAAAGTTTACTTAAAAAACAATTCCATTTCAACCATACTAAAACAGTAGAAAGCCTGAGAAACAAAAGCTACATAGAACAATTTGCTCTGGAGGTTCCTAGCTGGAGGAGAGCAGGGGAGAACACAGAATCATTTAAGATGTTTTCAGAGAAGTGCAACTATTTCTCATCTATTACTGGGTGATACTGACCTAGCTAAAGCAGAGACCCAGTTCTATACACAGGGAAATTCTGTTCCTGGAAGAAAGATCAACTGAATAAATCTTGCAAGTTTCAACATAATATTTCTTTAAAAAAACCTACACCAAACATTTAATTGGAGTACTTATTTTTTGTTAACATGATACAGTAGCATTTAAGAGTAACAGACAGCAATCTGGGGTGGGAGAGGAGATGTTCTTACTATGCCTGAGAAAGTGGAAAAAAGCTATGCATTGGTCGTGACAATATAAAATGCTGCACAAATATACATAAATAGCTACATTTTTCTAAAATTGATGTGCTCTGCCCAGGGCCACAAAAAGCACTGCACTCAGCATATTTATGGTCTGTGCATAAGCTTTCCACATTAAGATGACTGCCAGTGTCTTCTGGGCTCTGTAAAACTTTAGACCATGCAAACACAAATCAGCAAAAGTTGGGTTCCAGTGAGATTTAATCTCTGTGGACCTGGACTAATAGAAATGACTAAATTGCTTTGAAATAGGATTATATCATGTCTAGCATGAGCGATGTGTGTAAATATTGGACTTGGGTTTCAAGAGCACAAAACATAGTCTGATAAATTCACCCTGTGTTTTCAAACAATTGGAAGGTGGAAAAATGTGCAGTTACTCTTTAATAAAGCTTTTTGTTTTAAGTTACAATTGTTGCCCCACTTGTGATTTTTTTATTTATTTACACACACACACACACACACGTTGGACATCTCTTATCTGGCATCCTTGGGACCTGACCTGTCCTGAACCAAACTAGAGACTGTTCCCTGCCACAGCCCCCAGCTGCCAACTTGGGGGGGGGGGAGGTCACAGGGGAATTATCTCCAGCTCCTGCCAGGATGCCTACTGGGTTGCTGAACCTGCTGCTGTTGTGACTGGACTGCTGCCACGGGCTGGCTCTGGCCCTGGTTGGGCTGCCAAGTGCTCAGGCTCTGGTCCTAGGCCTGCATCAGTCTACGGGCTCTGGTCTCACTTCATTCTGGTCTCAATGAAGTGGGTAGGAAAAGACATTTCTACTTGATGGTGTGAACTCTTCCCAGAGAGCCCTTGAGACCATTTGACCTGCCCTTCTCCTGTGTTCACTGACAGAGGTGACTGGACTCAGTTGAGAGTCCCCGCTTTCAGTTAGTGACTCTCAGCACCAGCGATGAAAGTAACTTCAAGTTTCTAACAGGTACTGTCCTATCACAACCTGGCTCTTTAAATAGCTCCCTGCTGGCTTTTGTCGCAGCTCAGCCAGCTCTTGCTGGAGCTGAGCACTAAGTTGCACTCACTTACTTTCACCTCTGCCCAGCACCGACACCACTGTCGAGCTAAGCTAGGTGCTAAGCTTTAGATACCATGTGGAGAAAGTGAAAGGGAGAGAGAGACTGCATTGGCCATGAAGGTCCCCCCACAGGGTGAAGTGATGGCACCTCAGAATGTGGTGCCATGGAAGCAGCGGCAGCAGAGAAGTGGTGGTAGCAGCGGCCAAAAGCGGCAGAGACGCACTGCTTGCAGAGGACAGTGGCCAGTACGGCAATGGAGCAACAATGGTAGCGGTGAGCTAGAGACACAAGCAGCAGCAGAAGTATTGCTCGGCCTCACTCATCCTCCACATGGGATGAAAACTCTGTGAACTCATTTCTGAACTCGGGGTCTTTGCTAATGGAGGACACACAAGTGTGAGGGGGGTGGCGAGTGAGAAGGGAGTGACGTGTTAAAGGGACATTCATTCAGTGGGATGATCCTAAATATTGAATCTAGCCCTTATTGCTGCTTTACACACACACACAAAACCACCAGGGATGCTGCATTGTAAAAATAGGCTTGCTTTATTTTGGCAACAGCAGTTTAGTTTCAGTTATTTATGAAAAAGCGCTGGTAAATTGAAGGTGGTATATTTAGTAAAAATAAAGAATTCTTGCTCTCACTACAGCTCTCTTCTAGTAAATCTTTGCCGAGGAGTGAAAGGAGATACACTGGGTTATTCTCCATATGGAAATTATAGAAGTTAAAGGATTAATGAAGTTCTTCTCTATTATCTTGAAAGAGCTGGCACTAGTCATACATTGCATCAAACACCAACCGACAGCTTCGTAAAATGGTGCTGTAGAATACTGCAAAAATACGCCGTGTGTCTCAGACACATCTGCCACGCTGCTGGGACTAAGTAAATTATAACCCTGACGCCTCTTAGAGCAAATAAGCTAACTGCAGATAATATGATTCTTTCAAAATACAAAGAGATGCAGTAGAGCTCTCTAACTTCATTCCTTGAAAAGAGATTTCCTTCTGGGATATAGTCTGATCTGTGTGTGCAGGGAGCTATCCTAGCTCTGCACACAAGATATCGCCAGCACGTTCTGAGGCATGGCAATCTGAAAAGTCCGGAAACAGCATTACACAATGTATGTTCTTTCAAAAGGGACAGTCAACTTCCTTGGGCCTGTCCTCACCCACGAAGAAGGTAGATACTATTCTATGCTCCATAAGGACACCTGCTATTATTTATTCATTCACTATAATATTTTGATGCTTCCCATCACTATAGCATCTGAATACACAGCTAAAATCAATGAGGAAAAAAAAACAGCTCCCCATGTACAGGGATAATAATGTCGTTTTGTTTTATAGAAAACCCAAACAACCTGGCTGCACTGTTAAGGGCATTTTCACTAGAAAAATTACCTCCCAGTGATTGCCATGTCCCCTGACATGCGCTCAGGATACATGCCACCTTCTGTCTCAGAGTCAGACCCAGTGTTTCCCCAAAGCAAATCCTGTAACATTGACTGAGCCTATTCCCAAGAAGACTGATGTTACTATGGGGCACAGTTAGCCATCAACATGGAGGCATTCTGATGTAATACATGCACAGTTGCACTAGGAATCTATAGCAATGAAGACTAGTAAAAATGGGAGAGAATGACAGAGTTTACATACTGTGGGATGGGAGAGTGCTGGGAGCAGGGATAGAAAATTTGGCTTTGAGAAGTACAAATCCAGGGTATTAGAATCATAGAATATTAGGACTGGAAGGGACCTCGAGAGGTCATCAAGTCCAGTCCTCTGCTCTCATAGCAGGACCAAATACTGTCTAGACCATCCCTGATAGACATTTATCTAACCTACTCTTAAATATCTCCACAGATGGAGATTCCACAACCTCCCTGAGCAATTTATTCCAGGGTTTGACTACCCTGACAGTTAGGAACTTTTTCCTAATGTCCAACCTAAACCTCCCTTGCTGCAGTTTAAGTCCATTGTTTCTTGTTCTATCCTCAGAGGTCAAGATGAACAAGTTTTTTCCCTCCTCCTTATGACACCCTTTTAGATACCTGAAAATGGCTATCATGTCCCCCCTCAATCTTCTCTTTTGTATTAGGCCAGTTTCCTGGTGTTTTGAAGGCTAGAACAAAAGAAAAGTTCATGCTACAGTGTGCATTAAAAAAATAGCATAAAATAAAGCTGCAGAGAAAACATTTTTAAAAAGCTGCAGAGAAAACATTGGTGCATCCCTCATACCTCGCTAGGCAGCAGGGAAGGAGGGGTGGGGTGATAGTTAACTTTTGGGACATTTATGCCAGAGCTTCTCAGACGTTTCCCTAAAGTGGGCATCTTAGAAAAATGATTGCCCTCTCCCATTCCAATCACAAGCAGAGGGCACTTCCCCTTTCACTCATGATTGCGCAGACACCTCCTATTCCTGTGGTGATCAAGCATCCTCCCAGTAGCCAGTATAGCAACAGAATACTGTAATAGGAAGGTATTTAAGTTTAAAAGCTGCTTTTTCTTCATTTCTTTTCTTGGAGTATGTAGGGCCAATGGGAAGTGACTGTTTTTGAAGCCCATGTGATTACGGGATTTGTTTTTAATGCCCTAATTGGTAGCAAGTGCTAAATCCTGAGGGACAAGGGTTCTTTTTTTCAGGTCACCTTCTAGCAGGGGTTTTTGAATGGATGCACTGACAACAAAGAAGAGGTCGAGGAGGGGGCCAATGGTATTGGCCATTTCTAGCTTGCTATTTTTTTATTTTTGTCTTCAAGGATAAAGTTTTTGCTTCGTGTTAAACAAATTGTTGAGACAATCTTTTCTACTTTTCTGGGCCCCCTCTCACACAAACATAAGGAGAGCTGCCAAACAGTTGTACCAACAACAAAACACTGGCACAGAAACTTTATTAATACTGTTAGTGGCATTTTCATAAAATATTTCATAGCAATACCAGAAAACAAGAAGTCCTATTGCTTTAACATTCACTTCTCGGAAGCGGGGCCAAGTTCTGATAAAAGCATTTTCTAAACAAGACAGGGACCAGCGCCTTGTGTAACTGAGGCTAGGTCTACACTATTGCTTTTTCCAATTGCTTTTCCAGAAGAGGTTTTTCTGCCATTTGACCACATCTAGACAGGAGGGCCCACCCCGCCTTTTGGAGGAGCCCTTATTCCTCATAGAACGAGGTATACAGGGCTCCCTGGAAGAGCACGTTTGCTCATCCACAAAAAGAAGCGGAAGAGCAAATGTGTTCCCTGGACACGGCGGAGTTTGATATCCCACAAAACCACCGCAGTGTAGACGTACCCTGAGTAATCAGGTACAGTAAAACTCCAGTTGTCCGGCATCCAGTGGTCCAGCACTTCTGATAGTCCACCACCTAGAACCCGGAAGTGCTCCAGGCAGCTGGACAATTGGAGTTGCTCTGCCCCGGGCTTCCCCGAGTCAACTGCTGGTCAGTTTCAGCAGCGGCTGACTTGGGGACGCTTGGGGCAGAGCAGCTAGGGTGCTGCTGGGTTGGTCCCATAGCGCCACCCCCTATCCTCCCCTCCCCACCCCAGACCTCTCATAGTCCCCCCCCTTCTGATAGTCCAGCATATTTGATTATCCGGCACCCCCTGGGTCCTAAAGGTGCTGGATTATTGCAAGTTTACTGTATAATTATTTAACCAGGACTAGAATGACTCACTAGTTAATTATTCTTCACCCACCCTCTGTTAAGGACACAAACAGCAGAACTTGACTCTGAAGAGATGTTGCCACCAGGAGCAGCCTGAGGCAGGCTGCGGCAGCTGGCGCCCCAGGTGGAAGGCGCGATCGGTGCCCCTGCCTGCACGGCCGTCAAAGACCATGACTTAATCATTGGGCACCTGGGTGCCCTGTGACATCATCATCGGGTGCCCCGGGCCGGCGGCGCCCTAGGTGACCGCCGAGTCTGCCTATGCTCACAGGCCACCCCTAGTGGCCACACAGGGGTGAGTGAAGGAATGGTGTTGACTAGACCTTTGGATTTAGATGCACCATATCAGTACCTAGGGGATAGGGCCCTACCAAAATTCATGGCCCTTTTTGGTCAATTTCATAGTCTTATGATTTTTTTAAATGGTAAATTTTATGACTTCAGATATTTATAGCTGAAATTTCACAGCACTGTAATTGTGAGGGTCCTGACCCAAAAAAAGAGTTGGTGTGAGGGTTGCAAGGTTATTGCATAGGAGCAGTAGTATTGCTTCCTTTATTTCTGCATAACTGCTGGCATCAGCATTACCTTCAGAGCTGGGCAGCTGGAGAGCGATGGCTGTTGGCCAGGAGCCCAGCTCTGAAAGCACATCTACTGGCAGCAGCTGTGCATAAGGAAGAATGGCCGGGTATGGTATTGCCACCTTTACTTCTGCACTGCCTCCTGCAGAGCTGAGCTCTTAGCCAGCAGCCATCCCTTGGTGGCCACCCAGCTCTGAAAGCAGCAGTACAGATGTAAAGGTGACATGGGTATGGTATTAATCACCGCTATTCCCGTGCTGTTGATGGCAGGGTGCTGCCTTCAGAGCTGGGCATACGGCCAACACTGCAACCACCACTCTCCAGTTGCCCAGCTCTGAAAGCAGCAATTCAGAAGTAAAGGTGGCAATACCGTGACCCTCCTAAAATAACCTTGTGATTCCCCCTACAACTCCCTTTGGGTTAGGAGTTCCAATTTGAAAAACACTAGTCTCCCCAGTGAAATCTGTATAGTTTAGGCAAAAAGCACACAACAGGCCAGATTTCACAGGTGGACACTAGATTTCATGGTCTGTGACATGTTTTGCATTGCCGTGAATTTGGTAGGGTCCTACCTATGACTTCCTGCGGCTCCCCTTAACTGCAAATGGCAAACTGCAGCCAATGGGAGCCAAGCGGCTCTGTGGCTGTGGAGCCATTTAGTAAACAAACCAGAGCGGCCCATTAGCACTTTGAGAAACACTGAACTAGAGGTACGGTGACCATATTTTCTGCACCAAAAATCAGGACACATGATTTGACAAAAGGTGTTGGCAGGGCAGTGAGGAACAGGGCCTCAGTGGAGGCAGTGAGTGTACAGGCCGGGGGTGCAGAGTTTTGGAGATGGTGAGTGAGGCGCCTGAGAGTGCAGGGTCTCTGTGTGTGTGGGGGGGAGGCACTTACTTGCCTTTGCACTGCTTTCAGGCATGGACTCCTGCTGCTCCCATTGGACAGATTCCGCACGCTGCCGTTTCCCTCCCTTCCGACTAGGGAACAGCCTCACAGGGATGTGCTTCCTGGAGGCTTTCCCCTTTGCTCCCATTCTCCCCACCCCACTGCTGAAATATTGGAATTTCCGGGATATTTCAGTGCTTTATGGGGACAATGAGATAGTACAGGCAGTCCCCAAGTTACGCGGATCCGACTTATGTCGGATCCGCAGTTACGAACGGGGTTTGCTGCCCGTCTCCCTGGTCTGCTGGAGACCAGCAGACCAGGGAGACGGGGAGCAAAGCCGGGGAGCACGCGGGCAGTGGACAGCCCGGACGCGCCGCGGCTGTCCCGCTGCCGGCGTCCTCAGAGGCTTTGCTTCCCGTCTCCCTGGTCTGCTGGTCTCCAGCAGACCAGGGAGACGGGGAGCAAAGCCGCGGAGCACGCAGGCAGCGGACAGCCCAGACACGCCGCGGCTGTCCCGCTGCCGGCGTCCTCAGAGGCTTTGCTCCCCGTCTCCCTGGTCTGCTGGTCTCCAGCAGACCAGCAGACCAGGGAGACGCGGAGCAAAGCCGCGGAGGACCCGGGCGGCAGGATCGCGGTGCGTCTCGGTCCCCCGCCCGTGTCTCCCTGGTCTGCTGGGGGGGGGGCGCAGCTAGTACGCCCCCCCGCCCCCCAGCCGTCCAGGCTTTTCTCCGGATGCCTGTGGTAGAGCAGCTGGGGCGCTGCCGGTTGGTCCCGCAACGCCGCTCTGGGCGCTACTGGACCAACCTGGCAGCACCCCAGCTGCTCTGCCCCAGGCGTCCTGATTCAGCCACTGCTGGTCAGTTTCAGCAGCGGCTGAATCAGGACGCCTGGGGCAGAGCAGCTGGGGTGCTGGTGGATTGGTCCAGTAGCGCCGAGGAGCGGTGCTACTGGAGCAACCCAGCAGCACCCCAGCTGCTCTGCCCCAGGCATCCCCAAGTCAGCTGCTGCTGAAACTGACCAGTGCTGACTACAGGAAGCCCGAGGCAGAGTTGCTCTGCCCCGGGCTTCCTGGAATCAGCCGCTGATCAGTTTCAGCAGCAGCTGACTTGGGGACGCCTGGAGTTCTTAAGTTGAATCTGTATGTAAGTCGGAACTGGCATCCAGATTCAGCCTGTTGAAACTGATCAGCGGCTGATTCCAGGAAGCCCGGGGCAGAGCAACTCTGCCTCTGGCTTCCTGTAGTCAGCCGCTGGTCAGTTTCAGCAGCAGCTGAATCTGGACGCCAGTTCCGACTTACATACAGATTCAACTTAAGAACAAATCTACAGTCCCTATCTTGTACGTAACCCGGGGACTGCCTGTATTTTAAAATCGGGACTGTTCTGGAAAATCCAGGACATATGGCCAGCGTAACTAGGGGGAGCCTGCTAATTTGAAAGAACATACTTTGCTAGATGCACAGCTACATCCCCTATCTCAGTAGTTCTGAACCCCTTTTCAATCTGTTTTAGTTTTACGGAAACCCCCCCCCCCCCAAGGGGAGTAGCAGGAAGCGGCAGCCTGTGCGTCCCTTGGCCCACGCTGCTTCCTCAGCTCCCATCCGCTCCCCATCCAAAGAGGATACAGCGAGGGGGCTTTCATGGCCAAAGGCAGCTCCTGCCCCGGAACTCTGCCCTTGGCCAGACACAGAGCCATGGGAGAGAAAGAAAAGGAAAGAAAAAGAAAAGAAAGGATTGGGCCCACTGTGGGACTGGGAGGCGGGAAGAGGGCTGGAGCAACATGGCAGGGCCGCCCAGGGAAGGGGGGGGCAAGTGGGGCAATTTGCCCCAGGTCCCAGGCCCCACAGGGGCCCCCCATGAGAACGTCTGAAGTCTATAATATTTTTTTTATGGAAGGGGCCCCCGAAATTGCTTTGCCCCAGGCCCTGTGAATCCTCTGGGCGGCCCTGCAAAATGGCAGTGCAGCTGGCAGCGGGAGGACAGATAATGCCTCCTGAAGTATCAAGATCTCCCCTCGAGGCAGAAGGCAGCGTGCATGCGGCTGGTTAGGAACAGCGAGCCCCAGGCGAGGACTGCCTGATCCTCACTTTTCTTTTCCTTTCCTTTTAACTTTCCACAGACCTTCTGTAGTACCTGTCATGCCCAGGGGTCCACAGACCCCAGGTTGGAAACTGCTGCCTTAGCTGACCCATCTTTTCCCTCCCCCCCATTTAGGAGGATGGGCTCTTCTAAGCACTGCTTGATTGGAAGGTAGACATGCTTCTCTGCTTCTTTGTGGACACACTGAGGAAAGGGAAAGAAAAGCTGCCTATGCAGTCTTTGTCATTGCACTCATGTAACACAGGGTGACATTTAGCCCACAGTCACACTTCTAGTGCATCAAATGCTGTCTTTTAAGACTTGGAAGCAAAAGTAAGTGAACACAGACACTCCGAGCAATGTATTGGCATGAATAAATCACCATGAACAGGAAGTGGGAGGTCAAAATATGGCTTCCTTTTTCAGTTACAATTTTATTATTTGGTCTGAATTTGTCTCCATTTTATGCAATTTCCAGAGCGTGGTGTTCAGCTTTTTAGGTGACAGCAGAGTGTACAATAATTTTACCTATGATTTCTAGCCTGAGAAAATATCCGTTGGAACACCATGCAAAATTAAAGTGAACCTAAGCATTCTCTTTTGTGCACCTCCAAATAAACCAGCTTATTTTACCCCTCCCAATTCATAGCAATACTCGACATGCCCATTTAAGATCACATTAATGACTCTACTGCCCTGGGCATATTTTCTTACAGGGTCTTGGAAGGAAAATAGCATTTGCTTGTTTTGCAATGCATCAAACTGCACACTCCCGTTTGATTTGTTATGTGCTGACATCCTTGGGTGCTCTCTGTATTCCTGATTGCTCTCTTTGTATAATTCTGATTGATATTATCTTCATCCCAAACACATTAGTATTTACGTGTGTCTATATTAATTCCAACATTACTTGCCTTTCTACATTTTTATAACCTTTCACAGTCCTCCCGCAATTTCAATCCTGCTGCCACTATGCAGAAATCACTCCTGGTTTTTTTATCAGCAGACAACTGGATTAATATGCAATTTACTGCTATGTCGTCCAAATCATTTATTAATGCACAGACAACTTCATAGAGGCAGTTTCAATGTTATTTCATGCTACAGGACCACGTCTCAAGATTTATCAGAGCTTCAGCACAGATCTACTCAAACTATGTAGCCAACTCATTTAGTGCTATATGAGAATTTTTTTTAATCGTATGTTTCATGGAATGAAAAATACTGTAATTCTTGGCATGAAAAACTCATGATTTGTGTTTGTTTCCCCAGATTATGATTTAAGCCTCTGTGTCACTCCTTTAAGTGTTTTTACACTGTGCTATGTACAAATAAATTATATTTACTAGCTGCCAACTCAGTCTATGCACCAACAATAAATGCTACAAACCTGCCATTCTATAGTCTCAGAAAACCAAGTTCCACCCTTGGATGTGTCTGGAAGGTGGACACTGGCTTTGATGTGCCATGAAAGCAAATCTGAGGGCAGATTTTGGCTCTTAATTTTGCTTTCCTCATTCCATCATAATTCCTTAAAGGCCAAGGCCCAGATGATTAAAGGTATTCGGGTGTTGCTGTGCTCAATGTAGCAATGCCTGATTTAGTAGTCCTAAATCTCTTCTGAGAGTGAGATTAAGAGACATTTTGGAGCCTAAAACTCATTCACTGTCAATGGTATTTAGGCTTCCAAGTGCCTAAAATATTACTATATGACCCTTTAAAAATATGACTATGGCACTTTTACCAACACTTTCTCAAGTGAGTCATATCTATGCATACCTCCTTTTTCTTTGTTATCCTCAAGTTCAGCTCCTAGGATCCTTATTTAATAATCAGCAAGCAACAGAAACCCGAGAGGATATTTCTAACATCAGCCAGGTTTTTTCTAACATGGTTTTATACCATTTCACAGATTTTTCTCATACATTGGTTGGGATGTGCTGTAAATTACCGTCACTTGGGTATTGGGCTCACGTATGGTCAGTCACACTAGAAAGATTTGAAGCATACAAGTGCTGAAATATGGAAAGCAGGGATTTAAGGAGCCAGCACACGATATTCCTGCTCCTATAACAATTAGAGCGTCAGCTGAGGTAAAGAGCAGGGCATGAACATATCTAGCAAACCCAGCTTACCAGATGGAGGCTCAGCTAATTGTCTAGTATCTGGCAAACATTCATTAGTTTAGTTCTAGTATCTGGATATAGCAATACTCTACAGCTTCACAAAACCTTGATTTTACAGAACTACAGAAGGCAAACAAGCATACCAAACCCTCATCAACTGAAGTCACGTTCCTATAACATTCTCTTCAAGAGGGTGTGCAGTTACACTTATAACATAGCTTCTTGTAAAAGGAACTCCATGTTAAACCTTACTTATTCTATTATTGGAGAGTTGCTGACTGAACATCCTATTGCACAATTTTAAATCTGAGCATTAGGCAACTGGTTATGGGCTGCGTAATCTCACCTCTACATACCAGATGCAAACCCAGCTCAGAGTCGAGGCAACCAAAAGTCACTCCCTCAAGATGGTTTTTTCAAAGTGTGCGGGTAGTTCCAGAGATCTGTGTCACAAAAGCCAACACAGCCATCAGCCCTGCTGTCAGTCCCTTCAGGAAGGAGAGGTGTGCTGCTCCCCAAACTAGCCCCACAAGAGTGGAGTTTGACCACATGGACCCAATCAGTTAATTAGGCTGGAGACAGGAGAGCTTTAACCTGGAGGCAGCTAATTAAAGAGAGGTTTGCCTGTGCAGGTGAACCTGTTCACCTGTGCAGGTAGGGTTGCCAGATGTCCAGTTTTGAACTGGACAGTCCAGTATTTGAACTCTCTGTTCGGGAAACAAATTGAGAAAATATAAATGAGACAATAGAAATGTCCGGTATTTTCTAAATAAGATGGAATGTAGATTGTGATGTAATGACAAGTGTGTCCAGTATTTTTGTTGAAACCATCTGGCAACCCTATGTGCAGGGCCTATATACAGACAGGAAAATGGAAGGGGAGCAGTGTGGCTGTGAAAAATGGCAGTCATTCTGTGGGAGGAGTGTTTGGAGGCTGTAGAGAGGAGTTGCTTACAGTTACTCCCTGGGAGGAGGGAGTAAAGAGACTGGCAAACACAGCGGAGCGGGGGCACGGGGCAAGGAGATAATGGAAGTGGCTCAGGGAAAGGCAAGAAGGTTCAGGAAATGGACCTTGGCTGCTGTGTAGAAGGTCCCTGAGCTGGAACCCGGAGTAGAGAATGGGCTGAAGTTCCCTGCTGACCACTTTGGGAGTGGCAAAGTGAAGCATAAGCCTGCTGAAGAGCAGGAAGTGCAACTCTCAGACACTCCCTCCACATCCTGGAAGGGGAAACCACAACAGTGACCTGGCCAGAAGGCTGAGTCACCAGAAGGGCAGCTGTGGTTCCTAGAAGAGGGGGTCCTGGAGAGGAGAAAAGCCCAGCCCGGGTGTCACTGCTGGAGGAGATGTCGGCCTTACAAAGCCAATTCCCAGAATCACCAGCAGGCGGTGCCATTGACCAATAAGGAGAGCAAACAAGTCACAAACTCCAGGACAGATGGGTGGTTCAGTTTCCACAGGCAGAGCGGAGACCAGCGGTGGACAATAACTGGCACACCGGCCGAATGCAGCTCACCAAGTTAGCCCCTGGTGGGCCACCAGCACTTTATTTATCTGTGCCTCTGTAGGTACGGCCATTTGAAGCTCCCGTTCACCACAGATCACTCTTCCCGGCCATAGGAGCTGTGGAAAGTGGTATCCTAGTCCACATCACTTCCTGCAGCTGCCATTGTCTGGGAATGGCTATCCAGAGCAAACAGGAGCTGCAAGTGGCTGTATCTGCAGAGGTGCAGATAAAGCATCAGCAGCCCACCAAGGGCTAACCCTGGTGAACTGCATCCAGCTTTTTGACCACCCCTGCCTTAGAGACTGAACTAATTTCACTTCCTACACCTGCAGACTGATTCTGAGCCATATGGATGGGCCGGTCTGGTGAGGGGATGCTCACTCAGCTGCTGCTTGTGCTGGACAAGGAGTGGGTTTGAGGCTCATCATTAAGGACATGAGTTTGTCACAGAGGTTATGGATACCAAGACTTTATCAAGGGCTTCTGCAGCTAAACGGCTCCTGAGCCAGCCACACTGGCCGCAGTCTAGGGGCTATTCCCCTCTCTCCCAACCTCAGAAGGCATTTGTGTGGAGGAAGGGGCTGGGGATCAAGGCACAGGAAGGGACGAGGGCTCTGGGTGGTGCTCACCTTGGAGGGGACTCCCTGGAACTGGTAAAAGGTCCTTCCCTCTACTCCTAGAGGGAGGGGTGGCTAGGTGGCTCTGTGCGAGGCTTCTGCTCCCAGGCACGACCCCTGCAGCCCTCATGGGCCAGTTCCTGGCCAATGGGTGCTTTGGAGTCAGCGCTTGGCATGGGGGCAACACACAGAGCTAGGAGCTGAGGAAGGGATGTGTCACCACTTCTGGGGAGCCACAAGGTAAGGCTCCTGCCAGTTTCCAATCCAGCATCGATGAGTTTCACGCAGCCCCTGCCCCCAAGATTTAGGCAGGGGTATATAGTACAGGTCATGGGGTTTGAATTTTTGTTTACTGCCTGTGATCTGTCCATGATGTTTACTAAAAATACCCATGACCAAAACAGCCTTACGCGTAATCAGATGATAGCACTTTTCAGTACTGTTCAGTTCTTACATGCTCAAAACAGGTCCAAAAACCCCCACAGCCTGGCAGATGAAGAAAGTACTTGTAACAATCTTGCGGTTCATTCAATAAAAAACAGTAAATGAGGATAGAATAAGAATTTAGCGCAACAAAGTGGTGAGCTTCTGAAGTGAGGAGCGGCCCAGAGCCACCCGGAATTACGTCCCTCCCTCCCTACATTTAGGGGCACGTCTTTAAATTCCCACACTTTCAACACCACGCATGAGGGAAGGTCTCCAAATCACATTCTTTCTTGTTCTTACACCACATGGACAGTTCCAATGCACTCCCAAGAAAGCACACAGGGCCCACTATCCATATGAGATACGTATATTTTCCAGGATGCGGCAGGTGTTCACTTTTGACACTCTCAGAAACCAGTGCGTTTGAGAAAGGATTGTGTAAGTGGATGTGGTTTGCCCTAGGGAAAAGGGAAGTTCTGGTATAATCTGCCCACAAGAGCAGAATTGTTTTAAGACAGAACAGAGCTCACAGTAGCACAGGAGGGAATGAGGAATGTTCCAACAGGCAAGTTAGAAGGAATCACGGCATGTTCCAAAATTCAAGCGGAGATGGGGATGCCCAGTTCCCTACAGGCATTGTTGCAGCTCTGAGCTCATGTATCAGGCTCACTGACAACAAATAATAATTATGTTTCCGCACTTACCCACCTTCCCTCCCCTACTTACTAGCCAGAGCTGAGGTACCCGGTTTCCTGCAACTCTAGTTCTCAGGTGACGTGATGACACCACACACAGTCACCTAGAAGATAACAGCTCCTGGGACACAGTCAAGAGTCAAGTGCAGGATCTAGCAAAACCCCTTGAAGGGAGCAGGTCCAACTTCAATTGCCAACTGTCAGACTAAAGGGACCCACGCCCACACCGCAAGTCTCTGTGCTTCAAATCCCCCATCTGTAAAATGGAAATAACCCTTTTCTGGCTCACAGGGGCAATGTGAGGACACACCCATCAATATTTGGAAAGTTCTCAGATAGTCACATTGACCTTGTCATGACTATTGAAGTATCTAAACAAGATGGCATACCCCAGAGCCATCAGGCACACACAGGTTCTGCTCCCAGTTGCAGCAACTTCTATCATCGCCTACAGATTTAAGCAGAGCCCCGTCAAATCAAAGACTTGCTATCAGGCTTTTCCTTGGGAAAGTACATCAGCCAGGGAGAAGTTGTATGTGAAGCTAGGAAATGCAATAAGAACTCTGCATCACCACGGATTTTTGCTATCACTTTGTGAGCATCTGCTTTCTGGAGTGAAGAATAACTAGGATAAAGTAGGACTCTTAGATCTGACCTTGGGTAGTTACAAATGCTAATGGTGTTACCAAATGAGGAAAACTGTTCATTTCTGAAAATCAACATATAATAGTCCACGAGTCACAGTAAATTGCTCTGACTATTAAACCGTCTTCAAGAGAAATCCCTTCGTTCAACCCCTCAGACCAATTCCCTTGAAGCAGAAGTTTTGCTGTAATCAGTACAGCAATTTACAGTAAAAGAATGAAGCATCACACTTTGAGGCCACGATGCAACACTTCTGTAAAGCACTTTGACACTGAAGCAACAAGCAAGGTCTGAGAATCTTGACAGAGTAGATAAATGCAATGGAAACAACATGGGCTTTTCCATGTTATATTGTGATAAAGGCCAAACACAAAATCCTAGATTTAAAACATTCCCATATTTGAGAAACAATCCAAACACTGTGCTTTATGGCTGGTTCAAAGCATTATGTGCTCTCATATATGCTCATATCGCCTCAAAAGCCACTAGATACAATAGGACTGCCCTAAGAGCCATAACACCCAAAGGGTATTTAGTCTTATAGCAAATGGATAGATAAAAGTATAGACACAGCTGGTAAATGGTATGTGTCAAGTGAGCTGAGTGCAGTCTAGACCAGGGGTCTTCAACCATGGATAGGTATACTCCAGTAAGTGAGGGGTGTGCAGAGGTCTTCCAGGGGTTATATCAACTCATCTAGGTATTTGACTACTTTTACAACCGGCTACATAACGAGCACTAGTGTAATCAGTACAAACTAAAACAGCATACTGTTTAGATCAAAGTATCATATTGTTATGCTGTTCTATATGCATACCCTGAAATGTAAGTAGATTTATTTTATAATTTGGTAAAATGAGAAAGTGAGCTTTTTCAATAATAGTGTGTTGTGATGCTTTTGTATTTCTGTGTCTGATTCTTTAAGCAAGTAGTTTTTAAGTGAGGTGAAATTTGAGGATACCCAAGACAAATCAAACTCTAGAAAGTGGTGCAGTAGTCTGGAAAGATTGAGAGCCACTGGTCTAGACTTCCAACAGAGCTTCCTAACATTCTTTAGTTACTAGGCTGCGGACAAGCTCACAGACTAAGCCTAAGTCTACACTGCCACTTTACTGCACTGCACGCGCACGCACACGCAGAGAGAGAGAGAGAGAGAGCTATCATGCCAGGAGCCATGCTGCCAGTACTGTTAACTACTCCCCTTGTGGAAGTGGTTTTCCTTAACCACTCTCTCTCCCAGTGCTCCTGCCATGGCCACACTGGCATGTTTAAAGTGCTGTTGCAGCAGCACTTTAATTTTCAAGTGCAGACAAAGCCTGATAGTTGACTGTGTGCTACCAACTTCACATATCATTTCCACACAAACTATTTTTAAGAGGACAAAGAAAAAGAGCCATTCATACTAAAAATCACTGTTAATTACCCATCACTGCACTGAGAAAAAGCATAATGCAATCGCTCTAATACTACTTTTGAAACGTCCATAATCTTCAGCAATGAAAAGAAAACAGCGGGCAAATCACAAGCATTCATAAATACCAGGTGAATTACCTTTGTGTTCCTACAAAGCAGATTTGCTTGCTCTTATTTTGGAATGAGTTGCCTATTCACTATTTGTAGCTAGCCATTCATACATGGCTGCCAAGTCCAAGCACATCTGGTTTAGACACAAAAAGAAGAGAGCACTAAAAAAGTGACCTAGTCTATGCTTATTAAAAAAAAAAAAAAAAAAAAAAAAAAATCACCCCACTTCCCTATGTAGCTTGGGAAACCTGCACTAAAACATGATTTAGCAAGATTTCAAAAGAGATCTTGTGTCATAAGAACGGTCATATAGGTTCAAACCAAAGGTTCATTTAGCCCAGTATCCTGTCTTCCAACAGTAGCTAATGCCAGGTGTCCCAGAGGGAATGAACAGAACAGGTTATCAACAAGGCTATGTCTAGACTGCAAGCCTCTTTCAAAAAAGAGCATCTAGACTGCAAGCGGAACTTTCGAAAAAGCAAGCCGCTTTTTCGAAAGAGAGCACCCAGGCAGTCTGGATGCTCTCTTTCGAAAAACCCCTGTTTGCATTCAAGAACGCCTTTTTTCGAAAGAGCACTTTCGAAAGGCGGCGTTCTTCCTCGTGAAATTAGGTTTACCGCCGTCGAAAGAAAAGCCGCATTCTTTCGATTTAATTTCAAAAGAACGCGGCTGCAGTCTAGACGCAGGTGAAGTTTTTTCGAAAAAAGGCTACTTTTTTTGAAAAAAACCCTGAGTCTGGACACAGCCCAAGTGATCCATCACCTGGTGTCCGTTCCCAGCTTCTGATAAACAGAGGCTAGGGACACCATCCCTGTCCATCCTGGCTAATAGCCATTGAAGGACCTATCCTCGATGAATTGATCAAGTTCTTTCCTGAACTCTGTTACAGTCTTGGACTTCACAACATCCTCTGGCAAGCAGTTCCACAGGTTGACTGTGCATTGAGTGAAGAAATACTTCCTTTTGTTTGTTTTAAATCTGCTACCTATTAAGTGCCAGGTGGCAGCCTCCTGGAATGAGTGGAATAGGACATAGTGAATGACACCTAGATCACAAGACAGAAGACTACCCCCCCTTCCCTGACATTGAGCTATTTATTTAGTTTCTGCCTTAGCTTTTCCAGCTGTTAAAAATAGGAGTAATACTTTCTTCACAAAGGTGTTGGGAGGTTAATTTTACACTGCTCTGAAAAATATCAGGGCTATGTGTCCTATCATCACCATCTGCCACCAGTAGGAAATTTTAATTGATGAAACAGCTGTTGGGAATATCATTCCAATCAGAAAAATATAGATAGTCAAAGAGCTTTTTGATTTGTGCAGGTAATAAAGGATTTCAAAGAACTAGGAAGGTAACAAGAGGTGAGGTAATATGGGAGCAGATACCAATCAAGAGAGGAGTGTTTATTATGAACCTGGAATGAAAGAGGGCTCTTTGAGCCAGTTTCCCATGAACTAAACGCTAAGCAAGACATTCACAATCAATAACGAGAAAAACAAACTCTTCACTAAAACCAATTTTGGAGAACTAGTGTGCTGTATTTTAAAAGAAAGAATGGATTGTCCCAAAAGGTGCAAGATAAAGGTGACAAATGAACTAGCAATACCACTGCTAAAAAGGAACAGGAGGGTCAAGGAAAGGCTGAGCTGACTTTTGGCAGGAACTCATTTTAGATTTGAAGTGAGTAGAGAAGTTATACAGGAAATGAGAAATTACAAAGTAACAAAAAAAATTTAAAGCATAAAGCATCAATGGAGGGAAAACATTATGAGAGACAAATCCAAGAAGGCAAAAAGTACTTACATCTTTTTAGCTCCGAAGGGTAAAAGGAAACAAGAAAAAGGTTTTATAAATACTTCCAGGAAAAGAAATTCTGTGGAGAGAATGGGTCTATTGTTAAACAAGGTAGGGGACCAAATAACAAGTCTTCAGGATAGCTGAAGTATTCGACAGCTATTTCTCTATCTCTATAGAAATATTTTAGAGAGTTTGTGCATCTATCCATCCATGAGTCTGTCCATGAGTCTGTTTGTTCAAGACCTCCTCCTAAATGACAAGAGCTAGGACCACCAAATTTGGCCTGCATCTTCCTCTTGCTCAAGGTCAGGGTCTGGTTGTGCCAGGTAAGTGGGATGTGACTGGAATGCAACTGTTTTCCTTAACACCGAAAGGGAGGGGGCAGAGAGCAGGGACAGTTAGCTCTGCGATGACCACTGGGGGCGGTGAGCATGGGGGACAGTTATGCTGCAGAGTGACAGGGGAGCAGCTGCATCAGGAAGAAAGTGGCAAGCTAGAGTCAGGGCTCCCAATATCGCCGGCCTTCAGCCATGGGCAAGTGGCCTCATATGGCAAACCCCTCCCCCCAGCCCATGGCCCTGTCACCAGACGGAGGGAGGGGAAATGCTGCCAACCAATGGGCCCGCCACTGCCCAGGGAGCATCTCCTAAGGAGCTGCCAGCTGGGGCTGGGCAATGCAGCCCGCATAAGGAGCTTCTGGGCTGTGAAGCACAAACGCTTCCCCCTCCTCTGGGAGGAACCTCCAGATCTGAGCAGCACCACCTTCGCTGTTGCAGGCAGTCCCAGTAAATCCACCCAGACCTCTCAGCCTCCTGCCCTGACTCCGGTACTCCCCTGCCCAAAGGCCCCACCCCTTGCCCGGTGCTCCCCCACCCCCAAACTCCTGCCTCAACTCCTCCACTCCACACCCGAGCACCCTACACCTCCCAGCCTCCTACCCTGTCTCCTGCACCCCCACCCCATCCTGTGTCCCCACACCTTCCCTTCACTCCTACATCCCCACTCTCTGCTGTGACCCCTCCATCCCCTGCCCTAAGCATCCCGACACCTCCCAGCTTCCCACCCTGACTCCCACACCCCCACCCCCACCCCACCTTCTGCCCTGAGCACCAAGAACCCAAGCAACACTGGCTAAATCCTCTAGTAATAGACATAGAAAATATCTTGTAACAGGCAGTGTAAATATTTGGATCTTAAATATTCTCTCTTTACCCTCCACACACTTCAAAATATTTGATTTAGCAGAGTTCTGAGCGGCAATCTTAACATTAATATTATCACTTTGTGCTAGTGTTAACATAAAGGAAAAGAAGAACCTGCAATTCATGATTCGGATGAACCAGGACAAAGTGATCAAGAAGGGGAAGTGAATGAGCCAAATTCTTCCTTGGTGAAACTCTACTGATGTCAATGGAGTTACACAAAGGATAAATTTAGCCCCAGTTTTACAAATCTCCACACAACCAAATTACATGCACAGAAATGATCTAAAAGAAAACACAGAACCAAAGGAGAGTGTTTTTGAAATTCATGGAGAGCTGATGAAGGAAAGCAACAGGTAGAACAAAAGAATTATATTAGAGAAGGGTCACAGCAAAGAGCCAGGAAACGGTTGATGAGCTGTTACATTAGTAAAAACAGAGGATGCAATATGAAAACACTTGAGAACACCACAATGAGTAGCAGAGGTCCAGAAAGAACACCTCAGAGCAAACAAACCTGCAGCCTGAGAAAACAGCATGTCTGACAGACAAAAGCTAGACTTTAATATTACTTATTTATAGTGTGTCAGACACCCACAGAAAAATGTGATGACATCCCCTGTAAAGACAGAGACACTGGAAAGAAACTGGGATAAATTCTGTTCAGTGACGCCAGTAGAAAACTGGAATAAATTCACTGGCTACAGTGGACTTACACCAGCATAAGTGAAAGCAGAATTCGGGCTAGTGCCTGATTCTTCTGTAGTAATAAAGAGGTAGCTGTGTTAGTCTGATCTTGCTAAAACAAAAGGAAAAACTATGTAGCACTTTAATGACTAACAAGATGGTTTAATAGGTGATGAGTTTTCGGGGGCCAGACCCACTTCCTCAGATCATATTATAGAAGAGACCAGAATATGATCTGAGGAAGTGGGTCTGGCCCATGAAAGCTCATCACCTATTAAACCATCTTGTTAGTCGTTAAAGTGCTACATAATGATTCTTCTGTCTGATTCTTCTCTGTCAGTGGACTGCAGTGCTTGGGAAGGGGGCTGAACTGACAGACATGGAAAGCGGAATCCTTGACTTGCCCACAGAACAGAAAACGGCAGTACAGTATTCTCTACTCTGCCCGAGAGGGATCACAACTAGGAGTGAGACAATAGATTAGTCACCGAGTCCATTCAGCCCTCAGTTTCCCTGCCTTCTAACAACCAATGGCATATTTTGTGTTATGGATACCACTACCATATCAGGATATCATCATGATGTTTATCATGGATGATTGATAACAGAAATATTGATGGCACATCCAAAACATGACATTTGAAATTATTTCTGCAGAGCTCACTCTATAGCTCCAAGGACTTACAGGGTATGTTCACAGCATATAAAAGCCAGGCAGGGCCTAATACAAGAGCTCTATCAAAGACCAGTCAATGTGGTAATCTGTGTTCCTTGGATTAGTATCTTAATTTCTATCACATTAAAAAACCCCACAACACACACCCCTTGTCAAGGCAGGGATAGGAACACGCCCTCCCCCCCATTCTTTCCATTCACCAGCTCTCTTTGGAGTTACTGGCCCTGATCAAAATATGCATTTGCATTTTGCTAGTCAGAGATCACCACCTCCCAGGGTGCCTATGAGGATTCATTTCAAGGATTTCTATCTTGAACTTGAATATACGTATATACGCACACATTCCTGAACCGTCCATGTGTAAACAAAGTTTCCTTCAGTTGCACCTTGATTTGCACATGAGATTGATAAAAGCAGCCAGTAACCTGGTTCTTCTACCTTCTACAGCACACTCCTCTCCATTGCCCTTGGATACTTTAATTTGTGACAGACTATTTAATCGGATTATAGCTTTTTAAATGCATTCTGGCACTTATATTCTGTGATGACAGGTTCTGTATGAAAACCCATAGCTAGATAAGATAGATATTCTCCTTCCACCTAAGGTGTGTACTGTAATGTTTTAATTTACAGTCTCATTGTTTCCTTATGCTCCCGGTATTCATATGTCTCCTCTTGTCTTATTAGATGTTGATATAAGTGGAATCCTGGACCATGACTAAGGCTCCTAGGTATACTGCTATACAAATATTATTATTGTTGTTACAATAAATAACAGTGATTTATTATCTTAATATACAGATTGGGAAACAATTGTGATATCATGATATACAAACCACATTTTAAATCCTTTTCTGCACTTTGTTTCCTCTTCATAGTACTTTAAAAATGAAAACCCCAGGGTATTTTTTGCAAGTACTGTATTCAAAACTACTGCTGGGAATAATGATTCAAATTAGTTATTGACCATGTTTCTCTATTGTCTATTACTCCTTCCTCAAAATAAGGAAATGACAGAGACATGGTGAGATTTGCATTCCACTACAGCAGTGTTTCTTAAAATTTTTAAGACTGAGGAACACCAAACAATTTTTTTTAAAAAAATCAGGAACACCAAGGATTTTTTGTTGAACAAGCAAAAAAAAAAATAATCCACTGAGCTATGGGATATTCTGATGGGAGGGCTCATTCAATCACTCCTACTGAAGCTGTTCCATTCTGGACAGATAATAAAAGAGTGGTTGGACCAGAGCAACTGACCCCTGGGTCACCCACCCATTTTAACTACCAGGCTATAGAGTCCGTCTGTCTCTCTGGCCCTGTGGCTGTTTATTTCTCCACTATGAAACAGTGCGATTTGGAACTGTGGCACCAGCACCTCCTACCACACAGATTTTGAATGGGATCCAGTCTAGAAGGCAGCTCTTTAGAATGCCTGCCAGACTGGTTTCCACATGCAACTTAGGCAGCCAAATGGCTTGTCTTCCCCAGTTTGTCCATCTCCCATTTAAATCCCAGAGAGATTCAGAGCCTCACACTTTGGCTGTGTCTACCCTTAAAAGTGTAAAGCACAACTGCAGCTGTAGCAGGGCTTTAAACCCAAAGTGTGGTCACGGCACAAGGGCTGCAAGAGAGCTCTCCCAGCGCTCTGTGTAAACCACGTCCACAAGGTGGACAGCTAACAGTGCTGGGGACGTGGCTCTCAGCACTGTAGCCTGGTTCGCACTGGTGCTTTACAGTGCTGCAACTTGCTGTGCTTGGGGTGGGACTGGGCAGGGGAGTCATACCCCTGAGCTAGAAAGTTACAGTGCTGTGAAGTGCCAGCGTAGACTTAGGCAATGCTCCGCATGCCCAGAGGCAGGAATGTCAGCAGCTAGAGAATTTTTACTCTGAAAAACTTAAGCGCTAAATTAGTTCAGGCTGTCAGGATTTGACAGGAGTTTTATGGATTACAGTGCAGCCAAACCTGGGACTTGGATGTGAAGAGTAACTCCATGGATCCCACTGCTCCTCATTAGCCAGCTATGTGTTTTCCTGTGAGGGTTACTGCCACCTTTCCTTTGTCCATTGTAATAATCTTTAGTTATAAGGTGTTAGTAACTTTAACTCCATGGTTGTGAGGTTCTGTCAATTAGCAATACCACTGGGGGCAGCCCCCGGAGCCCTTCCCCCCCCCACACACACAGCTTGCAGGCTGGGGGCAGCCCTTGGAGCCCTTCCCCTCACTCCCCCCTGCCCACAGCCTGCAGGCCACAGGGAGGTTGCTGGAGGCCAGGCCAGCCCCCCTCACCAACCATCCTAGAGGTTGCAGGCCAAGAAGGGCTGCTGGAGGCTGGGGCTGGCTCCCAGAGCCCCCACTCCTCCTGCACAGGCTGGAGGTGGCGAGGGAGAGGGGGCGCGGGAGGAGAGGGGAGGAATAGTCTCCTGCAGTTGCAGTCCCAGCTCCCCGGGAAGAGTTGCCATCTGGGAAGCACAATCCTGGCTCCCTGGGAGGAGCCACTGGTTAGGCAGCGCAGTCCTCCCCTGCCCTGAGTCCTGCACCCGGTTCTCCTACCTTGAGTCCCTCCACCTCCCTCCTCCTGCCCTGATCCCTCCCCACACCAAACCCTGTGCCTTGAGCTCCCCCATCCCCTGCTCTCACTCCAGTACCTTCCAACCCGCTGTCCTGAGTCCCCCTTCCCCCAGCTCTCCCAGGTCCCTGCCTACCATCCTGAAACCCCTACCCTCTGCCCACACTCCAGCATCCTCCACCTCCTGCCACGAGCCCCTCCAATCCTTCTAGCCCCCTCACTCCTGCACCCTAACTCCTTTTTATTCTAGCAAAAGACAAACGGCAAATGCTATCTAAAAACCTCTATCTATTGTGTGGGTCATTTGTTTTTTTTTAAACCAATAAAATCTCCCCCACCCTTTATTTATGAAAAATAAAATTACTTAATTAAAGCATGCATGCTTTCCTTTTAATTTACACACACACACACACACACACACACACACACACACACACACACACACACACACACACAACTTCACTTAAAGATTCAAGAAATGCCAGGTACACCTGCTAGTATGCAGTTATAAGGAGCAAATTATATGGTAAACTTCAAGATTCTGAATATGAAACACAAAATTCAATTCAACACAAGAAAGTCTACTCTAGATGGTTTGTAGTTAGTGAAGTTTTATTGTTTTTTGCTTTTACCTCCTCCAGCAAATACCTTAAATAGTTAAAGCTCGCCCATGCTGTAAGTCAACCCTGCTCAACAGATCCACTTATCTGAAGATTCAGGGCACTGGAAAGAAGGATTGCAGCTCTTTTCATCATCCCTGCAGAACCCAAGTTTCAACACAGTTGAAATTTACGGAAGGAAAGCAGGGGAAGGAAACTGAGGCAATGAAGTGAGTGATCAAAACCTGAATCACAAAAGCTGAAAGTTTCAGTGTTCTGTAGACAGAGCTAATGACTTCGGGGGCCAGGCTGCAGAGCCAGTGGCATTTAAAAAGCAAATCTAGCCTTGCCGGTAGGGACACAGGAATTGCAATGCCAGAATATTGGTGCATCATTCAGTTATCCTACCGATGTGGCCAGAGCAATTATCCCCTCTCACTCAGTTTGTCTATTCATAGATGGGAGTGGGGTTGTGGGAAGAGGGGCAAAGACACTGCATCCAAAAAGAACTATAGTTTTACACTCCCTCATTAATACACATATCAAAGGAAATAAAATGGGACCAGTCTCTTCTAAACTCTGTCAAATAATATAAAAGTCCCCACTACTGATTCTCTAGGGTAGATCAACAGCCCAGTGGGATTTCCTGGTACCAGAGACATCACACAACGAAGCATTCTGGGGCATCACAGTATTGCAGGAACCTGCTGGTGCAATTCTGGGAAACTTCAAAAAGGAAAAAAATATAGTATGTTTAAAAAAAAATATGTGCTGAATACCCCTCTATATAGGGCAATCACCCCATTGCCAGAGGGTAACTCAATTTTCAATTGACTTTGCAGGTCACCTTGAAGAATCTGCCATTTATTCCATGCTTGCTTTCTATTTCAGAGACATCCTTTAATCTATGATAGGACTGTACCTTACACCCTGGGGTTCCCAAGTTTCCTTGGTATCAGGTTATGATACACAGCAAGAGCAGCTATCAGTATTTTTCCATATCTATGCTTGTGGATTTTTTTGAAGTGTTCAAAGTGGCAGAAGTTTGAAACACTTTTGTTTTGTGGTTGGTTTTGTGTTTGTTTTTTGAAGGTGGGGGAAAGGGAAGCAGGGGAAATATGCTAAGTCAAAGCAAATGCCTTTTTCTGTCAGGCGCCCGTCCTGTGGGTGATATGCAGAGAACGCCAGTCTACCAGCAGTACGACTCCTAATTCATAACAAATGGAAAAGTAGAATGTATGGAATGGGGTTGCTTGTGTCTATGTGTAATAATTAGTAACATACTGCATACTGTGTGGTATGTGACACTAAGTTTGGCTCAGTAAAACTGGGAGTGGGGTTAGACTTTCTGAAACAACATGGGGTTTTCATTTCAATAGTTTATTAAAAAGAGGCATCAGGGAAATGGTCAAACAACTGAAGACAGGCTGACCTGGAAGGTATATTAGGCCAAATAACTAAACCCAAACATTGCCTCCAGCCACACTATATTTTAAGTCAAACCTCATGATTCCAATTTAAGATAAAACCTAACATGGAAAAAAGACTTAGGAGAAATAGCTCATTAGAAGTCTGGAAAAAAACAACATGGAGTTTAAAAACACTATTCTGTGGTGTAAGGAAATTCTGTTCAAATGCAGATATTATTCAGGAGATAAATACAAAGGATTTTTCAGACAAATGATACCAGGAAAAAGGAGGACTTTGGCACAGCCAGGATGCCTCAGAAGACACACCACATATCTTATTTTGATTCAGAAAATTCATGACTTTTACTCATTGCGATAACTTGAGGCTGAGTGAATTGTGTGTCAATTTCACCTGTCTTCTTTCAAATGTCACCTTCACATGTCAGTTTCACCTCCATTATTTTGATGTAATAGAAAGTGAAAACTATTGATTAGGAGGGTTAATTCCTTCTTGGAAAACAGTTTCAAAATGCAGCTGTTGCTAACAGCCGTTTATTTTTGTATAGCAGATGCATGGGAAACAGATAAAACTGGTCCCAATAGCTAGTAAAGTTACTGGGATGGATTTGTTAACCTTTCTGGGTATCTTAAAGCGCTGACCTCCTTCTTCCATGTATTTATGAAAGGAGTGGCTTGAGCATTGTAAAATGGAGTGGTTTCTACTGCTAGGGGCAAGTATACTATTGTTTGGGTAGTTCATTAAATATATATGGTGCAAGTTATCTTTTGTAGTCTATATTTTAATCTTGTAAAAGCAACTAGAAGCAAAAACAAGCACTCAGTAGAAATCAAGACCAAAGATAAAACCAAAATCTGAATCACAGATATGTCTGATACAGATACGTACTATATTAGAATACATTTTTTCTTCAGAGTTCAAGGCCATTAGATCACCTAGTCTGATCATCTATGTATCACAGGCCATTAAATTTCCTCAGATACCCCATATTTGAGCTCAATTCCTTCTGTGTGACTAAAACATACTTTGTGCTTGGATAAATGAAATGTCCTGGAAAGACATCCATCCTGGAGCTGAAGAATCTACCACCTCCCTTGGTAATATGTTCCAGTGGATAGTCAGCCTCACTGTTAAAAATGTGTGTCTAATTTTCAACTTCTAACCATTGGTTCTTGCTTTGCCCTTTAGAACATAGATTTTCTGCCCACAAAGGTACTTTATACCCTGTAATCAAACAGACTAAACTGATTGAGTTTAAGTCTCTCACTGTGAGGCATTTTCTACCAGCTCTCAAAACATTTTTGTGACTGTACCCTCTTCATTTTCTCCAACATCCTTAAAATACTGGTGCCAGACTTGTGCACAACAATGCCATGTGCACATGCAAAAATCTTACTCACTGCCCCCGTTATACAGCCAAGAATCACATGTGCCCTTTTAGCCACAGCATCACTCTGGGAGATCATGTTCAGTTGCTTCTTCTATGACTCCTAAACCTTTCCATAGTCACTGCTTTCCAGGATACAGCTCCCTATGCTTTAGGTATGGCCTCTGTTCCTTAAACGAAATATGTAACTTTTGCATCTGATTATACTAGAAGATTTACTCAGCATTGCTCAGGACCTTCACGCCAGGGGGCTGGAGGTGGGGTAAGGAGGGGCTCAGGGCAGAGGGCTGGGGAGCTGGCAGCAGCTCCCTGGGGCTGGCCAAGGCAAAGGCTGTGCTGCTCAGGGTGCAAATGGGAAGCTTACGTGTACCCCTACTCCCTGCTACCTCAATGGGTTACAGCTGTCCCAGTCCCCATCTCTGGTCTCTTGCTATCCCCATGTGGCCATTAGACAGTATAACTGTCCCTGCTAACAGCCCCTTCCCTTTCCATATTATAAAACACAAAATCACATTCCAGGCATATCCTAAGCTGTGTCTAGACTACATGCCTCTGTCATCAGAGGCATGTAGATTAGACACAGAGGCAAAGGCAAATGAAGCTGCGATTTAAATGTTCTCGGCTTCATTTACATTTACATGGGTGCTGCGCTGAGCCAACAAACAGCTGATCAGCTGTTTGTCCGCTCAGCGCGCTAGTCTGGACGCTCCCCTGCCGACATCAAAGCCCTTTGTCGACAGCCACGGTAAACCTCATCCCACAAGGAATAACGGGGCTGCCGACAAAGGGCTTTGATGTCGGCAGGGGAGCGTCCAGACTAGCGCGCTGAGCGGACAAAGAGCTGATCAGCTGTTTGTAGGCTCAGCGCAGCAGCCATGTAAATTTAAATGAAGCCGCTATCATTTAAATCGCGGCTTCATTTGCCTTTGCCAAAACAACAAATCTACATGGCTCCGTCGACGGAGCCATGTAGTTTAGACGTACCCCTATTGTCCTGGCACAACCAAAGCAGGAAACTACATACTGAATTTGATGGTCCTACATCTTACCATTTAGGTGGAGTTCTTGAACAGACAGAATGGTGGACAGACAGACTTGCTTATAAACTCTCTCAAATATCTATTAATTAAAACAATTTTTTACTGAATGGGCCCAGTTTAACCAAACTATCCAAATTACCCAGTATGACTGCCCTGTCTGTGTCATTATTTACCACTCCAAATTCTGCTGATAAAACTTTACAGATGACAGAGTCATTTTATATTTACTTCCAGACTACTGACAAAAATGCTGAGCCTTTGCCCTTATAGCAATCGCTGTGGAATCCCTCTAGAAAGGCCCCTCTTCAATGATAATTCTCCAGTGAGGTCTTTTTGAGATGTCTGCTAGCCCATTCTTAATCCATTTAATGTGTGCTCTATTTATATTGATTAATGCTACTTTTATCATCAGAATGCCATGCAGTACTAAATCATGTCTTACAGAAGTCTAAATATATTACATCTATGCTCCTGCCTTTATCAACCAAATTTATAATTCTTTGAGATTACATATTTGTTCAAAGAGACCTATTTTCTATAAAGCCATGTTGACTGGCATTAATTACATTCCCATCCTATAATTCTGTATCAAATGAATCCCAAATTAGCTTTTCTATTATTTTGTCCAGGACTGATGTCAGGATAACCAGAATGTATTTATCCAGATAATCCTGCTAGGTTTTTTTTTTTTTTTTTTTTTGGAATACTGGCACAATATTAGCTGGCCTTCTGGAATTTCTCCAGCATTACAAGATTTATTAAAGGGTTTAATAAATTGCAAGGTTTATCTATCAGAGGACGAGAGAAATCCTCGGCCAACTCTTAAAACTCTTGGGTGCAATTTATCTTACCCAGCTCATCTGAAAATGTTTAATCCCTAGTAGCAATTTAACATCCTCCTTAGTTACTAGTAGACTAGAAACTACTTCATCATCCTCATTCAGTACAAGTACATCACCCTGCTTCTTTCAAAATATGGAACATGAATCTTTATTAACACTTGAATTTAATTTTAATTGGTTTAAATTTTTAAAACTTTATAATGTACACGGTCAGGCTGGCTCTGGTCATAGTAATATGCTTTATTCCCCACTCATCCCCTTTTTGTGAAAGGGTGCCCTTTAAAAATTGACGGGGAACAAGATTCTTGTAGACTACACATCTGACAACCATTTCAGATTTGTGTTTAACAATAGAACAATTAGCTGCAAACCCACATGATACTGTAACTGCACAGTTATACTCGATTAATTATGTGCAGTGCCCATTTACTACTAATTTGTCTTCAATTATACTGTACATAGGCCACATCCTGCACCCAAAGACGTCAAAAGCAAACCCTGACCAGATTTCAACATTGCTAGATTGGGCCTCAAAGATCAATGACATCTTCCATTAGCCAACACAGGGTTGAGTTTTCAAATAAGTGGCTCAACTGCACCTGCCAAACTTGTGCACTTAACCATGGCACACATTTCAGAGCTGCACTTCAGCTGTGCATAATGAAAATGTACAACATTGGTTTCCTATAACACACCTTTTTTGTTTCACTGAGCAATCAAAAACTAAATTTAATTAAAAGCTCAACTTGTCCTCCTGCTTCCCAAATTACCCCAAGCACTCATTTTCTGTTTCTCTCGCTCACATACACACGCTTTTGCCTCCATGTAAAAATCAAGCATTAAGTGACTGAAATGTGGGCATTCAGATCTCTGTCAATATGTATGTAAATGTGATGCAGAAAGCTCACACACACACAGGTTTTGTTTCTCCAGCAGTTTTTTAATGGGCTTTCTGCAAGAGAGAGAAATCTCCTCCTTTCTAGAAACAAGTCCCCAGCTTGCCTGGATTCAGCCCTTGAGGCTCCAGGCTGGCGTTCCAGCCCCTTCCCAATGTGGGGCTGGAGCACACAAAATCTACTAGCCTGGGTTCCCCTCAGCCCCCTGAACCAAAAAAGTTCCCCATCCTAATTTAAACCTTCTTGTTATCAGCCAGGATGTTATGTGGATTCTGAAAGCCTTTAGAGACTTGAGGACCTGCCTGGATGCCATCTTTTTTGGCCATTTTCTGAAGCCTTGCATTGTCTCCAGGATTAATGCAGGTGGGTTATGCACTGGCAGAACATTCACAAATGCATCTTTCAGATATCACCAAGTTTAGATCTTTACTTTATTCAGGTCAGAAAACGATGTCACAGGCAATTAAATGATCAACAAAACAAGGCTTCCATTTCCGGGACTGGACAGTGTTCCTGGCTAGAGTCCCTGGTTTCTTTTCTGGCATCAGAAGGTGCAGAACTTCTGGATGTGATTAGCTGACTTACTAAGATTACCACCACACTGGACGAGGACCCCATTGTGCTAGGTGCTGAATAAGCACAGAACAAAATTAACCTCGGAGCAGTCACAACAGGAGTTATGGATTCGCTGACTGTCTGAGCTAGATTTTTAGGTCCTTCTGCCTTCTATCAAGTCCTTGAACAAGGGTGGGAACCAAAACTACAGGAGAAGACTATCCCTGAGCAGAAAGGTTCCCAGTGGTCCTCTGCTCTGGCTTCAGCTCCTTATGCCTGGCCAGACGGAGGACAGTTCACAGATTCAGTCATGCACAAAGGATTAGGGCTCCTTGAACATGCAATTTTCATTTGAGGTAGGCTTCAGCAGCTGAAACACTTACAGCTAGATTTCTGTTTGGCTTCCATGATCCACTCCCCTCTCAGGCACTGCAATCTGTGCTTCCTCTGACTAAATCAGAGAAATAAGACAGGATTGCTTCATCTTCAGCCTGCAAATAGTAATTACACTCAAGGAGAACGTCTGGAAGATTGAATTCTTGTTTCCTTAGCTGTTCACAACAGGGGGGAAACCAAGAATGACTTCTCCTGAGACATATATAATACTGGGTCAACCAAGCACCATTCATGCATCTCTCTCCACCTGGCAGCATATATTTTTGTATCCGTCTCCACCTAGCAGCATCCTGTCTCCACAACAGGAGCAGAGCACCTAGCACAATGCCAATCTCAATGACATGATTGAAAGACAAAGACTAATTGAGGAGCCAACATACCAAGTTGGAGAGGTTATGATCACTCAGCATTTGCAAAGACAATACAAAGGTAAGAAGTTCTCCCATCTCACTTCTGGAATCTGCATTCGATTCCAGTGTGAAGTCAGACTAGTAAGTAGATTTCCAACTCCAACTCCATGCACTTTACACAAAACCACAAACAGAGAAATCAAGATACCGAACCAAATGCTAAGCTAAACTGTAGGGCTACGTCTAGACTGGCCACATAAGACGGAATAGGCATGCAAAGCAGGCAAGTCAGAATAGGGAAATCCGCGGGGGATTTAAATATCCCCCACGGATTTAAATAAACATGGCCGCCGCTTTTTTTCCGGCTTGGGGAAAAGCCGGAAAAGAGCGTCTAGACTGGCGCGATCCACTGGAATAAAGCCCTTTTCTGGAGGATCTCTTATTCCTACTTGCAAGTTCTCCTTGAGTGTTACGGATGCAAATGTAGCACTTTGGAATACAGGCAGTCCCCGGGTTAGGTACAAGATAGGGACTGTAGGTTTGTTCTTAAGTTGAATTTGTATGTAAGTCGGAACTGGTACATATTGTAGGGGAAACTCTAGCCAAACATTTCTCCAGAGCTCAGTTTTATTCTCCCACACCTCACTTCCCTCAGTCCTTTATTCTCAAGCTGAGGTGTCTGCTGAGAAAAGCCCCTCCGCGTCTCCTTGGTCTGCTGGGGGGGGGGGGGGCGCTAGCTTCGCGTCTCCCTGGTCTGCTGGGGGGAAAACAGCTAGTGCGGGGTTGCCTAACCCTGTTTGTAAGTAGGGATCCGATGTAAGTCGGATCCATGTAACCCGGGGATTGCCTGTAGGCAAATCCGCGGGGGATTTAAATATCCCCCGCGGCATTTGCATGTTCATGGCTGCCGCTTTTTTCCGCCTTGTAGATAAGCCGGAGAAAAGCACCAGTCTGGACGCGATCCTCCGGAAAATAAGCTCTTTTCCAGAGGATCTCTTATTCCTACTTTCAAGGAATAAGAGATCCTCCGGAAAAGAGCTTATTTTCTGGAGGATCGCGTCCAGACTGGCGCTTTTCTCCGGCTTATCTACAAGCCGGAAAAAAGCGGCAGCCATGTTAATGCAAATGCCGCGGGGGATATTTAAATCCCCCGCGGATTTGCCCATTCCAAAGTGCTACATTAGCATCCCTATTACGGAATAGGGGCCAATGTAGACACAGCCCACCTGTTTAAGGTACCTTGTAAACTCACATGGTTTTGTGCCCCTCCACACCATGCCATGAGGGCAACATAAGTCCCCTGCCTCTGAAAGAACCCAAACTGGATGGGAGAAAGGAATGGTTAGGTACTTCTATTGAGTTACAATGGAATTGATGAACTGGCACATCTTATAACAAATACAACCATTTTTCCTGGGATTTTGGAATACATGGTATTTACGTAAATATTTCTTCTGTTGTTTTGCCTCTGTCAATATTCTGAGTGTAGCAAATAGACTTAATAGGAGTCTCTCAGCTAAATCCTTAAGCATTATGGTTAAAATTTACCCCTCAGAATTGAACCCTGTACTCCTTTGATGGATAAAGCACCCACTGATTTTATATCTGTGGGCCCTAAGATGTCTCTTTTATCCTTTGTGATGACCAAGTGGGGGGATACAGATAGAAAAGGAGGGAATGGATTTTTAAAAAGATACTTTATAATAGACCTTTGTCCTCTCTTTGATCAGTCAGTTTCTGAACAGGATTTAAGTGGCAGATGTCTGTGAAGAGGTCAACTTTTTTTTTCTCTTTTAAAAATGAAAGGACAGTTTGGTTATATCTTTTAATTTGTTTTAAGAGAATTGGGTAACACCTTTAGCTATTTCATAAGACAAATATAATACCAGAAAATGTTTATCTGTGTTTTTGCAATGTGGGAATCCAGTTTATAAAAAACAGACATTTTCAAAGGGATGATGGCTTTTTTTTTTCTACCTATAGTAACATTGTTTCAAAAGTAGTGGAGTCAAATAAAGGGCATATGCCATTTTACAAAGCATACAATATGCATTTAAAAATGGGTAATTTTTCCCACCACATGGCAGACAGGAGCACACACAGGTGCCTGCGTGGTATGAATTTGCTATCAGATCCTGCTCCTGAGAGAGTCTTTGGGAGATCTGCCACTGATTTAATGGGAATGGGATCTGTCCCTAACTTATGATATTCTTTGGAATTTTGCTTTTTCCTTTTCTTGAAGCCTAATATGTTCCTCTTCACCTGAAGATGCCCTATATTAACATATTCCATAAGCCACAGATCACCACCCAGAAGCCCAGATAACTAATACTGCAAGCTGTCTTTTACTCTCTTGGGACCAGGTTAGCATCTTGCCATGTTATGGGAACATGGAGCCTTACTTATTCTTTTTAAATTTTTCTAATTGAATTAGAAAACTGCAAATTTTCTTCTAAAGTATTTTTAATCACAGTAATTTATTTGTAGGACACCTAATCTCAGTGGTCTCAGTTTTCAGGGGTTCATTAAAATATTTGCTGGCTTCTCTGCCTAATCTTTCATTGGCAGTTTTTCCCCCCATGGGCTTGAATGCAAAAACTAAAAATTAAATGCAAAGTTTTGTAAGGAAACACAAACCTGGTTTCATGCCTTCAAGTTTTGTTATGTACATTTCACATGGTTCTGTTTACTAAGTTCATGTGAGGTCTTGAATTCAATGATCTTCATTGTAGCAGGCCCATTTAGTTACATTTAGGTAAGATACATTATGGACCAAATCCTCATAGGTCGGCAAAGCTCTATTTGAACTCAGTAGTGCCATGCCAGCATACATTGGCCAAGCATCTGACTCTCTATCTTCTCATATTATTAAGGTTGACCTAAAAATCTTACACATGTCCTTCTGTTAATCCCAGCGATTTACTGCTTGGTTCTGTTACGATATTTTGAAAAGTGAGTCCTGGGTCTGAACTCTCATTCTATGCTACATTTTTCAAGCCAATCTTTAGTGACATTCTTTAAGTTTTGAGTGTCATTATGGATGGAAGCAGTCCTTGGAATACGTGCACTTGACCTACCATAAAGTGAATGACTGGCATCAGATGTAAGTGCTTGTTATGTCAAAGCTTTGGTATGTCACTCATTTATAACAACAATCAAATAGATGCTACCCAAACCTAGCAAATATGCCATTCCCTTAGTGAGAAATAATAACCTGTTGCCTCTGATTGCCTGATGCCTGCTGTCAATTGATTGCTGGCAAGATACCTCTCCAAGAAGACACCGTAGGTAGTCTCAGTGCCTTAGGGTACCATGCAGGCTGTCAATTAGTTAAGTATATTTTACATCCATACCTGTATTGGGGAAAAATCAACTTCCCATGAACACACAGGACTGAATCTTATACTGCTTGGTATTCACCTTTTAGACCAAAGTCTCCAATAGTGGAAGAGGGCACATTGACTTAAATGGACTAGCAGCCATGTATACCAAGTGAATTTGTCCCAAAGGCTACGTCTAGACTGGCCACATAAGACGGAATAGGCATGCAAAGCAGGCAAGTCAGAATAGGGAAATCCGCGGGGGCCAATGTAGACACAGCCTACTTTCAAGTAGGAATAAGAGATCCTCCGGAAAAGAGCTTATTTTCTGGAGGATCGCGTCCAAACTGGCGCTTTTCACAGCCGTGGTGTGAGGGAGCAGAACTTACATTATGTGCTACATGCTGTGCCCAAGCCTGGGGATGCTCCCCTGCATATGGTTGGGCTCAGGAAATCTAGTTGGAATACTCCCTGCCCTCCAGACTTAATAGATTTTTTAAAAAAAGTCCATGATGAAGTTAATGCTGCTACAAGCAGGATTTGTTCTCCCCATTATGCTTCCCATCCACTCAGAAAGGCAGACACGGAAATAGGCAAAAAGCAGCCAGTGCTGCTCCTGTCTGCGCATGCTACCAGGGAGAGTTGCCTGTCCTACAGCCACTCCAGAATTAGTGGAGGTGGATTGTTTCACCACAGATCTTCTGGTTCCTTGCTACTTGGAGATTGTGCTGTCTAGCCATTCTGGCATGGGCACAATGCACTTTCCCATCCCAGAAAAACATGAGGAAGAACATGCTGTGATGCTGGCAGACCAGATGCCAGCCCATGCCAAAGCCCCGGGCCTCACTGAGCACTTACAGATGAATAGATGGAAGCCAGGTCAATTAACTTGTATACTTGTACAGATCGAAATCATTGTTAAATGTATGAGAACGTCTTTGGTGTTTAAACATCTCAAAAACTAGTGGGATGTTACAAACAATGTTTTCATTTACCTGTTATAAAGGGACATTCACATTGTATATTTCCCTGTAACTGGATAACCCATCAAATGAGAAAGAAGCACATGAAGAACATTCATGGGAAAGTACTTATTCTTGGACATCTGAAGGCAAGTGGTCATTATGTGTGATGACCAAATGCTCTAGATGCGCTCCTCTCTGCTAGTCAAAGAAAAACCCCATGTGGGTAGGGTCCCTGTCCACTTGTTTTCTGAAAAGGAAACTCCTAACTACGGACTTCAACTCTGAACTGTCTGAATTCTAACAGGGCAGAATCACTGAATAAATAACAGAGATCCGCATCGTAATTCTGAGTCATTCTGAGGCTACTGGGAAACGGATAGGTTCCTATATCTCTGCTACCATGTGAAATTAGAGTGACTCACCCATACGTGTATTTTACCTAGTTTAACCTCTCAATTACTCTCATTTCTTTTTCTTAGCTAAGAAACTTTTCATTAGTTTACTATAGAATTGGCTACCAGCATTGTCTTTGGTGTAGAATCTAGGATACAACACGACTTGGGTGAGTGACTGGTCTCTTGGGACTGGGAGTAACCTGGAATCTTTAGGATTTGTGATGGGTGACATTTATCGAGTCCAGCCTACCTGGGTGGCAAGATAGACACGAGTCTGTAACTCCATTATAAGCCTATTGTAGTACTTTGGAAGTTCACATTTGGTACTGGGTTGGTGAGATCTAATTACAAAACATACCACCTGTTTGGGATGACTTTCCTGCTTTTGACAGTCCTGACTTAGGGACTCCCAGTCACAAGCCACTTCAGAAAGCATGACAGGTGCCTTTTCCAATCTACTCTAAAACAAAAGTCCACATACACACATCTGGTCTCCTCTACCTTGGAGTGGGGTGTAACAAGCTACCTGCCCTCCGTGAGTCAGCAGCAACCATTTAGCTCTTCCCAGCAAGATCAAAACCACCTAGCAGGGTGGAGCATTCCCAGCAATTGGCCAAAGTAGTCTCTGCTGCAATAAACTGCTGCAGCTCCATAGACTTCAAGGCATCTTTCACATTTACACAAGCAGAGAATTTGGCTCACTGGGTTTTAACTTGTAATATTTCCAGGTCATTTCTAATTCCACTCCCCACCCACAGCATCATCATAGGAATAAACACCACATCCTAAATCAAGGGTAGAGAACCTTTTTTGAGTCGGGGGCCACTGACCCCCAGAAAAATCAGTTGGGGGCTGCACACAAGTGAGAAGCCCCCAACTGAGGAGAAAGACACTCCCCACATTCTCCTTGCTCACCAGAGCCGAGGGGAGCCTAGGCTAGTAGATTTTGTGTGCTCCAGCCCTGTGAGCGGGTGACTGGAATGCCAGTGCAGGCTCCCCAATGCTGAGCCTCAGGGGCTGGATTCAGGCAAACTGGGGGCCACATCCAGCCCCAAGGCCTGCGGTTCCCCACCCTGGTCCTAAATGGAAGAGTTCATCCAACATGCTTACATGACCAAAGGAGCAATCGACTACCCATCATTCCCACTTAACTGATCCTACCACTTGATGTCTTTGTGAGATGATCAGCTAAGGCTACTGAAGTCCTTGCATTGCAGAGGTTAAGTTTTAATAGAAGTTGTTCAATAGCACTTAATTCTAAGAAAGCCACATTTAATTGTAGTACTGTACCAGTAAACACACTTGTTACACCATTCGAACTCATTATACCTCCCATTACATTACTACATTATTGATGTAACGATCCACAGCAATGAAGCGGTATCTCACTTTCTTCTCCCTTGTGAACGTCAAGTTTACAATCCTACAGCAAGGATGCCAGATTTAGTGAGGTTTTTATTCTAGTTGGTTAAAAATTCCAGCAATGATACAAAAACCAGCTGTGTGAAAGTTAAACACCTGTCCCTAATCAAATGCAAATGGTTGGAGTTTCTTTGTCAAATATCTTATAATTTGAACATTACTTCTAGATAAGTCACTTCTGGCTACACAGTCAATGGTTTTTTTAAAATAGCCCAGTTGATATAAAGCAGGGGTGGGGAACCTTAGGCCCGGGGACCAGATGCAGCCCCCAGCTTGCTTGGATCTGACCCTTGAGGCTCCCACATTGGGGAGCTCACGCTGGTGCTGGTGCTCCCACCACCAGGCTGGAGTGTACAAAAATCTACTAGCCTGGGCCCCCCCTCTAGGCTCTGGTGTATAAGGGGAATGTGCGGAGTGTCTTTCTCCTTCCCAGTCAGGGGCCACATCAGTGAGGGGGTTGTTTTGTTGTTGTAGTTGTTTCTCACTTGTGCGCAGCCCGACTGATTTTTCTGTGGGTCAATAGCCCCCGACCCCCCAAAAAGTTCCCTGCCCCTAATGTAATGAAACATTTTAGAAAGACTAAGTAAGAATGCAATAAACTAGAGACTTCCTTTAGCAAATACTGAGCCTCTGATTTATAGCAAACACACCTACATCTTGATGGATTTGCTGAAAACACAGGGTCCCAATTAGCATTCCTAACACAGCAAAGCTTCCATTGGTTTCAGTAGAGTCCAGATTGCCAGATCAGCCTTATGCAGTGGTCACAACTGAGCAGCTCAGATCATTAGACCATTCAGTCCTGCAACCTTTACTCAGTCACCCAGGCAGGTCTATTCAAGTTCGCTGGATTAATGCATGTGAGTAAGGGATCCAGGAATGGGCCTCTCTAGTCCCATACTGCTCACTGAGCAGTGCCTTAGAGGAAGGTCAAAAGCCTCTGTGCACTCTGGGAAGTGCTTTGGAGGTCTGGAAAAGATAATAGTTGCACCCTGAAACAGGAGATGAGCTCCTTTGCACAACATCAAATATTAATAGCGCCAGACACTTATCTTGCCCCCATATAATCCTACTAAGCTATCTGCCAGTGACTTCCTGCAGCACTGCACTCCGCAAGTTGCCAATATGCGAATTAATAAGAGGTCCCTGTTATTTGTTTGAGAAGTACCACTTTTCCCTTTACATTTAATGCGCACATTATGGCATGGGGGGGGGGGGGAGGAAAAGGGAGTGTCTGATCAGCTTCCATTTAACTATTCATTACTTTCCATGCCTTTCTTGCACTTCTTTCCAGACTCAGTCTTTGCTGTTTGTTATCACCTGTGACTAATCCCCATCACACTGCTAAATGTTTTCATTGCCCTATTCAGTGGCTGCCAGGGGATATCTTCCTGAAGGGGAGGCAACCAAAAGATACCTCATGCTGCAGCAGGTCGACCTGTTGTATATGGACTAGATCAGTGTTTTTCAACCAGTGGTACGAGTATCCTTAGGGGTACTCGAGAGAAGTCTGGGGGAGGAGGGTACGTCAACACAACTGAAACCTGGGGAAAACTAAGTTTTTGTTTTAAGTTTTACAGCGCTTTATTATTTTTGTACTTTTTACACACAAAAATATCATCGCCCGCCTGGCTACAATTAGCTGTCTGCATGACGCAGCTAATAAGCAAGCAGCTGCATTCTGATCCAATTCCCAAATGGTCTCGATTCACGGCCTGAGGATGAAAGCCTTACAGCAACCTAATTTTGAGATAACAAAAAGGGATGGATAACTGTAGCAAGGTCTATGCTCAAAGAAAAAGGCTGCACTCCTGGTACCTACTACCGAAGAAAGAAGAGTGCGGTGGGACACAGCCACTACCCATGCGTCCAGGAGCAACCCAGCATGTGCTGCAATGATGAATGTAGCATATGGATACCCACAACTCAGGTGACAATAAAATCCTGCTCGCCCAAGAGTCTCTTTCTCTGATCAACTAAATCTCTTCTGGATAGGGCTTCAGCCAGCCAGTCCTTTAGTCTAAAATAGTTATGCACTGCATTACACCAGCCTGGCTGGCACTGATTGAGGCATGGGAGCTGAAAATCCTCAGGAAGTTGACTACAATACATCATAGCCTATGCCTCCTTAGAAACCCCAACAAGGTCTTCATATTCAACAAGGATAAGAGCCTAGAAATCAATTATGCTACTTGCATGATTAACAGGACAGGATTTGGACCATAATGTTGCTATAGTATTTTCTGTCTTAGAGTTAATCTCTTTTAATAAATGCATTCAAGCATCTTACTGTAACTACTGGCATGCATTAGGAAGAAGGCTTCAGTGAACTATCTACAGCGATTCCCAGCTTTTAGCTGGGGAAAAAAAATCCTCCTTAGGAAGTTCAGAATTCTCTCTCTCATGAGAATTGTATTTGTTATTTCTTCCCAACTTCCAAGTCTAAATATTTTAAGGTTTTCTGGTTACCTTAACTACAATTCACAAATCACTGTCTATGATGGAAATTAGCAGTCAACATAGATTTGTCAAAAACAAGTTGAGTTAAACTAACCTAATATCCTTTTATGAAACAAGTAGGGGAGTGAGGAAAAAGTAGATGTGGCATATCTCAACTTTAGTAAAGCTTTTGATACTGTCTTTGGTGACTCTCTCATAGGAAAATTAGGGAAATAATATATTCCAGACAAATCTACTATAAGGTGGGTGCATAACCAGTTGAAAAACCATACCCAAAGAGAAGTTTTCAGGGTTCCCAGTCCAGCTGGAAGAGCACATGGAGTGGGATCCTGCAGGGTTCTGTTCTGGGTCTAGTTCTGTTCAATATGTTCATAAATGGATTTGGATAATGACACAGAAAACATGCTTATAAAGTCTGCAGATAATACCAAGCTGAGACCAGTTTAAAGCACTTTGGAGGACAGGATTAGAATTCAGAAATGATCCTGACAGACTGGACACACGACCTGAAATAAATGGGAATAAATTCCATGAGAACAAATGCAAAGTACTACACTTTGCACAAATTCAAAATGGGAAATGGCTGCCTAGGAAACAGTAATGCAGAAAAGGACCTGGGGGTTATAGTGGATCACAAACTAACTATGATTCAGCAAAGTAATACTATTGCAAAAAGAACAAACATCTGGGATGTACTAGCAGGGGTGTTGTAAGCGAGATGCAAAAGTTAATTCTTCTACTTTGCTCAGCACTGATAAAGCCTCAACTAGAGTACTGTATCCAATTCTGGGCATTATACTTTGGGACAGATGAAGACAAACTTGAGAAAGTCCAGAGGAAAGCCATAAAAATGATTCAAAGTTTAGATTCAACGTTTAGAAAATATTACCCTTTAAAAAACATTGCCAAATTTAGATTTTGTTTTGAGTTTGGGGGGAAGAGAAGACTAAGGGAGGACATAACAGTCTTCAAGTATAAAAAGTTTGTTATAAACAAGAGTGATTCATTGTTTAATTATCCTCTAAGGACAGGACAAGAAATAATGGCCTTAAACTGAAGCAGGGGACATTTAAGTTGGATAGTAGGAAAAGTTTCCTAACTAATGGTAGTGAAGCACTGGAGGTTTTAAAGGACAGGGTAGACAAACCTGTCAGAGATGGTCTAGATCATGGATGGCTAAACTGTGGCTTATGCTCTTTTATTGTTAAAATGAAGTTTGCAAAGCCCCCCTTATTCCCCTCACACAAATCTCCACCTATCAGATGCAGTGGGAAGAGCTCAGGACCCTTCTCTTGTAGCTCAGAGGGGGGTTGGAGTTGCCACTTAGAAGGGAGGGTGAGTATCAGGGTTTCAGCCCTGTGGTGCACACTTGCTGAGGCTCAGGACTTCAGCAAAAGTGGGGCTGAAGCCCCGAGTCCAAGCAGATGCCTCCCACAGGAACGAAGCCCCAAATCCCAGGAGATGTCTCCCAGCTCTTGAACTTCTGAAAACTGTCCTAATGCAGCTTGGAGGGTCTGTAAGTTTGGCCACTCCTCTTCTAGATAATGTGTAGTCCTGCTCAGTACAGAAGACTGGACTAGATGATATATTGAGTCCCTTTCAGTCCTACATACCTATGAGTCTATTAATATTATCTAGATTAGGTATGACAAGCAATACAATTATTTTGCACATTATTAGAGTCTGCTTCTATATCAGCTTGCAGGATTATTTTCACTAATCAACCCTAACCAAATTGAAAGGGCAACATTTTGAGAATATAGCCATAAAATGGAATTCTGGATTATAGATTGACAACATAAAATTATAGCAGGTCACTAACTATGTTTTTTGTTTTCTTTTTGCAATTTATAGGTTAAGAATCTGATTTTTAAAAATCCTTTGTTCTTACTAAAATGTGCCAGATAAAAGTGAAGTTTTAGTTATTTTTAAAAATCTAGACCACTTCCCAAAATGCATGCTGCTTGACTACCATTAATGACTCCTATATTGGCCCGTAAAAATAGGTGAGGCAGTTTCAGTATTGTTTGTATTCCATTTCTAGTCAGTTTCACTTTGCAATTTTTAGCTCAATGTTGGGATCACAACATCATTGAAAAGAACCCTTTTTGTTGGAATTCAAAACACACATTGTTATTGATCTCGGGTTTTATAAAAACTTATTTTTCCAAAAATCTAAATTTGGGGCTAAAATTTGACTCTTTATTTTATGATCCAATCCTGCAGCTAAATCCTGCTGTCCTTACACAGAGGCTACGTCTACACTGGCATGATTTTCCGAAAATGCTTTTAATGGAAAAGTTTTCCATTAAAAGCATTTTCGGAAAAATCGCGTCTAGATTGGCAGGATGCTTTTCTGCAAAAGCACTTTTTGCGGAAAACCATCCATGGCCAATCTAGACGCGGTTTTCCGCAGAAAAGCCCCGATTGCCATTTTCGCGATCGGGGCTTTTTTGCATAAAACAGTACTATGCTGTCTACACTGGCCCTTTTGCACAAAAGTCTTTCAGAAAAAGACTTTTGCCCGAACGGGAGCAGCATAGTATTTCCGGAAAAGCACTGATGATTTTACATGAGATCGTCAGTGCTTTTCCGGAAATTCAAGTGGCCAGTGTAGACAGCTGGCAAGTTTTTCCGCAAAATCATCTGATTTTGCAGAAAAACTTGCCAGTCTAGACACAGCCAGACAGTATTTCCATTGAAGTCAATGGGAATTTTTCCCAAGTGAGGACTACAGGAAAGGTTGATATACAGTACATTTGGGACATACTGTTTGCATTGCTTTAATGATATTCTACTTTAGACAAGTGAAAAAAAACACAATGGCCCTAAAAAATTTTAAGAAATATTGATGCTTGTAACAGTTAATTTGTAGACATCAACTGAAATAATAGCTTTTCTGAGAACAACTAGATCTTGCTATTTTTGTTCATTCTTTGGAGAGTTGGTGAAAAATAACTCATATATATGGATGTACAATCTATGCTTCAGTAAAGTTAGTCATTTCTGTGATATGTTGGAAACTGTATTGTATGCAATGCTGTGCCTTCCCTTTCTCTGCACTGCTCATTGCAGCTACCGATCTGAACGGCATCTCACTTCTAACGTTCCTCCTTCCTTCTATTGGTGAACAATTCATTATCTTCCAGCTGAAGAATTTGTAAGCTTTGCACAGCCTCTCAGAGGCTTGATGATACCCCCGCTCAGTCAGGGGCTCAGTCTACCCTCACTCTTACTAGCTCTTCTGTTTCCAGGTTCAGGAGAAACAGCAGCATTTAGTCCCTGCTCCTTCCCTACAGATCTCTCTCCTTCATTCTTGTGCTCAGTTCCTATTTGCAAGCCACTGAGTAGTTAAGAGCACAGCCCTCGGTTTCACAGTCTGCTCTAAATACACTCTGACACAGCCAAATACAATACATCTAAAGGCTCTATACATCTAAAGGCCCTGATTATCCAGCACTCCCTAATATCCAGGAAAGGATCAATTAAATTAATAATTGAAGGATCCTTTGTGAGCATTCCAGTTTATTACCTGTAGCCTTGCTGGGACCCCACCCAACCCTACCTTCCTGGTTACATTTGGGTAAGCAAGGTTTTACAGTAATGGGGTTTAAAAGCATAGTCTCTTTAAATACTGTACTCAGATATTCTCCCAGGGCTATCTGCCTCTCTTTCCCTCTGTTCATGGACAATTTATTCAGATTCTCTGTTCCTTTGAAAGAGTCCTGTAACTCCCTTTTTTAATTTCCTCTAATTCCCTTTTCTCTGCTCACTTAGGGTCCATTCCGGCTACTATTATGCAAATAATGCCAGTAAAACTAATGCATTGCTTACAAGAGTAAAGGCGATAGGATCAGGCCCTGAATTTGCCAGCCTCAGGATATTCCCCTTCCTTCCTGGCTCAGTTACCCTCACTAGCTCCTCACTAATACTCCCACTTCAAACAAAACTTGCACCACCAACCCTTCACCAGAACTTTGCTTTCATCTGCCAGCCACTCAAAACATTTCTCTCTTCTGCTTTCACATTTTGCAATCTTTTTAAAAAAAGTCAGAATTACTGAAAATATACATCATTGACTCAACTGTAAGTACATAAAGGTCCACATTCCAAATTCAGTTATATCTGGATTATTGCCAAGGAAGTCAAGGTCAAACTACATAGTCCTTAATTGAATAAAACTTCTACTGAAGTCAATTAAGGATGACAGAATTTGGCCCAATGGATTTAATTACAGATTTACATCCCTTTACCAAAATGACCCAGGATATTTTACAAAACAGGCAGTCTTGACTGAATGAGATTAACACAGTGTATCTACTTAACCCTAAATAGGCCAGGGATCTGAAAGATTCCCTTCACCACTCTGCCATAGTGAAAGGAGATAGCTGCTCTCTGTGGGTCCCTCAGCCTTGAAACATGTTCTGATCCTAATTCCCATCTGAAATTGTCTCTGTTTAAAAAAAACAACAACAGCCAACAACCTCCAAATCATACTGCAAAGGCTCATTGCGTTTCCCCAGCTGCCAAGTGCTGCAAGAGCTCTGGTAGGAGATGGTGCAGATCTTAAACATGTTTGCAACTGCTAGGTTATAATGTATGCTTGTTATCAGTTGAAGAGGGTATTACCAGGCTAGTCTATTATAACAACTTTTCAAAATGTGTCCAGGAGCAGCTAGAGCAAAGGAAAGCTGCTGCTTAGAATGGCATGAATATATGAATCAAAATAAACTCAAAAGAAAGGGAACAGCAGGCTGATTGACACCATCTTAGTGAAAGTGATGAAAATAACCATGTCTATGATTTGTTAAAGCTAAATTCTGGCCTTGGACATGCACATCTAACTGACTCACAGATTAATGGAAGCCAGTGTGCATGTCTGAGGGTATATGCCCTGATGGTCTTTAAATCAGTATTGCTAGAAGTAAGTAGCATCTCTAATTACGCTAACAACAAACGAAATGTGGACCATGTTGCACACCTTGTTCATAACCCAGAAGCCACTGTAGTAAGGAAATCTAGACTCACTTAAGAATTCAAGGATTTTAGTTCAAGTACATGAACATTTCAAAACACAATTAAACAGCAGGTCAATTCAAAGTGAAATTTTTATTAAAAGAAAACAAAAACAAGTCTCCAGCACCTCAGCAAGCTACCACAATGTGGTTGTGTCTACACTGGCAAGATTTTGTGCAAAAAGCGGCTGCTTTTGCGCAAAGTCTTGCCGCCTGTCTACACTGGCTACGAGTATTTGCGCAAGAACACTGACTTTGTAATGTACAAAATCAGTGGTTCTTGCGCAAATACTCTGACACTCCCACTCAGGGATAAGCCCTCTTGCGCAAGTATTCTTGCGCAAGAGGGCCAGTGTAGACAGCAACGTTAATGTCTTGCGCAAGAAAGCCCGATGGCTAAAATGACCATCGGAGCTTTCTTGCGCAAGAGAGCGTCTACACTGGCATGGATGCTTTTGCGCAAAAGCAAATATTTTGCGCAAAGACACATGCCAGTGTAGACGCTCTCTTGTGCAAATACTTTTAATGGAAAAACTTTTCCATTAAAAGTATTTGCACAAAATCATGCCAGTGTAGACGCAGCCTGTGAGTTTTTGTTCTATATCCATTCTACTAAACTGATGAACATACATAATGGCTCCTTGTTTCCAAGCTACTGTAATAACATATACCTGATCTCACTCTACCCATGTGAAAATAAACCAAGCCTCTCATGGATTCATTGCATATGATCAATAACCTCCTACTTCTAATTTCACAGAAAAACAGTTTTACTTTCTAGAATGTACAAGTGACACACACCAAGTTATGTTTTTCTGAGCCTACAACACAGAGATCTCCATTCTTTTTGGGTGGGGGAAATGTCATGAAAAGTTTAAAGAAATGTAACTAACAAACAAAAATCAAGCGTGTCCCATGGCTAAAGAATATTTCTTCCAAAGAATCCATGAAAGACCAGCATAGAAACAGTTTTCAGATGTGATGCTTCAGTTGAAAGTACATGTTTTCAGATGGTTCAATTAAACCCTTCAGGTAAAGTAATAGAACATGTAATCAACTATGCTTAGATTCTGTCAAAAGTATAAACAATATAATTGGCTGCATTTTAAAAGTATCTTGAAATATTTATTGAGTGTATGGGAGTTACATTTACAGGTCATTTCATATGAAAGGCTAAATTAATCTCTTTTGCCTAGAAATAGAATGTGGGGGAGGGGGAAGGAGACAGAGGGAAAAAATTCTGCATGTGATAGTTTTCCTGTTATTCTTTTGAAACCTTCCACATGCATAGATGTGTGCTGTGAAGTGCTATATGGAGAAAAGAATTGGGGGTGAAGTTGTGAATTCAGTGTGGTGCTGAGACTGGGCGTGAGAATATGACCCGATACTGGTGATGGTGTAAGTGGAAGAAACTGGAAAAATGCTGAAGCTGGGAAGAGATGAGGAATGTGGTTCTTAGGTGCTTAGTGAGAAGGTTATAGTGTAGTCTTCCTCTCCATTATCTCTACCTAGCAGTGCACTGTGAGGAATGATCCAGTGTATAAGATCAGGGCTTGGGTGAAGGTAGTTGGCTGAGCTCAATGCAGACGAGGTTAGTAGGCTGGAGGAAACTACTGTCGGAAGCAAGTAAAATTGGCAAGAACTATACTAGCCACCACCCTGACTCAAGGGGCATGACCACCATTGGTATATAATTATTTTGTAACTCAAATCTTGTTAGGACATCTAGAAGTGGGTGATGATCTAACTATGGATAAATATACTGAGCTGTATCCTCAGATGTGGTGAATAAACACTGGGCACAACAGATTGGTGAATGCCATGAAAGAGTCATTTGTGTGTCGCCAATCCTGAGGCCATTTTTCTACCACTTTCCATCTCCCTTACATTTCAAAACAGTTTCATATCTTGCAACCATTTCATATTCAGATGCAGACTTTTATATCCAAACAAGCTTCTTGCAAGAAGAAACATTGGTGTTCTGTTCTCTTCACTGGTTGCCTGTTTAGTTTCCAGGGGAAGTAATGTGTTGACTTTAATGTGTAAAACCCTAAGGCTATGTCTACACTCGCAGCTTCTTACGCAAGTATGGCCATTCTTGCGCAAGAATCTGCAGAGCGTCCACACTGCCCGCCCACTCTTGCACAAGGAAGTTTACAGTACGGCGTGGTAAGAGAGGGCTCCTTGCACAAGAGTTACGCTCTTTTTATCAGGTGTAAGCCCTCTTGCGCAGGAGCTCTTGCGCAAGCAGGCAGTGTGGATGCTCGGCAGGGATTTCTTGCACAAGAAAGCCCTATGGCTAAAATGGCCACCAGAGCTTTCTTGTGCAAGAGAGCGTCCACACTGCCTTGTGCGCTCTTGCGCAAAAGCACAGCTCTCACATGGCAGTGTGGACGTTTTCTTGCGCAAGACTTCTTGCGCAAGAACCCGCCAGTGTAGACATAGCCTAAATGATTTGATTTGAGAGCTGCCTCCCAGAGAGACTTCTCCCTGAGTGATACTGCTGCAGTTGCAATCAGCAAAGAAACTAAGTTTGGAGTCCCCCAATTCACATGGCTTGGGTCTGTTGGCAAGGTACTCTCCATAAGGGATCCTTGACTCTAGCTTCCATCAGGGTTTGGTGGATCATTCTATGCATTTGTAACTCCCACCCAGATCAATACATGTATAACTGTTCTTCACCTGCCACTGACAGTATAATTGGGTCCCCTATTTCTGAACCATCTAAACACACAATAAAGTAGGGTATATTTCCTGGGCATTTGGAGAGAGTAGATGGGAAGAGTGGGAAGAGCACTGTTAGATACCCAGCTGATGTTATGATTGTAACTTAAGCAGCAAGTATAAAGGAAGGATGGTTTTCTGGTTATGCTACTGAACAGCGTCCAAGGGATGTGGCTTCAGAAGTTTTCTTGGCTCCAACCATGGACTTGTTGCACAACACTGGATAACTCACTGTGAATCTCACTATGCCTCAGTTCCTCATCTGTGAGGGTATGTCTACACTACAAAGTTAGTTCGAACTAACGGACGTTAGTTCGAACTAACTTTAATAGGTGCTACACTAGCGCTCCGCTAGTTCGAATTTGAATCGAACTAGGGGAGCGCTTAGTTCGAACTAGGTAAACCTCATTTTACGAGGACTAACGCCTAGTTCGAACTAGCTAGTTCGAACTAAGGGCTGTGTAGCCCTTTAGTTCGAACTAGTGGGAGGCTAGCCCTTCCCAGGTTCCCCCTGGTGGCCTCTCTGGGCACAACCAGGAAAACTCTTCTCCTCTCCCCCAGCCCCGGGCCCTTAAAGGGGTAGACTCTGGCCAGACGGCACTGGAGTCAGCCAGCCCTGCCAGGAGTCTCTGCCCCGAACCAGTGGCCCCACCATGAGCCAGGCAGCCAGTGGGAGTGACATGTCCCCTGCCCAGTCCCCCAGCACCCAGGGGCCAGCCAGGGGCCGTAGACGGCGCGCGGCCTCCTGGACTAGTGCGGAGGTCATGGACCTCATTGAGGTTTGGGGGCAGGCCCCCAACGTCCATGATCTCCGCACTAGGAGGAGGAATGCGGCCGTCTATGGCCGCATAGCAGCCGCCATGGCCACCAGGGGACACAGGCGCACCCAGGAGCAGGTGCGCATTAAAATTAAAAAGCTGCGCCAGGCGTACGCCAGGGCCACCAGGGGTGGCGCCACAGCAGGGGCTGCCACCTGCCCCTACTTCTCTGCCCTCAACCGACTCTTGGGGGGCAGGGCGGTCCGTGCCAGCCTGGGGGACAGCGAGCCGGGACTGGAGGGCCCTGACCCGGGCACACCGGAGGGGCCACCGCAGGATGTCCCAGCACCGGAGTCGGCAGGGTCGTCCAGGGAGACCGTACCGGGTAAGTAGTTTGAATTAAGTAGTTCGGGGGGGGAGGTGGCAGGGAGACCAGGGACCGCGCGCGTGGGCCATGCCTTCCACGGATCACGCAGACACCTGTACACGTGCGAGCACGTGCCATGCCACCCTTGGGCAGGTGGCTCCAGCTGCGTGACACCCAGGGGCCATTGCCCAATAGGCACATGCTTGTGCAAAGAGACGTGACATGCTCCCGACCCCGGGGCAGGACCCAGCAGGATGATTTCCCTTCACATGTCCCCTCTACACGGAGGCAGGGGACATCTCCCCTTTCCCCCCACCGCCCCGGCCACACTATACATGGCACAGGGACATGGGTGCGGTCTTGGGGCAGCTTCCAGTCCCGGGGAGAGCCAGACATCCTGACCATGGCCTCTGTACAAGCACAGCGGCTGTGACGGTGCAGGACATGGTCACCCTCACGTTGCGGAGTTGGGGAGGGGGCTGGGCATCATCCTCTGCGTCCCCAGGGAGAACTGACCCCTTCTCTTCTTTCTCTACAGCTGCACCAGCTGCTCGTGCAGGGCGCACCACCCCGCCTGGGACATGCTCCCGCACCCGCGGCCTGCTCCGGACTGCCAGCACGGAGCAGGAATACTGGGACCTGCACCTTGGGGCCCTGCAAGCCGTGCACCGCACACTGCGGTCATGGATGCAGGAAGACCTGCAGGTCCGCCACGAGCTGCTGTCTGAGGTCCGAGGGCTGAGCACCAACCTGCAGCTCCTGCTGCAGAGCATGGTGCCCCGTGCTGATCCTGCACCAGCTGTCCCCCCAACTGCTGTCCCTCCTCCCACTCCTGCTCCCCCTCCCACCTCTCCCTCCTCAACCCCCACAACCTCTTCCTCAATGTCCACACCCCCCACCTCAACCTCCGCACCCTCCACCCCATCGCCCCGGGGACGCCGAGGCCCCCTCCCTCGCTGTACTGGGAGGCGGTCGGCCCGGCGAGACCCCCACCCCTGATCCTTCAGTTTCCCCCCCCCTCCTTTCCCTTGCTTCCCCCTTTCAGCTCCCTCCTCCCAGTTTTCCCCCTCCCCTCTCCCAGCCTCTCTCTTCCCCTCTCCCACCTCCTTTTCCCAGTTTCCCCGAGTTTTGTTAAATAAACAGAGTTTCTATTTTTGAACACATGTGTCCTTTATTTTGTACATCAATAAGAAGGGGGGCTAGGGAAGGGTAAGTGGAAGGAGGTGAGGGAGGAATGGGGCACGAGCCCCCAATGGGGAGGACTGGGCTGGCTCTGCGGGTTCTGGGGGTGGAAGCTCTCCTGCAGCCCCCCGATTGTCCCCTCTCCCCAGATGGCAGCATGCGGCAAGTGCAGCCGGTCTGATGGCCGAGTGGTGTGATGTGCCCAGTGTGGGTACTTCGGGCACTCCAAGCCAGGACTGGTTTGTAAGCGGGGCACCCCTGAGAACTGTGTGTCCGGGGTGGGGGTCGGGACCCTTTAAGCGCAGCCCTCGGCTAGCCTGAGACAGCATCTCCACGCTCTAAGTCCTCCTCTGATGCCCTGCCAGCACTGCTTCCGGCCATCCTTAAGCCCTGTTCAGAGTCCACTCAATGTGGACTTGCTAGTTCGAATTAGCAAAACGCTAGTTCGAACTAGTTTTTAGTTCTAGATGCGTTAGTTCGAACTAGCTTAGTTCGAATTAACTAATTCGAACTAAGTTAGTTCGAACTAGCGCTGTAGTGTAGACGTACCCTGAGAGAGAGACCATATTTCCCTCTCTTCTAGAAGTGTTGTGAGGATAAATTCATAAATGATTGTCGTATCTTAGATATCATGGTGATGGGGCTATATTAGTAAAACTAAACAAACATTTCAGAGGTGGGGGGGAGAAGAATGTAATCATTTTAGCATGTAACTATCTCTTAATAATGGTGAAAGTGCTCAGAGCAGATCATGAGCACTTAAATATATCAGGAGTACGAGAGAACATCATAAGCATATAGGGACAAAATCAGAAAGACTATGATGCAAAAAGAGTTACACCTAGCAAGCGACCTAGAAAGCAAAAAGGAAGTAGTTCTTTAAACAAAGTTAGGAACAAAAGAAAGATGAAGGAAAGTGTAGGTCCTCTACTTAATAAGGAACGAGGGCTAATAACTGGATTAATACCTATTTTGTTTCAGTCTTCACTATGGATGTGAATGTGTAACTGTGTACATGCAGGCTCCCAGTACACGTGAGGACCCAGCTTCCTATGCACACCGGCTCCCAGGGAGCCATCTGCCATCCTGCACTGCAGCCTCTTTGTCAGAGGCAGAAGTGCAGGGATATGGGTGGGGGACAGGCAGGAGCAGGTGTGCAGTGCACAGAGAATTTTTCAGCAGTTGCACAGGTACTTAATTACATGCATTTTAACATCCCTAGTCTTCACCATAAGTGTTAATTACTATAACAAGAAAGGAGAAGGAAATGCAAGCCAAAAGAGGTTAAGAATATTTAGGTAAGTTAGAGATATTCGAGTCAGCAGAAATTCATCCTGGGAATTTAAAGAATTAGCTGAGACCATCTCAAAACTATTAGCAATTATCTTTGGGAAGTCATGGAGGATGGGTGAAGACTCAGAGGATTAGAGAACAGCAAACACAGTATCTAACTTTAAAGGAAGGGGGGAGGGTAAGAGACAGAAAGGACTAGGGAATTAGATGAAATCAGCCTGACTTCAAAAGCTGGGAGGATACTAGAACAAATTATTAAACAATTACTTTTTTAGCACCTGAATGATAACAGGATGACATGGAATAACCAGCACAGATCTGTCAAGAACAAATCATGCCAACCAAACTTAATATCCTTCTTTGACAGGGTTTACTGGCCTACTGGATAGGGGGAAACAATAGAGATGACATTTTTATTTTAGGTATTTGTCAAAGTTCCATGGGACATTTTCATAAGCAAACTAGGGAAATGTAGTCTTTAAATTACTTTAAAGTGGATCAGAACAGGAGGGGTTGTAGGCACTTGGAGGAGAGGATTAGAATTTAAAATGGCATTGAAAATTCATCTGAAATCAGTAGAATGACATGTAATGGAGATAAGTACTTTGGAAAAATTAAATTCATTTTTACAAAATGGGAAAACTATCTAGGTGGTAGTACAGCTGAAAAGGATCTGAAGATTATCCTGGATCACAAATTGAATGAGTCAACAATGTGATACAGTTGTGGAAAAAGCTAATATTCTGAGATGTATTAACAGGAAGTGTTGTATGTAATCTATAGGAGGTAATTATCCCGACTCTATTCAGCACTTGAGCCCTTAGCTGTAGTATGTGTCCAATTCTGGGCACCACACTTCAGGAAAGACGGGGCTAAGTTGGAGCCAGTCCAGAGGAGAGCAACAAAAAATTATAAAAGGTTTAGAAAACCTGATCAGGAAAGGTTATGACTAATCATGCCTTTTTTTTTTAAGAAAGGAAGAATAAGTGGCCCTGAGAACAGTCTTTAAATATGTTAAGAGCTGTTGTAAAGAGGACAGTGACCAGTTTCTCCCTGTCCACTGAAGATAAAACAAGTACAGTAATAGGCCTAATCTGAAGCAAGGGAGATATAAGTTAGATATTAGGGAAAAGTTGGTAACTCCAAAAGTTGTTAAGTTGTGGAACAGGCCTCCAAGGGAGGTTGTGGAATCCTCATTACTGGAGGGTTTTAAGAACAAATTGAACAAACACCTGCCAGGGTTGGCGCTACCTCAGCACAGGGATCTGGGTTTGGGCTTCTGAGATTTCTTCCAGGTTTGAGTTTTTATGTTATCACGAAAATAAAAGATATCCTGTACTGCTATGTGGCCTGATTCTGCATTCCTTGCACATTCAAAAATCTACACTAAGTATAAGATGTATACCAAATTGAGAGTGATAAGACTATAAAGAACTCCATCATTTACATGACGAAGACTGAAGAGTGGGGGATGAAGCCTAGAGGAAGACCAAAGCAAGATGAACCAGTTAAGGTCCAATCCCAGCATCTTTAATCAGGCAAGATTCCCACTGATGGCAGATATTTGTGGCTCAATCCTGAGCCAAGCAAAACTGAGGTAATACTAGATAAAGAAACAAACAAAAGGGAGATGAAAAACTCAATCGAAGTCTCTGAAAAGGAGATGGATGAGGATCAAAATGAAGTTAATTTAAATCCAGAGGTGCTACAAGGAGGCTGAAGTTACAAAATGAAAGACTCAATACAGGTCTGTAGGAACAGCACTGCAACATCAGATCTGAAAAATGGTGCCATCTGAAACATACAGGCATAATACTGTGACTGGGGGGGGGGGAGCACAACAGTATCACCATTAAAGAGATCACATACATGCACATACTGACTGACTGTGAGAAAATAATGCATAAGGATCATGAGACACATGCAACCCATTAACAGCAAAGACTGTCTGATTTAAGATTAAATAAAGCTAGTGGGGCAGATCAGCTGGTGGATGTGGTCAGAGCTCCATAAGGGAAAGCTGACACAGATGCAGCTATGACATTTTACTCCAGCTGGGGAATCTAGCCCGGTTTTTTTTCCTCTGTATTGCAGCTCTCTGGGCCCTCTCTGGGAGAAAGGAGATCTTAAAACAAGTAATCATGCATAAAGCAATGGCTGGGCTATAGTAACTTAAGAGAGTTAAATTATAGACATTACAGAAGCCGAACGCAGTTTCATGCTGTTTTCAAAAAGGGCATTTTACATCTGAGGTGTACATATATTTTAGAGAAGGCGTGTGTGACTAAACAATAGATCATAGGTTTTGTTGCATTTTCACTACAGCTATGAATCTAGGTTAGCTGACAATAGAAGAAATTTCAATTCCGGGACCGGCAGTTATAGTCAAGGAGAGCTAAACCCTTCAAAACGTTGGCCCCCTCCTAAAAAAAAATAATCCCCAGGAAGTTGATGCATCATCATGTTGCATCTGTGTCAAGCTTTCGGTAAACAAGCAGCAACATGAATGAAATCTGCCCAGGAAGCCTGCAGCTGAGCTCCAAGTAGGCAGTCCCTGGCCAAACCACCGCATATGAAATAAAGTTTGATTTCGTTTTCGAGGGTTCAGTTACGCTTGTACCATTTCCTGTGGAAAATTGAAGCTTTGAAGTGTGAGACTGTAACTCAAGCATCGCTGAAGCCCGACCATTTTGAGAAGCCCCTAACCCCCCCCCCCCCCCCCCCCCCGCCGCTCAGTCTCGGAAGTTCATTACGGATGGCACTGTACAGAATGCCCCCAAAGGTGCCACCAGGACGCTCTGCTCTCTCTCAGCCGTCTCCCCATTGTGCCGGCGACAGGCTGCAGCCGAGACGCGCACATCCACACGCTCAGTAGCTCTGCCCCCCCCCCCTTCAGCCACACGGGGCTGGCTAACAGCAGCTCCCCCCCCCCCGCCCCCTAATGAGATCGGCCGTGCATTTTTGGTGCTGCAGAAGGACCTGTTCCTCTTCCACCCACACACCCCTCCGCCGCCGGCTCTGTAGGGCTGAAGCCCGCCGCAGACACTTGCGGCATGGCACTCCATACAGATGGCTGGGCGGGGAGGGGGAGTGCAAGGAACTGGTGCACAGCAAACAGCCCTGTCTCCGCTCCGATTTACAGTCCTTTCGTGCCCCGCACAAATCCCCGGTTCAAGGTCAAAACAGCTTGGCACCGCATGGACGCGGGGTAAAAGCCGACCCGCCTCCCGCTCGACCTGCAGAAGGCGCAGCAGCGGATGGGTTCATTACCAACAGCCTCACCTCCAGTGCGCAGCACAAAAAAAGCGCAGCGCTCTGGAGATGCGCCTAGGGGTGAGGGGGTCGGTTCTCTGCGCTCCCCGAGGGCCAGCTCCTAGGAGAGGACGAGCATCGCAGCTCCCACTCGCTACAGGTGCTCGGCCCTTCCCGGGAGGGAGTTGGGACTTGCCGGAGCATCCCACTCCAGATGCGCAAAAATCCTCCAAGGGCCTGCGTGCAAAGTGTGGGGGACTGGGCGCAGCCAGGGGCCCAGCGCCCGCCAGCGGATGCGGGTCGCAGAGGGGATTTTTTGGTTGGTTGGCTGACGACAGCTGACGCTTCACCCACACGAAAAAAGAAGTGTCAAAATGCGCCACACTGGCGCGCATCTAGGGACGGGTTGCCCTGCAATTCTCGCCACGCAGCCTGCTCCCCGCGCAGGCAGAGGCCAGGCAAACTTTGGGACACCCGAGGGGTCTAGATGGCAGGGGGCAGCCCCCTCCGCGCTGCCATCCCCCGGGGACACAGACTAGAGCCATCTCTCCCATACCATGCCCGCCAGCACCGGCCCCTGGCCCCACAGGCAGGCACACGAGGGAAGCTGTGTTACGACGGCCCCTCCAAACCCTCCTCGCCTGGTCTGACAGGAGGGCGCATGGGGAGGGGAGCAGCCCCTCCCGTTCCCGCCACAGGTGGGCACACAGCAGAGGAGCAAACAGCCCCTTCCCCCACAGGAGGACCACGGGCGGGGGCACAGTGAGGAGCAGCGCCTTCCCCTACGGGAGGACACATGGAGGGCTGCATCCTCCATAGGTGGGCAGACAGGGAAAGGCTGCATACCACGGCCCCCCAACCCCGCCTCACAGGAGGGCGCACGGGAAGGGGATCGCCCCTCCCCCACAGAAGAATACATGGGGGGCTCCAATCCCCGCAGGTGGGCACACAGGGAGGACCAGCCCACCTCACCCCTGGCCTCACAGGAGGGCGCACGGGGAGGGGATCGCCCCTCCCCCAAAGGAGAATACATGGGGGGCTCCAATCCCCGCAGGTGGGCACACAGGGAGGACCAGCCCACCTCACCCCTGGCCTCACAGGAGGGCGCACGGGGAGGGGATCGCCCCTCCCCCACAGGAGAATACATGGGGGGCTCCAATCCCCGCAGGTGGGCACACAGGGAGGACCAGCCCACCTCACCCCTGGCCTCACAGGAGGGCGCACGGGGAGGAGAGCCACCCCTCCCGCAGAGGACACACGGGGGGGGCTGTAACCCCCCCCCCCAAACACACACACACACAGGTGCGCCCAGGGGGAGGAGCAGCCCCGAGGGGCCCGGCGGGCGCACTCACCGCTGGCGTTCTTGCCGCAGATGAGGTGCTGGTAGGGCTGCAGCAAGCCCCACAGCTCCGCGTCGTTGTTGACCGTCTGCTCCAGAGCCTCCACCGTCCACTTGGGCGCCTCGCCGCCGCCGCCGCTCTCCTTGTCCTTCTCCGCGCCCGCCGCCGCGGCGGCCGGCCCCGAGCCCGAGCCCCGGCTGGGGTGCGGGTGGCCCGCCGCCAGCACCCGCCCGTGGATGTCTCGGAAGAGGTTCTCCAGGCAGGCGGTCAGGTAGATGGCGGCGTGCTCGTGGATGCGCACGGCCACCCGGCTGTCCACCATCCAGCGGTAGAACTTGCCCACCGAGAAGGTGAGCCCGCAGCGGGCGGACTTGCCCCGGCTGAAGCGGTCGCCGCCGCTGCTGCTCATGTTGTAGAGCGACAGGGCGCCCAGGGCAGCCGCCGTGCAGCTGGCGGCCAGCGTCCAGTCCAGCACGATCTCCATGGCGCTCTGGATCTCGTGCTTGGTGCATTTGGCAAACCGCAGGCTCAGCCGCTGCGCCTCCTTGGCGATCCTGACCAGCGCCCGGCTGACCAAGGTGGAGAGCTTGGCCAGGGCATCTCGGGCAGGGCTGCCCGGGGTGGCCGCCGGGCCTCGGGGCTCCCTGGGCCGTAGCAGGAGCAGCGCCTCCACCTCCTCCAGACTCCAGGGGACCTCCTCAAGGTCAGGCAGCAGCCTGGAGCACTGCTGCCCTGAGCAGTCCAGCACCTCGGAGTCTTCCACTAGGACCGTGTTGACAGTGTCAAAGCTGTTGTGCCGACTGTGCATGGAGCCCGTTAGATGCTGCCAGCAGTTTCCTCCATAGGGGTAAGCCGGGTGGGAATCCGAGCAGCACAGGGATAAGTTGGAGGACCGGACGGAGTCCGCAGCTCCACCATAACCAGAATCCAGGGTCAAATCTTCCAGCGTCCTCACCACAGTCTTACCGCGCCTTGCCATAGCTGCACTTCATGCTGCACCCGCAGGAAACCGGAGGGGGGGGGGGAAATGGGAAGACGAGACGGGGCCCACTCGCTACTTTGCTGCGCCTTCCCGAGCCGCTTGCCGGATCAGCGCCGCCCCCACGCCCGGCCGAGCGCCGGAAAAATAAGTCTTGAAATGTTCCCTTCTCCCAGCCGCCAGCAGCAGCGCCGCCGCCAGCCTCCCTCGCCGCTCCCGGATCCCTGCACTGCACTGGCAGCAGCAGGCAGCCTTATACCGCAAAACCCAGCCAGCCAGCCGAAGAAAGCGGGGGGAGGCGTGCACATGTAAAACATCCCCGGCACGAGCCAATGGCATGGCATATGCTAATTATATCGCCACCCCCATTCCCCCTCCAGCGGCAGGAAATGGGGGTTGTCGAGCTTCACGCTTTGGAATTCATGGGGAATCGAGACCCAAAGCAAGTCCTCACTGTTCTGGGCCTGTTACCAGGACTTGGGGGTGGGGCTGTCTTTTTTTAGTTTCTCTCTGGTTATTTGTTTTTGGTGAACTTTAAGAACCCACAGGCTGCATGTAGATTCTCCAAAAACAGAGGAGGGAAAGCTCTAGGAACAGGCAGTGATTTGGGTGGTTAAGAATAGCTTAAATCCCAGGCTTGTGCCCTTAGCAGGTAGTAGAAATTAGAAACCATCCTAAAACAGCCCCAGCAGCTGCGAATTCTTGCAAGAGCATATTTTGCCCCAGTGGTTCCCAGTGTGGTTCCCTGCCACTGCGAGGTATACCAACCCGACTACTTCAGGTTTTTGTGATTGCACCTATGCCAGTGACCTGCCTCCCTCCCATTTAATTACACATGGAGCAACAAGCACCATTACAAGTTAGAGCATGCTCGGTTGATGGGGGAGGAGGGGAGGTGAGAAAGAGGCAGGCATACCTGGCTACAGTGGGAAGTTGCAAAGCCGGCTATTTTCCTCTGTGCAGATCACAGCACCACATATAAGGTTCCCCTTCCCTTCATTACAAATATTTTGTCTTTAAGATTAAAGAATAGATCATTTAAAAGTGAATCTGCACATCTGCGGAGCTCAGGAACTATTCTGTTTGGCTCCTGTCCAAGCAGGATGCACCTCTCCATTCTCTCTTTTTGTTTTTCCAATGTCACTCTTATGCTTGTTGAATTGCACCACCCTGGAGTGGAGACAAAATCAAGAGACCCAAGATTTTGAAGGCAGCTCTGAGAAATTCCCTGAAAGCCCAAGACTTATGACAAAAATCCAAGGGTGGGCAGATCTCAACATAGGTCTGATGCAGTTACTAAACAGGTGGGAAAGCACTGGTCAACAGAAACCAGAATCAGTCTGATCATCTTCAAAGGATAGGAGCAATGCACATTGCAAAATTAGGAAATGGCTCAGACCCCAATCCTACAAAGCATTTGAACCCATCTGTCTAACTTGAAAGGACACGAGTATAGGCAGTCCCCGAGTTACGCGGATCCGACTTATGTCGGATCTGCAGTTGCGAACAGGGCTTTTCTCGCCCCGAAGGATGGGAGCAGCGGGACGCCCAGATGCGCTGCGGTCCGCCGTCCCCATCCTCCGGGGCGAGAAAAGCTGCTCCCCGTCTCCCTGGTCTGCAGGGAGACGGGGAGCAAAGCCTTGGAGCATGCCCGCAGCAGGACAGCCCGGGCACGCTTGAGCTGTCCCCCTGCGGGCGTGCTCCGCGGCTTTGCTCCCCGTCTCCCGACCAGCAGACCAGGGAGATGGGGAGCAAAGCCTCAGAGCACGCCAGCAGTGGGACAGCCGCGACGCGCCTGGACTGTCCTGCTGCCCGCGTGCTCTGCGGCTTTGCTCCGCGTCTCCCAGGTCAGCAGACCAGGGAGACAGAGCAAAGCCATGGAGGATTTGGGTGGTCCCGCCACCCCCGTCTCCCTGGTCTGCTGGGGGGGGGGGGTGCAGCTAGTGCCCCCCCCCTCCAGCAGACCAGGCTTTTCTTGCCTACCCCTGGGGTAGAGCAGCTGGGGGCTGCCGGGTTGGTCAGTTTCAGCAGCGGCTGAATCAGTACGCCTGGGGCAGAGCAGCAGGGGTGCTGCTGGGTTGCTCCAGTAGCGCCGAGGAGCCGCGCTACTGGAGCAACCCAGCAGCACCCCAGCTGCTCTGCCCCAGGCGTCCCCAAGTCAGCCGCTGCTGAAACTGACCCGCGGCTGACTACAGGAAGCCGGAGGCAGAGTTGCTCTGTCCCAGGCTTCCTGGAATCAGCCGCTGATCAGTTTCAGCAGCAGCTGACTTGGGGACTCCTGGGTTTCTTAAGTTGAATCTGTAAGTAAGTCAGAACTGGCGTCCAGATTCAGCCGCAGTTGAAACTGATCAGTTTCAGCAGCGGCTGACGCCAGTTCCGACTTACATACAGATTCAACTTAAGAACAAACCTACAGTCCCTATCTTGTACGTAACCCGGGGACTGCCTGTAGTTCTGTTAACATTTTACTCACATATTTTAAGGGAAGCATGAGTTCTTTGGATCAGTACTTCAAGTATGTGTGTGTTTTAAAGGGGGGGAAAAGTAGTAATGGGGAAGTATAAAGCAGATGACTATTAAACTTGTTAGCATATATCCCAAACAGATTAAATTTACTCTCTAGTCTTCATTTCACTCACATTCCTTTTTATTCCAATGGTTTGCCGTATTTTCCAAAAACAAAATAAAGCCACTGGGCACAAAAAGCAGGACTTGATTTGGAGCTAAACAAAGTGCCCTGAAGTAGTAGCAAGCATAGTTTCAATCTAAGCAAAACAATCTCCAAATAATTAAAAGTACTCTGAGCCATTTGGAAACTCTTAAAATTAACCCCCAAAGCGTGAGGCAGGATTTGAAAAATGAGACTCCTATTAATGTTGGTGAGAGTTTCACATACACAGCTAAAAATTCCTGCACAGTGCATGAACTACTTACGCCTTACAGAATATATATTAATCTTCATGTGCTGAGTGTTATTGCCAATGGGAGTTACATGGCAAAGGGCCCATGGAACAGACTGAGACTATACTCCTAAGCGTATACTTCTGCAGAAATATTGCTTTAATCGTAAAATACCAGCAAATGGCTATCTCTTTAAGTATAAAAGGCTAGCAAACATTTCTTTCTGCTAGTGTAGTCAGCCAAAATTCTTCGGCAGACAAGACCTGTCAGGTAAGGGAGGAAAAAACTTGGCAGATCTTCAAAATAAACTTCCTAAAGAAAAGGCATGAAAGGAGAAGGTAGACTAGTTGGGGTAAGTATGACATCCCTGAAAACACCAAAAAGGTTTACATTGGGACTTAAGTGAGATACATTAAGAAAACCACAAAACGACACCGACAGCATTTTCAACTTTGAAACAGGAAACGTCAAGCAGAATAGAACTTCAAAAGGCACCCTAAAAGCCACAGAACTCATAGTAGCTATAGAGAAAAAGTGAAGGATGGGGGAAGCTCTGGATTAAAGTGAATACCATGCTGAAGATAGGAACGGCTAAAGTAGTGGAGAAAAGTGGGAAAAGGAGGAGAAAAGGAACTATCAGCCAATCAGCCTGACCTTGATACCTGGGAAGCTATTAATGGTTAAAGCTTTCAATTTCCCAAAACATGGGGGATAAAAAGGGTGATCAGTAGCAACCAGCATGGATTTACCAGTAACAAATCATGCCAAACCAGCTTGGTGTTCTTTTTTGACAGGGTAACTGGTCTGGTGGATGGGGGGGCGAGAGGGATGTGATGGACATAAAAGCCTTGCTACAGTGCAGGTATATTGACACAGTCCCACATAACAGTCTCCTAAATAAGCTGGAGAAATGCAAGTTCGGTGCAGTTACTATTAAGTGGGTACACAACTAGTTAAGCAACCATACCCAAAGGGTCCTTATAAATGGAATTATATCAGATTAGAAGGAGGTCTCAAGTAGAGCTCCACAGGGAACTGTTTTAGACATCTTTTTAAATGACCTGGGTGTAGTATTAGAGAACACAGTGATCAGATATGCAGATGACACAGAGCTAGGAAGGATTGCACACATTTTGGATGACAAAGCTAAAATTTGATAAACTGAAGAACTGGGCTATAGACAACAAAATGAAATGTCACAATGATAAAACATGAAGTGCTTTGTGTAGGGGGGAAAAGGAGGAGCAAAGAAACTATAGACCAATCATCAGCCTGGTTGGGACGAAAACCCAAATGCACAAATACAGAATGGGAGAAGACTGGCTTGGCAGCAGAAGGGCTGAGAAGGATCTGGGAGTTGTGGTGGATCACAGCCTCAACATGAGTCAGCAATGCAGTTACAGGAGAAAAAAACCCCCACAAATGCAACTTTGTGTTGCATTATCAAAGGCATAGATAGCATGCAAGTCATGGGAGAGGATAGTACTGCTATACCTAGGACAGACTGTAGGGGAAATTCAGGACCTGAGACAACCTTCCCGCCCCCATCCATCCCAGACCCCACACCTTCCTGTTCCCATCCCACCCCTTTTCCATGTCCCCTCCCCCAAGCCATGTGGTCCAGGGGGTATAGTTGAGCCCCCGCATTCATAGGCAGCTGCAGGAAGTGGAGAGACCTACATTCAGACATCATCCGGGAAAACTGTAGATTATGAAAGCTGGTTAGTGGACTGCTCTTTGTCGTTGAGAAGGCATGGGAGATAGCATGGACTAAACAAATTAGTTGGACAGTTATGCCACAATGATCAGAAGTAAATGTCAACATTATTACAATCCTCTTTAGAGTTAACCAATCACAGGGCAGTTCACATCTCAGAACTATTGTTTCAGGCTCTCTGCCATCTCAGACATGTCATGCTATTGGTTTAGAGTCAGTTCATATTTGAAATGTATCATTCTGGCTTTACATTTGCCTTGCAAGCCAGATTCTAGGGCACAATTCTACACAAATTCTGGAACCCTATGGACTCGTGGCCACAGGGAGATTTCCATAGCAAAATTTTAGAAGGGAGAAAGTATCCTAACTTGATTAATTCAATGCATTGTAGTGTGGCCTTCAAAGAGTATCTATGATCTTCCATTGCCTCCAAAAATAGGATGTTTTTGCTGCCAAATACTTGAACAAGCTAGAGCACAGACTGGAAGAAACAGCAAAACAACTAAAAGGTCTACAGGTTTGTCTGAGCAAATCTGACTAGACAAAGGTACAGAGATTTCCTGGGAAGGAGAGGGGAGACCAGATCCATTTGGAAAAATAAAACTTGTGCCAAGGCTTAGTGCCTACATGCCACAAGAACTGGGAGCTTCAGAAATAATCCTCCATTTGAAACCTAAAAGCATAATTGCATCATTCCTTGGGTTATCACAATTTATACCAAGGATATTAGGAAAAACTATTTCACTAGGAGAGTCGTGAGGCACTGGAATGGGTTACCTAGGGAAGCAGTGGAGTCTCCATCCCTAGCAGTGTTTAAGTCTCAGCTTGACAAAGCCCTGGCTGGGTTGATTTAGTTGGGATTGGTCCTGCCTAGAGCAGGGGGTTGGACTTGATGACCTTCTGAGGTCTCTTCCAGTTCTATGGTTCTAGGATACCCAATTTTTCAAGCTACTGTCTTTGATGGTACCATTGACTTAACAAAATTAGATCAAAGAAAACAGAGTCTGGTGGATGTCAGACAATGAAAACCCTTCAACTTGGAGACACACACACGGCACAATCATTCTTACAGAGTTTAGCATTCAGACAGGAATTGCTTGATCAGGTACCCTTAGATAATAGCAACCCCAACAAGATGCTGTCGACATAGTGAAAACTGATTATAGCTGAAAGAGAGTAAGTGAAATTGATACAAGGATTGGTCAGTGGTGCCAATTTACATCAGTGGGCAGAAGAATATATTATGATTCAAAACATGTTAGGTAATATGTTCTGTGACTTCCCTCCTACGCCTGAACTGTCTGCAAACAGACCATCTTGCACCTGAACCAAAATCCGTTCACATGAGGAATAATGCACTATAGAAAAGTAGCATCTGGCTAGCAAATGACTTGAGTGTGGCACTAGTACTTTCTGGGGAAATAATTTAGGCTGAAAACTGACCATTGTTCACTCTTAATGCAAGGGTGACTATCATCACTCTTGGATTAAATATAACCCTGAAAAGTTCTAAAATGCTATCTTATCCTGGTAGTTGCAGAGGCAGATTTAGCTTGTTAGTGTCCATTCTTATTGCTGGTGAAGTCAAATGGGTAACATATCTAATTCACTACTCATGAAACATACAAGTTAAATACTGACCCTTTCCTTTCTTGCCTGTAATGTTATGCACAAAACGTGCTGTTCTACTGCTCCTGGCAAAGCAGCCTTGATTTGTGGCGACATTTGAAATTTCTGCTGTAGTGATGCCAAGCAAGGAAGGAAAACAATGCTCACATCACAGGTAACACTTCACCCTGCAGGGCCATTAACTGTCACTTACTGTTCAGGGGAGCAAAAACAGGTAGCTCCCAAGCACAACTGCACCAGAAGCAGTAGGAGACGAATAATGTAAGGAAATTGCTTGTTAGGCTAGAGAGAAGCACCCCCAAAACCAAGGCAGAGTACTGCCCTCGGGTCCCAACTAAGGCCTGGTCCAAAGCTCTGGGAAGTTGTCTATAGATTTTAATGGATGTTTGGATCAGCTTGCTCTCCTCTAACCAGCAGCTGTTGATAGTGTGTGTGTAGAGCCTTGTGTTGGACATTTTTAAAATCCTCCTCCCATTTTATGGCAACTGATCCTAGTACAGTACAGAGCTCTACTTTTTCTGTGAGACTGCCGCCTGAAAAGCATGACGTTGCTAACTTGTCTTGAAGGTATATTACAAGTGGCATGTTTTTGCTTAGGACTAAGGGAAACAGGACAACAGTCCATGCTGTGCAGCACTCAGGAGGCAAGAGAGTTCAGCCTTTGGACGCTCCCTTTCCCCACCTAAAATCACAACCAAACCTCAATAAAGGCCTGCTTATGAGAAGACAATGTAAAGGTGAAAGACAAAGGAAAATACAAACTCAAGTACAACAAAGTGTGATCTGTTGGAGGTCCCTACTGAAAGAGGGAAGAGACACATTAAGCACAGAAATTTTAATGTGCACTCCCATTTTTAGAATAATCACTTTTCCCAACCATCCCTTGCAAAATCCTCTTGGTACTTTGTAGTTCAATGAAGGCGCCCTAGAATACATGATTTGGCATCCACACCCATCCTGTGAATTCTTGTAAGACTTCTGGCTGCTTGTTTGTATGCTGTTGTGTAGCCATTCAACCATAATACCTTGTGTTTTCTATGTCATGCATCAAGTTCAGCAGTTTTGTTCTCAGCCTTCAGTGGAAATGGTCAGAGACACACCCACTGTATGCTCCCTTATGAAGAGATTTTACTGTTGTTCTAAAATCAGTCATTTTGATAAAAGTGTTTCCTGTTGCTAGAGGTTCACATTTGGATGGTGCAATCATAAGTTTGTACAACCTGTCTCTCCTCCCAGGTGAGAGTTACACCAGATGTTAGGAACTATAAAAAAAATGACTGGAAATGAAGCTTCTCTGGGAAGGGGTGTTGCTGTCTGTAAAGAATGAAGGAAGTAAAGGTGTTTTGTTTACAAACCAAACCCACCACCATCACAAAAAAAAAAGGCGCCTCACTGCCATACATTCCCCTGAGGTTACCTCTTCAAGAGCAACCTTCCTGAGAGCCAGAAGTTAAATCTCAGGAAGCTGTTAAAGGATCCCAACAGGCAAGGTAAAATGACCCAAAGGTATGAGTTCTGGAGGAAACGATGGAAAAATCTACTAACTAGAAAATAGTTCATAAGGCTCTATTCAGGCTAGAATAGTTTGCTCTCACCAAGGCCCAGCCTACACTCAAAGGTAATTCTCCATGTAAAGAATGCTGACTGCAAGAAAGAGGAGGGGGAATGGGTTGTCAGCTGACAGAGGCCGATACCTAGGCCGACAGGTACACAAAGGGCACATGCTGTGGCAGGACTGTCGGCATCTCCCAAATGAGGCTAGGTCTACACTACAAAGAAAAGTTGGATTCCAGGATCCCAGAAAAGCTCTGCAGTCTACATATAGCCTGAGAGATGGGAATAAACTGGACTTCCCTGAGCTGTGGACAGAGCATTTTAGAGGAAAAAAAGATCTACAAGAAGATGTGCTCAAAATCCATTTCCTTCCCCCACAGATGTCTAATAACTCCATGTAGACTTGGGTCCCTACCATTAAAATAGGCTATGCATATTAGGCTGATTTCCAAAAGATCTGATACTCTCTCTTAATGGTGCTTTTGAAAGATACTTCTGAGAGGACAGGGAGTGAATTGTCATAAAAAAGAAAATCGCTTTTCTATGGTCTCTCCCCTTCCAGCCCCCATGCCACCATCTCTGAAACCCGCCCCCAGTGTGCCTATGTCATTTGGTTCTGACTCCAACTCTCCCCACCCCTAACTCCTTTTGTCCTCTGTGCAGCTCCTTGCACAAGCACACAGTACTTGGCACTCCACTCAATTACGTTTGGGTCAGCAGCCAAGAGAGTGTCTTGGCCTATGGGGGGTCACTGACCTCTGGCACAGCTGTAAGAGCCTGCTATTGGGTAGCTGTATTCTCAGAGGACAATGGGTTGGGAAAAAAAATTCATTCACTTTTTATCCAGTAAAGGGAGTTTCCATGCTGATTTTGCTTTTATTATCGGTTGCTGCACATGTATAAGCAAAATCCAGATAAAAAGGACTCAAACGCAAGCTTTTTTGAAGTAAATAAAGAAGCACCCCAAATTGCTTTCCACTTCCAGAGCTGTATGAGGTAGCCTTCCTTAAATGGGACCCAGGCCGTTGACAGACTACCAAAAGAACTGACAACCACCAAACAAGGACAAGTTAGATCAAAATGCAAGTAAGATCATCTCCCACGCCCCCAGTTCCTCCATTTTCTTGAAAGCATTCTTTCTAATCAGACTCTTTGGACACAGTGAGCCCAGCAACAACTATTTCCTGGCCATTAGTGTGGCTCTAAAGTAGATTTCTCTCCTCCCTCCTCCCCCCTCAGATTCAACCTAGAGCATGGTGGAAAGTTGAAACAATAATATCCACTTAAAATAACTGTCCCTGCCCAGACTTCTACCAGTAAAGCAGACAGCTGTATTATTGCACTTAGAGTCACCACCAAACGTGATCATTTCAGAACGCTGCTCCTTTAAACAGTCAATCAGACATGCCTATCATTCAGCATGGAGTGCTGTGGTCGGTTCAGTCACAGATGTGCTGAAATACCACTGAACCTGCCTACCTGCCCTTTGGGGTGCTCCACCTCCCTGTCCTGCTGAGCCAGATCCTTCAGTCTCCTCCAGCATGGGCACAGAGCCCACAGCAGAGTAACACAGGCACTGAGATCAGTTCAGCTCTGGGAAGGCTCAGTCAAAAAGACTTGCCACAGCACCCAGACCCAATGGGACCAGATAAATCTGTCTTATCTTGTATAAAGTTTTATACAGAGCAAGCTCATAAATTGTTTGCCCCCTTTATCAATGAAAACTGTGCATATATCTGTCTGTCACACCCTTCCCCAGATAATAAACAAAAAGTGATGTTATTAAGCATAAAAGGCAGGATTTAAGCAGTCATAAGAAATAGCAGACAGAACAATTTAGGTTACTAAACAAAATAAAACATGCCAGCTGAGCCTAATACACTAAAGCTATGTCTACACTGCCAGCTGAGAGTATGCAAATGAAGCACTGATTAGAATTTTGTCATGCTTCATTTGCATAATTTATGAGCCATTTTTGTGCCAAAACAGTTGGACGTTTCCTTTTTGGGCAAAAAAAAACAAAAAAAACAAACAAAAAAACCCACCTTTTTGTGCAAGATCCTTATACCTTTCCCAGAGAGGGATAAGGATCTTGTGCAAAAAGAGTTTTTTTGTACAAAAAGGAAATGTCCACACTGCTTGTTTTTGCGCAAAAATGGCTAATAAATTATGCAAATGAAGCATGAGAAAATGCTAATCAACGCTTCATTTGCTTACTCTCTGCCGGCAAAAGCCAGCAATGTAGACAAAGCCCAAGAGAGCTTATTACAAGCCATAATTTCTTACTCTAGTTTTTATTTCATGAAAAACCTTTCAAGCCAGAGATGTCCTTTCTGACCTGGGTCCAGCAGTTCTCCACCCCTAACGTTCTAGTAATTTTGTTTCAAGGTGTTTTTCATGTATCCTCTCGGGGTGGGAGTCCATTTGAAAAGCCAGCTGAAGACCATTGTTTGCTTCACTTGCCTGTTATAGAATTTCCCTATAACAGGAAACCTTTGTTTAATCTCCTTCCCCCTCCCCACCTCTCTCAGGAAAAGAAAAAAAATCAAGATTGATTCCAGCATCAAGTGACATGGTCACATGTCTTTGTGCGAACTCTGAGCCCTCTCCCACTGGTCTGGTTCATAGTAAAAACAAATCCATGTACAGATCATTGTCCTTATCCATGAACCATCAAGTTTCTGGAAGACTCTTAATGGCCCTCAGTTAGCATATCTAACAGGTTCATACTTCATATTTCTAACTTCTATTTGTGTGCATGTATTTGAATATATATATTCAGCAGATTGTAACTTTTCAAATGGTACCTCAGTATTTTGAATAGAGTGTTTTCCAGTTATGTGTATGGAAAAGCATATTTTAGAAAGCTTGGGGGGGGGGGGGAGTCCATCACAAACGCTTCTGCATAATGCCTCAATCCAGCTGTAGCTACAGTGAGTAAGGCCTGCCAAGTGGGAATCAGTCAGCTGCATAAAACAAAGACATTTGGGGGGCCTATTTCCAGGGCACAGCAATGGCATGCTTATAGCTGGCACTATTTTCCAAAGGTGGATCACTCACTGAAGATCAAAAAAAGACTCCCAAGAATCGGGAGTAAGAAAGACATGGGTCTTGGGATCTTCTAAGTGGGCAATTAGCCTTCCTTCCGACCCACTGCCTTCAGGAGAGGTAGGAGCAGGATGGCAGGGGAGTGGGAAGGATGGCTCTTGTAGACCTTCTAGAGCAGTGGTTCCCAAACTTTTCCAGATGGGGACCTATTTTCACAATTCAGGAAGACTTGGTGACCCAAGGCAATTCAAAAATGGGTGGGGAGGAGGGAGGGCAGAGCCACCTGGGGAGACACTTGGTGACCCTTTTGAAATGTAATGGTGACCCATATTTGGGTCCTGACCCACAGGTTGGGAAGCCCTGTTCTAGAGAGAATTTTCAGAGTACAGTAGAGTCCCGATTATGCAACCTAAACAGGACCAACAGGTGGGTCAGATTAACAAAAATGTCGGATAATACGAAGTACAGAACCTTACCTGTACACTAGTTGATTCGAGTGCTCCGGGCGAAGGGCAGTAGCATTTTGGGGACGTTCTGCTTGGAGGCCACCCAGAAGGGTGGTAGCAGCAGGGCCAGCAGGAGCAGCATCAGCAGTGCCTGGAGCGACAGGGCAGCAAGCGGGGCTATTCTCCCAGCCTGCGCCCGGGGGCTGCAGGGAGGGAAGGGGCCAGGCAGGGATGGGGACCAAGCGGTGCCAGCAGGAGGCTCCGACCCGTGGGCTGGACTCTCAATTGCCCGCCGTGTGTTGCAATTCGAGGGACGTCAGCAGCTGGGGCAGGAGAAACGGGCTCGGTCAGATGGTGGGTGGGCAGCCAGCAGCAGTGCGGGGTTGTAGTTTTGCTTTCGGGGCTGCTGCTGGAGCCTCTTCAGCCGGGGAGGCTGCATGTGGCATGACAGCGCAGGGCGGCTGGCCTTGGGGGCTGCATACTCGCGCTGCGCTAGGCTGGCTGGAGATTTCTCACGGAACCTCTGACAATGGCCCACGGAACCCCAGGGTTTATCTGGCTATGTTGGATAAAGCAGAATGTCAGATTACTGAAGGTCGGATAATCCAGACTCTACTGTACAAAATTACCTAAAATAGTGAAGTCCCATACTGACTGTGAAGAGCTACAACAGATCTCACAAAACTGAGTGGAAAAAAAATGGCAGATGACATTCCATGTTGATAAATGCAAAACAATGCACAATGGAAAACATAATCCCAACCATACATACGAAATGATGGAGTCTAAATAAGCTGTTACCACTTAATAAAGATCTTGGAGTCAATTTGGATAGTTCTCTGAAAACATCTGCTCAATGTGCAGTAGTAGTCAAAGTGGCAAACAGACTATGAGGAACCATTAGGGAAAGGGATCAATAAGATGGAAAATATACTGTCTCTATATAAATCCATGATACACTCTCACCTTGAATACTGTCTGTAGTTCTGATCACCCAATCTCAAAAGATTATATTAAAATAGGAAGGGGTACAGAGAAAGGTAACAAAAATGATTGGGGGTATGGAACAGCTTTCATATGAGGAGAGATTAAAGAGAGTGACCGTTCAGCTTGTAAAAAGATGACTAAGGGGGGAGACCATAGAGTTCTATAAAAAGTCATGAATGGGGTAGAGAAAGTGACTAGGGGTGTGCCATTTACCCCTTCACAGAACATAAGAACCATGGGTCACCCAATGAGATTTACAGCCAGCAGGTTTAAACATAAGGAACTACTTCCTACAGCACAGTTACCCTGTGGAACTCACTGACAGGAGATGTTGTAACAGGGTTCAAAAAGCTATTAGATACATTCATGGAGGATAAATCCATAAGTGACCATTATCCAAGATGGTCAGGGCATAACCCCACACTCTGGACGTCCCTAAACCTCTAAGAGCCAGAAGCTGGGACTGTACAATAGGGGATGGATCACTTGGTAGGGTTAAGCTGGTTCCTTGTTCTGACAGTGACCAGTACCGGAGGCTCCAGAGGGAATGATCAGAAGACAGCATATTGGGTTAACTGGACCATTAAAAATGGTATTGTTGTTTCCATCATTTGGATTCTCGGTCATTACTATAATTTTTGGCCCTAAAAACTGGCCACAATTTCAAACTTCACTGCCTGAAGCAATGCACCTAATTCCACAGTTTGATCCTCTGAGCTGATCCTTGCCAAAGCCTGTGAACCTTTGCACCCACATGGAACTCCATGCAGGTCCCGAGGTCTACCCACCCCAATCAGCTTGTAGGATAATGGTTTGAGACACTGAAGTTAGTGGTTTAATCCTCAAAGGTGCTTAGCATTTGCAACTCACTTACTAAGTGTGGATCCTCAGCAAATCTGAAAACAAGGCACTTAAACAAGGAGCCTAACTCAAAACCACTTTCTAATGTCTAGGAAGCCTCTTCCCTGAACAGATTTGTGCATTTCTCCCCCATTGTCTGTAATGCAGCCTGCAGGATGTTCATGTTCAATTGGTCATGACAATGTCCTTTTAAACAAGTCTTCTAATCTCTCTAGTGAGCATACGTCCTTCAGAAAGATTCACAAACAATTTTTAATGCACAGTTCTGTTTATACTTCATGCTTATAGAGTGCTCATCGTCAAAGAGCTTTCCAGACTCAAGTCATTTTTAAGAGGAACCAGCTTAACCCTACCTTGCAGTAAAGCCACAGGTAGCTTGCCCATAGCCACCTACTGCAGTTGGTAACAGCCTCAAGGCACTCACCCTATTTGTTTTAAAGAGGCAGTAAGGGATGACTTGATTAATCTGTAAGTACCTACTTGGGGAACAGCTGTTTAACAATGGCCTCTTCAATCAAGCAGAGAAAGGTGTAATGTGATCCAATACCTGGAAGTTGAAGCTAAACAAATTGAGATTGGAAATCAGGGGCACATTTTTAGCTGAGTGCACAGTTAGCTACTGGATCAACTTACCATAGGTCCTGGTGCATTCTCCATCACTGATCATCTTTAAGTCAAGGTTGGATTTTTTATTTTATTTTTTTAAGAAAAAAAGATATGAAACAATAGTTTTGGGGATGCATGACCTGTGTTATATGGGAAGTCAGACTACATGATCACAATGCTACCTTCTGGCTTTGGAATCTATTAATCAATTCCATGCTTCCAACATGGCCTATTCCTGCTTTTCTCCTGTGTGCATCTTCCTATACTCTGCTCAATTAATATAGAACACCAATCAATGTTAATGCAACCAGTATAAAACCCCATAAAATGCAAAGTGTTGTTCATAAATGCAACATAAAATGAACCGTTTAGAAAGTGAAGAGGTTTACACAAGACACCCACAGTTTAGCAGAACTACAAACTTAATACGATATAAGAGAAGAAACAGTCTGCACATCATACAAAACCACAGAATAAACAATTCACAAAAGGTTGAAGAAGCAGTGAATAGATGTTTTAATAAATAGTTAGTCAATTGTTAGAGAATGTTATAGAGTCCCACAAGGTGCTAGTAACCATCTATAACATACTATTAGTGCCCATAACATGCACTGATCCTTTATAGAGGTGC